>NC_071634.1:3339955-3639955 GCF_014839835.1 Dryobates pubescens
TGTATAATCAGTGGGAGGAATCTTTGTCATGCAGGTCCCAAAAGAGCCCAGGCAGAGAGCTGCCAAGCAGGGGCATGAGGAGAAGATAACTTAGTAATGAAGAATGTTAGCTGCATTTCAGTAACTCAGTGAAAACATCAACTATATTGAAGGCTGGAGCAAGTGCAAGAAACATAAAACAAGAGCTAATACTCCATGGAGGATATGGCAGAGTCTCTAGATTAAATTAGCAATCCTTGCTATTGATATATCTGTTAAAAATGGCTCATGAGCCACAGCAGAGTTGAAGGCAAGAGAAGACATCTTCTGTCTTACATTTTTTAGACAAGTGACAGCTCTAGGATGCAAGAACAGGAGACCCAAGACTCCATTACTACAAAATAAAGTCTCCTAACTCTCCTATGAATAAAAAATGTAAAAGAATAGGGGTTTTTTTATGCTTGAAAAGAACTTTCAGATCATCAAGGCCAATGGTTAACCCAGCACAGTCCAATCTGCCACTAAACCATGTCCCTCAGCACCACAGGTACACAGCTTTCAAATCCCTCCAGGGGTGCTGGCTCCATCACTGTCCTGGGCAGCCTGTTCCAGGGCTTAACAATCCTTCTAGTGAAGAGAAGGAGACTTATGGGACTTGAGCACCAGTGGGAAACAGTCTCACAGTATCACTAAGGTTGGAAGAGACCTCAAAGATCATTGAGTCCAACCTGTCACCACAGACCTCATGACTAGACCATGGCACCAAGTGCCACATCCAATCCCCTTTTGAACACCTCCAGGGATGGGGACTCCACCACCTCCCTGGGCAGCACATCCCAATGACAAATGACTCTCTCAGTGAAGAACTTTCTGCTCACCTCCAGCCTAAACCTCCCCTGGCACAGCTTGAGACTCTGTCCCCTTGTTCTGGTGCTGGTTGCCTGGGAGAAGAGACCAACCCCCACCTGGGTACAGCCACCTTTCAGGTAGTTGTAGAGAGCAAGGTCACCCCTGAGCCTCCTCTTCTCCAGGCTAAGCAACCCCAGCTCCCTCAGCCTCTCCTCACAAGGCTGTGCTCAAGGCCTCTCCCCAGCCTTGTTGCCCTTCTCTGGACATGTTCAAGTGTCTCAATGTCCTTCTTAAACTGAGGAGCCCAGAACTGAACAAAGGACTCAAGGTGTGGCCTAACCAATGCAGAGTACAGGGGCACAATGACTTCCCTGCTCCTGCTGGCCATACTATTCCTAATGCAGGCCAGGATGCCTCTGGCCCTCTTGGCTACCTGGGCACACTGCTGGCTCATGTTTAGGCAGCTGTCAATCAGCACCCCCAGGTCCCTCTCTGTTTGGCAGCTCTCAGCCACTCTGACCCCAGCCTGTAGCTCTGCATGGGGTTGCTGTGGCCAAAGTGCAGCCCCTGGCACTTGGACTTGTTGAATGCCATCCTGTTGGTCTCCGTGAAACACCTGAGTCCAAATTCCAGGGGAAAACTCTCTCAGAGAGGAGCTGCAATGATCAGCTTAAGAATGAAGTGAAATTTGTTTGCCTTGGTTTGCTGGTATTTGGCACAGCTCATAAGACAAAACCACTGGGACTTCCGTGATGCACAGTGTGTCTCCAGGAACCAGCTGCTATCTGCATAGACTCACACAGAATTGTTTTGGTTGGGAAAGACCTCTAAGATCATCAAGTCCAACTGTCAACCTGACACCACCATGGCCACTAACCCACGTCTCACGTGCCACAACCACAGGTTTCTTGAACACCTCTGGGGACAGTGACTCCACCACCTCCCTGGGCAGCCTATTCCAATGCCTTTTCAGTAAAGAAATTTTTCATGATCTCCAATCTAACCCTCCCCTGGCACACTTATAGTCCATTTCCTCTTGTTCTGTCCCCTGATGCTAGGGACATCCTGCTCACAGGGAGCTGTGGGGAACAATGAGGTCCTTATTGCTGTCTACAGCTACCTGAAGGGAGGTTGCAGCCGGGTAGGGGTTGGTCTCTTCTCCCAGGCAACCAGCACCAGAACAAGAGGACACAGTCTCAAGCTGCACCAGGGGAGGTTTAAGCTGGATGTTAAGAAGAAGTTCTTCCCAGAAAGAGAGACTGGCCATTGGAATGTGCTGCCCAGGGAGGTGGTGGAGTCACCATCACTGGAGGTGTTCAAGAAGAGACTGGATGAGGCACTTGATGCCATGCTTTAATTGATCAGATGGTGTTGGGTGATAGGTTGGACTTGATGATCACAAAGGTCTTTTCCAACCTGGTCTGGTCTATTCTATTCTATTCTACTTCTATTCTATTCTACTTCTATTCTATTCTACTTCTATTCTATTCTATTCCTATTCTATTCTATTCTATTCTATTCTATTCTATTCTATTCTATTCTATTCTATTCTATTCTATTCCTCTTTCCCAGACTAAATCATGCCACTTCCCTCAGCTGCTCCTCACCAGACCTATTCTCCAGACCCTTCCCCAGCTTTGCTACCCTTCTCTGGACCTGCCCCAGCACCTCAATGTCCTTCTTGCCTTGCATAGACAACACCATGTGAGGAGCACTCTTCTGCTTTAGATGCTGTGGCTCAGTGGAACAATGTAGATCAGCCATGAGCTCGATGGCTCTGTTGTTGCTGCTTTTTTACCATCACAGTAAAACAGCTGGAGAGCACTGATGAATCTAGCCCATTTCTGTACATATTTTATAACCACCATTTAGTCCATCTGTTTTCACTGACAGATATATATATAGAGAGAAAGAGATAGAGATAGATAGGTATCAGATACTTTCTAGGTGTTTATTTGATTGTTAGGCTGCTTTCAAAGTCCAACAAGTATCCAGCCCAGGAGATCTTTATTTCCCACCCCTCCCTTCCCTGCAATATATGTTCCAATGTGTTTGCATTTGTCATTTGCTAAATGCATTATGGCACACCATGCCTTCTATTCCCTAAAGAATTCCTGCTATGATACAGTGATTTGGAAAGCAGCTGATGAGGCCACTAGGCTTATTAAGTTGCTAGTATACAGCTAAATCCATAGGCTTCAGGAAGGTAGCAGCAGCTGTTGAAATGTGTTATTGCCACTGGATAAGTACACTTTGCAAAAATAATTTCCAGTAACAGGCTTCCAGTTTTCAATTGCCAGCACATCTCCTGTGGTTATAAAACACAGAGAGAAGGCTTGGTGGAAATGTGCCGGGGAAGTCTGCAGCCGTTCCACAGCACTTTGATCACCGTGCTACCAGCAGGATGGATTTCTGCTTGGCCCAACTGCCAGCCCCTCGTGAGACTATCTGAAGAATAATGAGGCATATCTTCATCTTAAATGAAGCTGGGTTTAAATGAGGAGAGACCAGTGGGAACAATTCTTCTCCGTGACCTAATTTCACTTGCCCATTCATAACTCGTAGGCTGAAGCCTGCAACTATTGGCAAGGAGATTCTGCTAGCGAGTTTGACTCCAGGGTGTACCCAAAGTGACTCCAAGAGTACTACACAACTACTGCAAAACACTCCATGGCTTGAAGGATGAAGCCCCAGCTACAGACAAAGATATATGTACCAATTATTATATCGTGTATAGCACAAATATATCACAGGCTCACAGAATTACAGAACGTTAGGGGTTGGAGGAGACCTTTAGAGACCATCCACTCCAAGCCCCTGCTGCAGCAGGATCAGCTAGAGCAGGTCACACAGGAATGCAGCCAGGTGGGTTTGGAAAGTATCCAGAGGAGACACCACAACCTCTTTGGGCAGTCTGCTCCAGGGCTCCAGCACCCTCACAGTGAAAAAGATTTTCCTTAC
This sequence comes from Dryobates pubescens, assembly GCF_014839835.1. Classification (NCBI taxonomy): domain Eukaryota; kingdom Metazoa; phylum Chordata; class Aves; order Piciformes; family Picidae; genus Dryobates; species Dryobates pubescens. Next base: position 3,343,745 of record NC_071634.1, read on the forward strand.
GTTCCCCATGGATCCTCCTCTTCTGCTTGCCCCCAGTGCCCCTTGTCCTGTCATTGGACATCCCTGAGCAGAGCCTGGCTCCTTCCTCCTGGCACTGCCCTGCACATCTTTATCAACAGCAATGAGGTCACCCCTCAGGCTCCTCTGCTCCAAGCTCAAGAGCCCCCAGCTCCCTCAGCCTGTCCTCACAGGGAGATGTTCCACTGCCTTCAGCATCTTTGTGGCTCTGTGCTGGACTCTCTCAAGCAGTTCCCTGAGGTCCTTCTTGAAACTGAGGGGCCCAGAACCGGACAAAATATTCCAGATGTGTCCTCAGCAGGGCAGTGTGGGGGTGGGGGGATGGGGCAGAATCTCTCTTGACCTACTAACCACAGGCCTTTTAATACACCCCAGGATAGCACTGGGCTTCTTGGCCTGAAGGGCACATTATTGGCTTATGGTCATCCTTCTGTGCACCAGGACCCCCAGGGCCCTCTCCTCTGTGTTGCTCATAAGCGTATATATATATATATATATGTATACACACACACACACAGACACACACACAGAATACAGAATTAACCAGGTTGGAAAAGAACTGCAAGATCATCAAGTCCAACCTATCACCCAGCACCATCTAATCAACTAAACCATGGCACTAAGTGCCCCATCCAGTCTCTTCTTAAACACCTCCAGTGATGGTGACTCCACCACCTCCCTGGGCAGCACATCCCAATAACCATTTAGGTTTTGACTACCAACATCTAGTAGTAAAGACAGAGAAGGCCACAAAGTAAAGGAGGGCTCTCTTATATATATACACAAACATATACATATATATACATATACACACATATAATATATATGTTTATAATATAAATATGCATATAATGTATAAATATATTATGTTTTTATATATATATATATAATATACCAAATATTAGACCTCTGTGGTGGTTTACGCCTTAACTGGGAGTTAAGAGCTCAGATGGGGACAAGGCTGAGAATCTCTCCCCTGCTCCCCCCCTCCTCCCTCCCAACAGAGAGGGGGAAAAAAAAGGAAAGGGAAGGAGCAAATCCACCAAGCAATAATTTGGAGTTGGCCTGGAAGTAGAGAGGTAAAGAGTTTTCTTTAAACAATATGTATATAACAGTAACAGGTAAGGTTCACAAGGGCAAGGAACAAGGGTGGATGGGAGGGAAAACAAAAACCAAGAATACAAAACCAGTCTCTCTCTGAAGAGGCACAGAGGCAGCAGGGAGAAGGATCAGGCCCGACCACGTGGCAGAGGAGCAGGAAGGCAGCTGCAGTAGCTCTCACCTAGGAGAGGCAAGACCCAAAGGCAGGCCTAATGACTGCAATGTCCTGCTTCTTATACCCTAGCTGGGCAGGGAGGGGGGAGTGGAACAGACTCAGTTTCCCAGGGGGGAAAATGGCCTGCAGGGAGGGCAATGCACCTGCAAGCCTTCCCCCTTGCTTTATGCCTTTTCAGAATGGGTGTTAACCCATCACAGCCTCTCACCCTTCCTCACCAGTATCTCAATCCTAAAGATGACAGGACAGAGTACACTCATTTAGCAATGGCTACAAATTAGCAAGGCTGTAATTAAGAGAGATACTTCAAACATTGTGCATCGCCCCAGGGGACAGCGTGTCCTTGTGTTTTTTCTTGATATTAATAGGTCAGAACCTGCTTCCTTCTGTTTTCATCTTCATTTTCTTCTCTAATTATTAATTTATTAGGCACTCTGAGTTGTAACTGTGGAACAGAGGCACTTTCAAATTCACCTTTGTCAAACCTGATTCCTCAGGTTTTGTGTTTTTCACTGTGACATCACCCACTCTTTCTTTTTTCCTCCCTGGGATTGTTTTGGGAGTTTTGTTTGCTCATTTGGTTCCCTCAGTTTCCAAAAAAGAATAGTCAGGCTACAGAAAAAAAGGTCTCAGAATCACCAAGATTGGAAGAGACTTCAAAGATCATCAAGTCCAACCTGGCACCACAGACCTCATGACTACACCATGGCACCAAGTGCCACATCCAATCCCCTCTTGAACACCTCCAGGGATGGGGACTCCACCACCTCCCTGGGCAGCACATTCCAATGGCCAATGACTCGCTCAGTGAAGAACTTGTTCCTAACATCCAGCCTAAACCTCCCCTGGCACAGCTTGAGACTGTGTCCTCTTGTTCTGGTGCTGGTTGCCTGCAACAAGAGACTTACCCCCTCCTGGCTACAGCCTCCCTGCAGGTAGTTGTAGAGAGCAAGAAGGTCTCCCCTGAGCCTCCTCTTCTCCAGGCTAAACAACCCCAGCTCCCTCAGCCTCTCCTCCCAAGGCTTGTGCTCGAGGCCTCTCCCCAGCCTCGTTGCCCTTCTCTGGACACCTTCAAGTCTCTCAATGTCCTTCCTAAACTGAGGGGCCCAGAACTGGACACAGGACTCAAGGTGTGGCCTAACCAGTGCTGAGTACAGGAGCTACAAGTTATGCTCTAGAGGGTAAGTTGGACTAGATGTTCTTCAGAGGTCCCAGTTGGTGAGGGACTTTTTAGGGTGTCAGGTAATGATAGGACTGGGGGGAATGGAGCAAAATTAGAAATGGGTGGATTCAGATTGGATGTTAGGAAGAAGTGCTTCCCCATGAGGGTGGTGAGAGACTGGAACAGGTTGCCCAGGGAGGTGCCTCATCCCTGGAGGTTTTTGCAGCCAGGCTGGATGTGGCTGTGAGCAACCTGATCTGGTGTGAGATGTCTCTGCCCATGGCAGGGGGGTTGGAACTGGATGGTCCTTGAGGTCCCTTCCAACTCTGACAACTCTATGATTGACATTATGACAGTGTATGCTTTTCTGCCCAGTTCCTTGCCTGCCACCTCTGACTGGGTTACTTTAGTTCCTGCACTCCAGCCAGGACTTACTTGTTCAAAAAGATGACTTTTGTATCTCTAGGCACAAGGAACACAAACCATCTACTAAAGGAAGGCCTTTGTGCTCTTTCTGTCAATATTGCAGCAGCAGCCACACCTTTCCTCTAAAGCAAGAAAAGGAAGGAAAGGGTGAGGAAAATCCCATTGAAATAAAAGCTTAGAGAGTAGCTTGCAGTGCTTCTATACAGAATGGGGAGACTTCCCATGCCTCTTATTGAAGCTACTCCACTCCTCGTGGAATAAGTGAAGTTTGAACTTTCCTTCTCAGTCTGCTAAACTACTCCCCTGTGGAGCTAAGTTATCCACCCACTCTGCTCCAGAGAAACAAAAGCTCTCCATCTGAAGTGATGAAGGGCATCCTGGGGTGTATTAGGAGTGGTGTGGCTACTAAGACAAGAGAGATTCTGCTCTCCCCTCCCCCCCACCCTGGCCTCCCTGCCTCCACTCTGCCCTGCTGAGGCCACATCTGGAACATTGTGTCCAGATCTGAGCCCCTCGGTTCATGAAGAACCTCAGGGAACTGCTTGAAAGAGTCCAGCACAGAGCCACAAAGATGCTGCAGGCCGTGGAATGTCTCCCTGTGAGGACAGGCTGTGCAAGCTGGAGCAGAGGAGGTTCCACATGAACATAAGGAAAAGCTTTGTCACTGTGAATGTGACAATACACTGGAGCAGGCTGCCCAGAGAAGTTGTGGAGTCTCTTTCTCTAGAGACATTCAAAATCCACCTGGACATGTTCCTATGTGCCCTGCTCTAGGTGATCCTGCTCTGGCAGGGGAGTTGTCTGGATGATATTTCAAGGTCCTTTCCAGCCCCTCACTGGCTGTGATTCTGTGAGTGTGTGCTGTCTCTGCTGGCCACTGACTCAGCCAGTGGTCACCCTGTGGGGACATAAAGGAACACCTCATTTGCAGTTCCTGAGAAGAATTAATTACACCCTGTGGAGTGAGATTCTCAACAGAAACGCTAAGGGTGAGAAGGAAGAGGGTATCAGCTGGAGGCTCAGAAAAGAGAAGCCGTATTCTTTGCAGGCAGCACTGAAATGGATTCATGACCAGCAACCCAGTGTGTCCCTTTAAGCCCCACTTCAACACAAAAGGTACAACAAAGCCAGCAGCAGTGTTTTCTAAACGAGGACAGTATCCCAGAGGTGTGATGCATGCATTTATGCTGTTGATGACACGAGGGCTTTGGGAGTGTGGTCATTCCAAGAAGCAGAACTTCAGGTGGTTGGGCAAATAGCACTGAGAACTAGAGTTTAAGAGCATCTAGGGTAAAGTGACAGCTGAATGGAAGAGGTTTAAGAATTGCAGTTTCGGTTTCAGACAGCCAAAACTGGAGGTGGGTTGAAGCTTATGAATGAAGGGAAAATAGCAGGAGGGGGAAAAAAAATATATACTATTTATATATGCCTGTGACATTTAATAATTGCAAGAAATATAGTAGCTGAATCCCATCCATCTGTCCAACAAACCACTACCAGTCAGAAGACTTCTTTAAGTCTCATATCAGGAGAGGGTGTTGAGGCTTTCTCCCTGCAATCTTTTTTTCCACTCTCCCTGATGGATCACACTGGTAAATCATTCTTTTCCCAACTATTCTTAATTCTGTTCCAAAGTGGCACTTCATGCTTTTTAATTCCAGTCACAATTATCTTTTAAGTAAGAGGCTTCATTCTATGTGATTCATTGTACACTGCAATTAAAAACTGGCAAAAGTCAATTACTTAACCCTTTCCTTCTTGCATATTTTTCCTATACTGAATTACAAAATGGAAGGTGCAAAGGGACAGAGGCAAACTGCATTTGTCTGGCAGGACAAATTTGGTGCCAGCCTTACAATGCCTTCATGTACAAACTGACTGTGGCTTTATGAAGCAGTAGGTTAAAATACTTAATTAATTGTTGCTAATACATTGCTAATAACCAGTCATACCTTGCATTGTTAATAACCAAACCCACACCTTTCTAATAATCAAAGGCATACCTTGCTAATACATTACTAATAATCAAAGTCATACATGGATAATGCATTGCTAATAACCAAATCCATACCTTTCTAATAATCAAAGGCATACCTTGCTAATACATTACTAATAATCAAAGTCATACATGGCTAATACATTGCTAATAACCAGTCATACCTTACTAATAACCAAAGTCATACATGGCTAATGCATTGCTAATAACCAAATCCACACCTTTCTAATAATCAAAGGCATACCTTGCTAATACATTACTAATAATCAAAGTCATACATGGCTAATGCATTGCTAATAACCAAACCCACACCTTTCTAATAATCAAAGGCATGCCTTGCTAATACATTGCTAATAACCAGTCATACCTTACTAATAACCAAAGTCGTACATGGGTAACGCATTGCTAATAACCAAACCCACACCTTTCTAATAATCAAAGGCATAGCTTGCTAATACATTACTAATAATCAAAGTCATACATGGCTAATGAATTGCTAATAACCAAAGTCACACCTTTCCAATAACCAAAGTCATACATGGCTAATACATTGCTAATAACCAGTCATACCTTACTAATAACCAAAGTCATACATGGGTAATGCATTGCTAATAACCAAACCCACACCTTTCTAATAATCAAAGGCATACCTTGCTAATACATTACTAATAATCAAAGTCATACATGGCTAATGCATTGCTAATAACCAAAACCACACCTTTCTAATAATCAAAGGCATACCTTGCTAATACATTACTAATAATCAAAGTCATACATGGCTAATGCATTGCTAATAACCAAAGTCACACCTTTCCAATAACCAAAGTCATACATGGCTAATACATTGCTAATAACCAGTCATACCTTACTAATAACCAAAGTCGTACATGGGTAATGCATTGCTAATAACCAAATCCACACCTTTCTAATAATCAAAGGCATACCTTGCTAATACATTACTAATAATCAAAGTCATACATGGCTAATGCATTGCTAATAACCAAAACCACACCTTTCTAATAATCAAAGGCATACCTTGCTAATACATTGCTAATAACCAGTCATACCTTACTAATAACCAAAGTCATACATGGGTAATGCATTGCTAATAACCAAAATCACACCTTGTTAATAATCAGTCATACATTCCTAATAATCAAAGTCATACATGGCTAATACATTGCTAACAACCAAAGTCACACCTTTCTAATAACCAAAGTCATACATGTCTAATATATTGCTAATAACCAGTCATACCTTACTAATAACCAAAGTCATACATGGCTAATGAATTGCTAATAACCAAAGTCACACCTTACTAATAACCAAAGGCATACATGGCTAATACATTGCTAACAACCAGTCATACCTTATAATAACCAAAGTCATACATGGCTAATGCATTGCTAATAACCAAAGTCACACCTTTCCAATAACCAAAGTCATACATGGCTAATACATTGCTAATAACCAGTCATACCTTACTAATAACCAAAGTCACACATGGCTAATGCATTGCTAATGATCACTGGTGGTCAATGTATATAAGCACATGTAAATAGCAAAGATATTAGCCTTAGCAATTCTCTCCCTCTCCTGTTTTCAGCCCCAAAGCCACAACGATGCACAATTATTTCCTCTGCATGCAACTCCAGGTCTGTGAAGTGGGTAAATCACTGCTTAGCTTTTGTCCCCAATTAACTTCAAACCGGAATCCTAAATGGCTGTTCTATCATTCAGGCTTTTTTTTCCCCCCCAGCATTCAGATTTGCTGCAGAAGATGGACATTTTGATTACAAAATAATTAAAAATAAACCCCTCAGGAAGGAAAAAAAAACCAAGGAAGGGGAAGGGCTTGGTAATAAGTCAAATCTTCTCTAGTTCCCCTCAGGAAAAACAAGAGAGGGATAGATCTTGGTAATAAGTCAAATCTTCTCTAGTTCCCCTCAGGAAAAACAAGGGAGGGATAGATCTTGGTAATAAGTCAAACCTTCTCTAGTTCCCCTCAGGAAAAACAAGGGAGGGATAGAACTTGGTAATAAGTCAAACCTTATCCAGTCCTTCAAACTCTAGTAAATGCCTGGGTCTGTCATGTGTGGATGCAGGCAGAGGAGATCTTCTGACTATTTCAACAATCAAAGTATCTTCTCATGTCCTTTTATCTGTGAATTATTGCAGTTTAGTCACTTCATTAACTCAATGTTTTGAATATTTCACCAGACATTTTCTGCAAGCTCTTGCCACAGCGAAATTAAAACCTTGCACTTGACCTGGAATGGCTTTTGGAAAGTCATTAATTGTTGAATTCAAAGGAGATAAATGATTGAGTTGTTGCTGTAATGACTAATGATACTAATGGTGGAGATGGTGCATTTTGCAGCTTTTTACACTTTCTCTTTTGCTTTTCATTTCTAGTGGGCTAAAGGTTCTCCTCCCCCTCTACTCTGCCCTGCTGAGGCTGCATTTGGAGTATTTGGTCCAGTGCTGGGCCCCTCACTTCAAGAAGGACCTCAGGAAACTGCTTGAAAGAGTCCAGTGTAAAGCCACAAAAAATGATTAGGGGAGTGGAACATCTTCCTTATGAGGAGAGCCTGAAGAAGCTGAGGGCTCTGTGGCTTGGAGAGGAGGAGCCTGAGAGGTGACCTCATTGCTGCTGCTAAAGCTGTGCAGGGTGAGTGCCCAGAGGCTGGAGCCAGGCTCTGCTGGGGGATGCCCAATGCCAGCACAAGGGGCAGTGGTGGAAGCTGAGGCAGAGGGAGTTCCGTGGATTTTTTTCACAGTGAAGTTGACAGAGCCCTGGAGCAGGCTGCCCAGGAGGGTTGTGGAGTCTCCCTCTCTGGAGATATTCAAGACCTGCCTGGATGTGTTCCTGTGTGGTCTGCTCTAGGTGCCCCTGCTCTGGCAGGGGGGTTGGACTGGATGAGCTTTCAAGATCCCTTCCAGGCCCTAACACTCTGTGATTCTCTAAAGTGCCCTTTACATTCAGAAGTCTGCTCTCCATGTGGTTGAGTCTACACAGAACATGAGTAGATCCTCAGCTTTTATTTGCCAAGTTAAACACTTGAATGTTTTAAGTCTTTATGAATTTATTAGTCTCAGGCTGATTTTCCAGAAGAGCTGCAGGTTTTTGGGTTGTTTTCCTCTTCTTTTTCTGAACATTTTGAATTCAGCAATGTCCATAGAATCATCACAGCATGGCCCAGCTTGAAAGGGACCTCAGAGATCAGCTACTCCAAACTCTCTCACTCAGATCCATGTTGAGGGTGTCAGGGAGTGATAGGACTGGAGGGAATGGAGCAAAACTAGAAGTGGGGAGATTCGGATTGGATGTTAGGAAGAAGTTCTTCCCCAGGAGGGTGGTGAGAGACTGGCACAGGTTGCCCAGGGAGGTGGTGGAAGCCTCATGCCTGGAGGTTTTGAAGGCCAGGCTGGATGTGGCTGTGAGCAACCTGATCTAGTGTGAGCTGTCCCTGCCCATGGCAAGGGTTTGGTACTGGATGATCCTTGAGGTCCCTTCCAACCCTGACAATTCTGTGATTCTATGATCTAGTTTCAAACACTGCTGCCATGGGCAGGGACACCTTCCACTAGCCCAGACTGCTCAAGGCCTTATCCAACCTGGCTTAAACACCTCCAGGGAGGAGGCATCCACAGCCTCGCTGGGAAACATGTTCTAGAGTTCCTCCACCCTTGTACTGAAGAACTTCTTCCTGAGCTCCAGTCTGACCCTACTCTCCCTCAGTTTGAAACCATTCTCCCTTGTCCTGTTGCTAGAAACCCTTGTGGAAAGTCCCTCTGCAGCCTTCCTGTAGACTCCCCTCAGGTATTGGCAGAACATGCAACAACTGCAAAGCAGAGTACTCACAAATCTTCAGGTAGATGTATCAGACACCACCGTTGTGGGGTTACCTTCTCAAGCAGGCTCCTTGTGCTCAATGGGCTGTGAATACCTGGACACAAAAATGGAGACAATGCCTCTGAATCCTCCAGCCATTCCAAATTAAACTGATGCCAATACACAGAGATAGAACTCTTAGAGCATAACTCGGGGGGGTGGGGGGGGGAAAGGACATTTTCCAGGTTAGCAGACATATTTTTCCTTCTGCCTGGGGTGATTGTTTAACACTTTCCCACAGTTGTTACCATGGAACCAGGAAAGACAAGGAGAAACTTTCTGCCTCGAGGCAGCATTGCAACGTTCAAAAAGAGAAGCTCTGCTTTATCATGAAAAAAACCCAAACCAAACCAAAACAACCCAACAACAAACATTTAGGAAGACTTTAAAGCTGGGACATCTAAACATACAAAAATCCCAAATCAGACCAAAGAAACCAACCAAGCAAATCCCAAGGAACAAACCATTGTGGAATCTTATCTCCTAGAGTCATAGAATCATCAAACTGTTTGGGTTGGAAGGGACCTCCAAAGGTCATCTAGTCCAACCCCACTGCAGTGAGAAGAGACATCCTTCCCTAGATCAAATTGGTCCCTGCTGCACCAAAAAGATGTGCACAGGCTGGAAAGTGTCCAGAGAAGGGCCACCAGCACAGTCAGAGGGCTGGAAGCCCTGCCATGGGAGAAAAGGCTGAGAGCTGGGGTTGTACAACCTGGAGAAGAGAAGGCTGAGGGGAGGTCATGGACCAGCACATAAAGGGTGGCTGCCAGGAGGATGGAGACTCCCTTTGTACAAGGAGTCCCATGGAAAAGACAAGGGTTGATGGGGACAAGTTACAGCTGGGGAGATTCCCACTGGACTCCAGCAGAAACTGTCTCCCCATGAGAACAGCAGGATGTTGGGATCAGCTCCCAAGGGAGGCACTGGCTTCCCCTTCACTGGACAGGTTTAAGACTCGGCTTGCCAGGGTGCTCGGCCATTTCAATTCAGCTGCACCATCACCTAGAAAGGTTGGAGCAGATGATCTTTGGGGGCCCTTCCAGCCTGGCATTTGTGATTGTGTGATTCCTAAGGCTGCACAGGTTAGGCAGCAGTGAATGGAGTGATCTCCATGATCTCTGTCCCAAACGCAAGCAAAGGACTCCCCGTGCCGTGTCCGGGCTGCCTGCAGGCGCTAGAGGAGCAGCTCCTCAGCATCTCATTTGCATACAATCAGGTCTGCAGCGCATTTGAATTCCGAACCGCTTCAGAACCTAGGGAAAGTAATTGACATTCAGCTTCCAACATCTACAGCTTGAACTTATCTCCTGTGAGCAGCTCTGGACTAGGAGACAAGAGTCTTTGCACTTGAACTTATTAACAGCATTCAGTTCCCAGCTGCTCGTGCCTTCCCCTTTTCTCCTTCGTCACAGAAGGGTTCTGCTTATACACACACACAAAATATTTCTGTGCACAATCAATAGACAGAAAGGGAAGCACAGAGGCACTTGGCAGTGGCTGCAGTGGGGATTTTAGTTGCTGTGAGCTGCTGTACACAAAGCAGGCAGGGAACTGGCTAAGCTAAGCTAAACGGCAGTCAGAGAAACAAACGTCAGCAGCGAAGCACGCTTGAACTCTGCACATTTGCTCCTTTTCACTTTATCACACACTTCAGCCAAGGATCTCAAAGCTCCTAAAAATATTTGTGAAATCCTCCAGCACTCCTGAGAGGCAAATTATCACGAGCTGCCACTTTAAAGTGCGGTGCCCTGAAATTAAAAGCCAGCTCAGCACCAGAGCCAGGGGAAGAAATTCACACATCTAACACCTTCCCTTCAGTTCTGAATAAAAACCTCCCCGTGGCAAGTGCTCAGAGACACCCTGGGAGCTCTGAGAACACATATTTATGCTGTCTATTAAATTACCAAAATAGGTGGCTTGCACCACTTGCTTTTCTTCCTTGCCATCCCTTCTCTGTTCTGAAGTCAGTTCATTGTTACGCTTCTCAGAACTGGACAGCCGTGTACCCCAGCCCACCAAGAAACTCCGGTAGGAGTGCTCAACACAGGAACAATGGATGAATCACACCATCATTTGGGTTGCAAAAGGACCTTTAAGATCACCCAGTCCACCATTCTCTAACTCTACCAAGGCTGATGCTAAACCCTGGCCGTCTGCATCTCTGCCTCCTTGAAACGCCTCCACAGTATCACAGTATCACAGTATCACTAAGGTTGGAAGAGACCCCAAGGATCATCGAGTCCAACCTGTCTCGACAGACCTCCCGACTAGACCATGGCACCAAGTGCCACGTCCAATCTCCTCTTGAACACCTCCAGGGACGGTGACTCCACCACCTCCCTGGGCAGCACATTCCAATGGCTGGCCACTCTTCAACCACCTCCCTGCAGAGCCTATTTCAGGGCTTGACAACCCTTTTGAGGAAGAAATTGTTCCTAATGTCCAACCTAAGCCTCTCTGGTGCAACCTGAGGCCATTTCCTCTCAACCTGTTACTTGCTGCTTGGAGGAAATGATTGACCACCCCCCCACCACCTGGCTCCAACCTTTTTTCACAGAACTGAGGAGTGAGAAGGTCTCCCCTCAGCCTCTTTTTCTCCAAGCTGAACAACCCCAGTTTCCTCAGCTGCTCCTCACAGAACCTGTGCTCTACATGAGACCAGTAGAACCTGAGCTCTGGGAAAGCCACTATCTAAAGGCCCTCCCTTTCCTCCTGTGTACACTGGGGATGACTTGCAAAGGCTGTAACAAAGGTTTGTAGTCTGTTTGCAGAGTGCTTGTAGAGGTGTTGAGCAGCCTGCTCTAGCAGAAGCTGTCCCCAACCGGGGCAGGGGGGTTGGAGCTAGATCACTGTCTCAGTCCAGAGAGGGAAAGAGCCTCAGTTCTTTTGAATATTCCCATGTTATGAAATTAGAGGCACAAAGGAGGCCAAAATATCAACAGCCCTTGAGACTATTGATTAACAGAATAAAGTGGATGGATCAGAAGGGGAGAGAGATAAAATAGAGAGTGAGAAAGAGAAGAGGGAGAGAGAAGAGGAAAGGAATTATATTCCCACTCCCCTCACCCCCAAGACAGTTTGAGTCTGTGGAGGAAAGGTGCTGCAGCTTTGGCATGGAGGACAGGTCATCCTTGTTGGCTGTGCTGTCCTCTGAGCAGCCTCTTCAGCTCCATGAGTTGCAGCAGGCAGAACTTAGGACACAGAGAGAGGCTTCCTCCGGGTCTGCTTCTTCCAGGCTACATGGGGATGTCTCTGTCATTTTTCTCCCTGTTTTTCTTCAGAGCAGCATTGTCCAGGTCTTTTTCTTCTCTTGTGTTTTCCTTCTCCTGAGCCAGTAGTTTTAGCCTGGAGAAGAGGAGGCTCAGGGGAGACCTCATTGCTCTCTACAACTACCTGAAGGGTGGTTGTAGCCAGGAAGGGGTTGGTCTCTTCTCTCTAGCAACCAGCACCAGAACAAGGGGACACAGTCTCAAGCTGTGCCAGGGGAAGTTTAGGCTGGAGGTGAGGAGAAAGTTCTTCACGGAGGGAGTCACTGAGAGATACTGTAGTATCTCTGAGCAAGTCATTCACCATTGGAATGTGCTGCCCAGGGAGGTGGTGGAGTCCCCATCCCTGGAGGTGTTCAAGAGGGGATTGGATGTGGCACTTGGTGCCATGGTTTAGTCATGAGGTCTGTGGTGACAGGTTGGACTCGGTGATCTTTGAGGTCTCTTCCAACCTTGGTGATACTGTGATACTGTGAGTAGTTGCTCAGATCTTTTATACAGCTTTTAGGTATGAGTCCAGGTGGTGACTATGTATATTCCAGAGAGTATAGAGAGCAGTGGGCTCTGCCCATTACTCCAGGGCAGTTGCAGTCTGGTGAGCAATCTTTATCTCTGCACCTTCCAGAGAGCTGTTCCAGTGGCTCTGCCCAATACACATCAGCTGTTGTCTGGGCCAGTGGCAAAGGTGATTTTATCTTTGTTGAGTCACATCAAGAGAGACAAGATCCAGTCCCTCACAATCACTTTAAGGCCCCCTCCCACCCAACCCATTCTATGGTGCTATGTGTGTTTTACAGATACAGAGCCCTGATGCCCACATCTGTAAGTGGAGCTGTAACATTAACCTCCAGACTCGCTCTCAGTCCTGGTGAAAACACTACAAACACTTCCAAGCATGCAATACACAGAGTCCCCAAAGGGAATTTCTCATCTACTTGGCAGTGGAAGAGTGGTTTTGGTGGTTAGCTTTTTTATCCTCCCCCACCCCCACAAGCTATTCCTTGGACAGATAGATTAATTCCACAAACAGTATATATTCATGAAGTGAACCAATGTGAAGAAAAATGGGGATGTTTTGATCTAGTGCTTCTTGCTCCTTTGTGCTATTTTAGGTGTGAACAGTGCATAACTCAGAAGTGGCCATAAATTACATGGTTGTGCTTTAATCTATTCCTCAGCTTCAGAAAGAAGAGAGAGAAAATGAGGGATGGGTTTCCTGAGAAGTAAATACTTTTGGGGAGCTTGTTTTGTCTTCTTTTGTTAGCCATTTGAGGCTAGTTTTCTCCCTTTTCCCAAATGAGATCCACCCTTCCTTACTGGATGTCAGAAATGCACCCACTCTCCCATGCTTTGGCATGGACTGGGAGTCAATGGGATGTGTCAAATGGCTGGACACAGCACAGCCCTGTGAGGAGAGGCTGAGGGAGCTGGGGCTGTTTAGCCTGGAGAAGAGGAGGCTCAGGGGAGACCTTCTTGCTCTCTACAGCTCCCTGAAGGGAGGTTGTAGCCAGCTGGGGGTTGGTCTCTTCTCCCAGGCAACCAGCACCAGAACAAGAGGTCACAGTCTCAAGCTGCACCAGGGGAAGTTTAGGCTCAAGGTGAGGAGAAAGTTCTTCATAGAAACAGAGGTTGTCCATTGGAATGTGCTGCCCAGGGAGGTGGTGGAGTCACCATCACTGGAAGTGTTTAGGAAGAGCCTGGATGAGGCACTTGGTGCCATGGTTTAGTTGATTAGATGGTGTTGGGTGAGAGGTTGGACTGGATGATCTCTGAGGTCTTGTCCAACCTGGTTAATTCTATTCTATTCTACTCATTATGCAGCTCTCTGATTTAAGTCATAGTGCAAGGTGAGATCTGAAGGTAAAGTTATGAAGGGAAGGTAGAATATAATTTCTTTTTCTTTTTCTCTCTCTCTTTTTTCTTCTAAAGAATTTCTGTCCCTGTACCTCTCGTTTAACACTCAGCAAGGGAATTCTTTCTCTGTTTTGATAGATGCACCTCATGAACACAATTATGCATTCTGTCCTTGAAGATGAGCGTGGTCCTCAAAGAGTTGTCCCTGCCACTGAGAGAGGGAAAAAGAAATGGATGATGGAGATGGTCCAGGGTGTTGGAGCAGCTCTGCTATGAGGACAGGCTGAGGGAGCTGGGGGTGTTCAGCCTGGGGAAGAGAAGGCTCTGGGGAGACCTAATAAAGACCTTCCAGTACCTGAAGGAAGCTACAAGAAGGCTGTAGAGGGACTGTTCGCAAAGGTCTGTACTGACAGGACCAGGGGCAATGGCTTCAAACTAGAGAACAGCAGATTTAGATTGGATGTGAGGAACAAGTTCTGCACCATGAGGGTGGTGGAACACTGGAACAGGTTGCCCAGGAGGTGGCTGAGGCTCCATCCCTGGAGATATTCAAGATGAGGCTGGACAGGGCTCTGGGCAACCTGATCTAGTTGAAGATGTCCCTGCTGACTGCAGAGGGATTTGGACTGGATGAGCTTTGGAGGTCCCTTCCAACCCAGACCATTCTGTGAAATCCTTAGGGAGTGCAAGTTGTTACAGTTTAGCAGTGTTGAGGCCAAGTGTCCAGTGAGCTGCTGACAACCCTAGCCAGTTCTTAAGAAACCAGAGCATGTCTTGAAACAAACAAAAGAAATCAATCATTGTTCAGATGTTTTCAGTTCTGAAAGACACAATATTTAAGGCTTTAGCCTCCTGTGTATTCCTCCCTGCCTGCATCGAGGCTCAGTCTTAAATCACAACTGCAGACCTGCAAATATTTTCTCCTTTGAACCACAAGGTACCAAATTGGTTTGGAGCTCTGCTGCTTCTAGGATATGCCTTCTACTGGTCTGATTTCATTGGGTTCAAAACCTAAACAATGTCAGCACCTCTTAGTCCAGATCCACAGATTGCATTGGGTTGGAAGGGACCCTCCAAGGTCATCTCCCCCACAGTCAGCAGGGATGGCTCCAACTAGACCAGGCTACCCATGGCCACATCAAGTCTGGTCTTGAATGTCTCCAGGCATGGGGCCTCAGCCACATTCCTGCACAACCTGTTCCAGTGTCTTGCTACCCTCCTGATGTCCAACCCAAACCTCCCCTGCTGCACTTTCAAACCATTGCCCCACATCCTATCCCCACAGGCCCTTCTAAACAGTCCTTTCCCAGATTTCCTGTAGGTCCCCATCAGATATTGAAATGCTGTTCTGACATCTCCCTGGATCCTTCTCATTAGAGCAGAGCAGAGTGGCAGAAAAGGTTTAGTTGATTAGGTGGTGTTGGATGATAGGTTGGACATGATGGTCTTGAAGGTCTCTTCCAACCTGGTTAATTCTATTCCATTCCATTCCATTCATATCTTCTCTCCATCTGCTGGCCACACTGTTTTTGATGCAGCCCAGGCTGCCATTGCCCTTCTTGGCTGCCAGTGCCCATTGCCGGCTCATGTCCAGCTTCCCATCCACCAGCACCTCCAAGTCCTTAGACAAAAGACTTCTAGCTACTTAACACATCTACACAAGTTGCCTACAATGCAATTCTTTTAACAGTTATTTTAGTTCTGAGGTAAGGGATTCCTCTGGCAAGAGCTGTACTGGAGTAAATGCTCTTCTTAATTGCTCTTTATCATCCATTCTTCTCCTGCTCTTTCTCAGTTTGTGCTATAAAGACCTGGATGCCACACACTCCCTGCTGGCTGAACCTCCTGCCCTTGGAGAAAGAGATGAGGTGGCTTTCCTCAGTTGCTGTGATAAAATGTAGACTGCTCAAGTGACTCCAGAGCTCCTTAACCTGTCACAAAGCAGCAATCATCCCTGGCTAAACCTCCTTCCCACGGCTGCCAAACACATCTCCTCACATGCTGACCCACGCTCCATGGATCTGTTCACTCCCTTCTCTCCAACCTTTTCTCTTTTGTAATTTCTTTTTTTCCTGTTCTGCCTCTACATTTCTCTTCCTCTGTGCCTACTTACCATATGTTGTGCTCTTCCTACCATCAACCCAAGATCCAGACTCCCAGAATCAGCATGGATTATTTGCTGTGTCAGTACAGATGGCCTGCAGGATCTCAAAGATTGGCTAGACCATGGGTGTCCTGCACAGCTGGCACATCTGCCCCTGCCCTGTACACTGCACTGGTTAGGCCACACCTGGAGTCCTGTGTCCAGTTCTGGGCCCCTCACTTTAGGAAGGAGATGTTGCCCAGAAATCCAGAGATGGGCAACAAAGTTGGTGAGGGGTTTGGAACACAAGCCCTCTGAAGAGAGGCTGAGGGAGCTGGGGTTGCTTAGCCTGGAGAAGAGGAGGCTCAGGGGAGACCTTCTTGCTGTCTACAACTCCCTGAAGGGAGGTTGTAGCCAGGTGGGGGTTGGTCTCTTCTCCCAGGCAACCAGCACCAGAACAAGAGGACACAGTCTAAAGCTGTGCCAGGGGAGGTTTAGGCTGGAGGTTAGGAAGAAGTTCTACACAGAGAGAGTGATTGCCCATTGGGATGGGCTGCCCAGTGGAGTCACCATCTCTGGAGGTGTTTAGGAGGAGACTGGATGGGGTGCTTGGTGCTGTGGTTTAGTTGATTGAATGGTGTTGGATGATAGGTTGGACTCAATGATCTCAAAAGTCTCTTCCAAACTGGTCTGGTCTGGTCTGGTCCATTCCGTTCCATTCCATTCCACTCCACTCCACTCCACTCCACTTCTTACTGGGGAGAAGAGACCAACCCCCGCCTCACTTGAATCTCCTTTCAGGGAGTTGTAGAGAGCAATGAGGTCTCCCCTTAGCCTCCTTTTCTCCAGACTAAACACCCCCACTCCCTCAGCTGCTCCTCACCAGGGTTCTCCAGACCCTTCCCCAGCTTTGTTGCCCTTCTCTGGACCTGCTCCAGGAACTCAATGTCCTCCTTGGAGCGAGGACGCCATGCCTATTGGATTGGAGAGGTGCAGCCATACACAAGCCAGGCAGAGAGTGGCAACCAAGAGACATTCTTTGGTGAGACCCAGGAAGTGGCACAGGAATCCAGCTTCCCACAGCACCACTGATTTGGGAGGGAGAAAAAAACAGAAAGAAAGGGGAAAAAAAGGACCATCTGGCACCTTTTTTTCCTTTGCCACTGCAAAGCCTTGAGAAGACAAAGTTGTCATATGAAGAAGGAGGGATTGCTTAATTTATTGATTCATCTTTAAAAATGATTGGTGATGTTGTGTACCTAGTGGTGACACCTTTTCTTAATTTGATGTATTAAGAGCAGTGTGAGAGTCAGTTTCATTAAATGTTCTCCCTTAATTATGACAATGGGTAACGATGGTCATTAAAGGAAATGGCATTTGTCACCATCAGCAGTGGCAAGGATAATGAATAATGAACAAGGCAAAAATCTCCACAGAGGCTTTATGGTCTTCTATTCCACTTTGCAGCAGGCTAGGAAAAACACAGAAACCAGAGAGTTCCCTGAGGGCAAAGAAAGGTTGAGGGCCCCAACAGAGAAGCTTCCTCTTTAAGATGGTAAAACACACTAGCTAAGAAAAATATGGATTAATGAGGCTGAATAAAAAACCCAAACATCCCAAAACTTCAAAGTCTTGTCATCAAATGGGTCTAATTAGGTCTGCAAGGCCACCACCATTTATATTTTCATAAAGGGACACAAAGCAGATTTTAATGTGACTAGGACAGGAAGCAGAGAATGGGAGGGGTTGAGAGGGGCCTCACTGATTCCAACCCCTCCTGTCAAAGCAGGGTCAACCTAGGGCAGGTCACACAGGAACACATCCAGGTGGGTCTTGAAAGCCTCTAGAGAGGATGACTCCACAACCCCTTCAGGCAGCCTGCTCCAAGGCTCTGTCATCCTCATAAGAAACAAGTTTTCCCCTCACACTGAGGTTGAATTTCCTGGGTTCCAGTTTGTACCCACTGCCCCTCATGCTGTCACAAAACACCATTTAAAAGAGCTTGACACCTACCCTTCAGGTATTTATAAACATCCATAAGATCCCCTCTCAGTTTTCTCCAGCCCCAGGTCTCTCAGCTTTTCCTCAATGTTCCAGTCCCATCATCATCCTTTTAGCCTCTGTTGGATTCTTTGCAATATATCCCTGTCCCTCTTGAACTGGGGAGCCCACAGCTGGACACAATACTCCAGATGTGGTCTCACAGGGCAGAGTAGAGGTGGAGGAGAATCTCCTTTGACCTGCTGGCCACACTCCTCTTAATGCACCGCAGGATGCCATTGGCCTTCTTGGACACAAGGACTGATTGCTGTCTTATGGATGATTTAGCACCCTCCTGGACTCCAAGGTACTTCTCCAAGCTGCTTTCCAGCAGAGCTAAATATGTGATCATCCCACTCTACACAGTGCTTGCCTGGACTACTGTGTCCAGTTCTGGTCCCTGAAATTCAAGAATGATGTAGACCAACTAGAGACCAGAAGGGCCAGAAAGAGGAGGGCTTAAGAATCTGTGCTGTAAGGAAAGAGCAAAGGAGTTGGGTCCTTTCTCCATGGAGAAGAGAAGGCTTTGGGAGATTTCACCACAGTTTTCCAGTACTTAAAGGGTGGCTGCAAAGAAGGCAGCAGCTCTCTCTTCCCAAGAAGCTACATGGAGAAGATAAGGGGCAACAGGTACAAGTTGTACTGAAGGAGGATTCATCTTGATCTAAAACAATAAACTCCTTGCAGCAGCAACAATAAATCACTGGAACAGCCTCCCCAGGAATGTAGCAGAGCCCCCATCACTGGAGGCTTCTAAGGCTGGACAAGGTGCTAAACAACTTCATCTAGGCTTGAGATGAGATGAGATGATCTTTCAAGGTCCCTTCCAATGGATTTTAGGGGCTGTTCTGTGGGTGCATGATTTTACACTGAATTCCAGAAGCTGTTTGAAACCTGCTGCTGTGCAACATAAGAACCAAGCAGGCACATGTTTTGAGGCTGAAGAGAATGACTTTTCTTGTCCACCTACAAAAGCAACTGACTCACTCTCGCAGCTGACCTAGCTCGTCCTGGGTTTGATCCTGCATTTCAGCACAATGGATTCCAGTGCAGTAATCTTTTCTTTGTTAACATGAGCATCCTATGGATGTGCAGAAAGGTAAACATGTGTCACGGTTACACAGCAAACTCTTCCATGAAAACAGATTACCCACATTCAGCTCATCCAGGGGCTAAACTACAGCAGTTGTTCTATCACCTGATGACCTCTCCCCAGCAGAGAAGGGGAATGAGGAAAAGGAGACCTGCAGGTGGAAAGGGGATTTAATGAAACAGCCAAATGAATACTAATGCAAATACAAGTCAAAGTCATGCTCAGCCCAGCAAAGATGCAGCAGTCACACTAACCAGGAAGGCAGTTCTCAAGAGCAGGGAGAGGAGAAGCCAAGCAGAATGTTCTAGCAGGAACTCTCCTCACCTCAGCCAACTTCCTCCTATATCCTGAGTGTGATGCTAATGGTCTGGTCTATACCTGCAGCCAATTTCACTCAGCTGTGTCCTGGCTGACTCAGAACTGGTGACGGCCTGCAGCCCATGGCTGGTCTGTGATTCTGTCTCAGCAAAATCAGGACACAGATGTAGCTTGGTGCAGTGAGAATGGCTACCAAGAATCGTGTGTAAGAGACTCAATCTTGTCTCTCTTGATGTGAATCAGCAAAGATAAAACCACCTTTGCTCCTCACCCAGACAGTAGCTGCCAAGGGAGGGGATGGGGAGCACACCCCACTGGGTAAAGATGCTCTGGAATGGGCACAAACAAGACCATCTCTGCCCATCAGCTACCCTGGAAAGGGAGGATGGTGAAGAGGACAATGGATTCACCACCTGGACACATGCCTAAAAGAAAATGTCACTGAAAAGCTGTATAAAAGACCTGAGCAATTCCTGCTCAGGAGAAGAAAAACAGAGAAGAAAATACCAGGAGAGAAAAGGAGAGAGACAGGAGAAAAGACATCACCATGGAGCCTGGAAGCAGCAGAACAGGAGGAAGCTCTCTCCATGTCCTAATTCCACCTGCTGTAACTCATGGAGCTGAAGAGGCTGCTCAGAGAAGGGCTTGGACTTGGACTTTGGGATCTCTCCCTCTCCTCCTCTAGCAGAGGGAGGACAGCACAGCTAACAAGGATGACCTCTCCTCCACACCAAAGCAGCAGCAGCCTTCCTCCACAGATCCAAACTGTCTTGGGGGGTGGGAGGGGTGTTAATATAATTCCTTTCCTATTCTCTCTTTGTCTTCTCCTGCTCTCTCTCTATTTTTCCCCTCTCTCTCTCTCCCTTCTTCTGTTCCATCCACTTAATTTTGTTAATAAAGAGCCTCAAGGGCTGTTGATATTTTGGCCTTGTTATTGTCTCTAATTTCATAACAGGGGAATAGTCAAAAGAGCTGAGTCTCATTCCCTCTCTGGACTCAGACAGCATGAGGAAATGCCCGAGGTGAAAACCAGCCCCGCTAGTCTTAAGCTTCATACTATAAACACCACCGATGTGGTAGTGGAATATTTGTTTTCTCTGGACAGAGAGGAGACCAAGTACCTTATCAGTGTTGAGTCTCTTTGCCCTGATTCTCTATCCAGCTATACAACAGGGCAGGAATGATATTCCAACCTCCAACATCCTGTGATCTAATCTGGACAAACCCAGTGACTCCAGCGGAGAGAAGAGGAGGCTCAGGGGAGACCTTATTGCTCCCTACAGCTCCCTGAAGAGAGGTTGTAGCCAGCTGGGGGTTGGTCTCTTCTCCCAGGCAACCAGCACCAGAACAAGAGGACACAGTCTCAAGATGTGCCAGGGGAGGTTTAGGCTGGAGATGAGGAGAAAGCTCTTCCCAGAGAGAGTAATTTGCCATTGGAATGTACTGCCCAGGGAGGTGGTGGAGTCCCCATCCCTGGAGGAGTTCAGAAAGGGACTGGATGTGGCACTTGAAGCCATGGTTTAGCTATGAGGTGTTGGGTGACAGGTTGGACTTGATGATCTCTGAGGTCTTTTCCAAGCTAACTGATTCTAGGATTCTATGAAATACCACCATGCACAATCTCTTCTCTTCCCTGCAGGACCTACTGCCCCTTTAAAAACTGGCTAGAACACTTCAGGATGCTCTGCTATGTGCTGTGCTAGGAGCTGACATAGCTCTACTGATATGATATGAAATGAAAGCACATTTTCAATGCATTCCTTGCAAGCTTTTAATCAAATGATGCATTATTAGCAAAGATGAAAAGAACTAATCAGGTACAGCATGGCTGAGTGATGGCTAGAGAGAGGAGACAACTATCTTGGTATATTTGGAAACTGAGCATCAAGAAGAGAAAGGATTTTTAATTTCTAAGGCAGCAAAGAGGGAGCAGACTTTATTAAAAACAACCCAAAACACCACAGCTGGAATCTCACAACTGATCATTTTGGGCTCAGTATGAACTGGCTATTAGTCTGCAGACTAAACTCCCAATGATCCTGAAACCATTGTACCTTTGGCTAATAAAAACTCGAGAAAAAGAACTTGAGAATAATCCAGAGGATTATTTGTTGAGTATGGGAACCAGATTACCTGGATACATTTAAAACGTGATGGGGACAGACTTCTTTCAGTGGGGGCCAGTCATAGGACAAGGGGCAACAAAGTGGAACACAGGACATGTGGCCAGCAGGTCGAGGGAGGTGATTCTCCCCTGCTATTCCACTCTGATGAGAGCCCACCTGGAGCACTGGGCAGGGACTGGCTTGAGAGCAGCCCTGAAGAAAAGACCTTGGGGGTGCTGGGGGAGGAGAAGCTCAACAGGAGCCAGCAGTCAGCACTGCAGCACTCTGGTGAGAACACACCTGGAGCTCTGGGGCCAGTTCTGGAGCCTCTGTTCTAGGAAGGATCTGGAGGTGCTGGAAGGTGTCCAGAGAAGGGCCAGGAGGAGGAGCAGAGGGCTGGAGCTCCTCTCCTATGAAAACAGACTGAGAGAGTTGGGGTTTCTCAGTCTGGAGAAGAGAAGGCTCCAAGGAGAACTTAATGTGGCCTTCCAGTATCTGAAGGGGGCTACAAGAAAGCTGGGGAGGGACTTTTGAGGGTGTCAGGGAGTGATAGGACTGGGAGGATGGAACAAAACTAGAAATGGGGAGATTGAGATTGGATGTTAGGAAGAAGTTCTTCCCCAGGAGGGTGGTGAGAGCCTGGCACAGGTTGCCCAGGGAGGTGGTGGAAGCCTCATGCCTGGAGGTTTTGAAGGCCAGGCTGGATGTGGCTGAGAGCAACCTGCTGCAGTGTGAGGTGTCCCTGCCCATGGCAGGGGGATTGGGACTGGCTGAGCCTTGAGGTCCCTTCCAACCCTTACAATTCTGTGATTCTATTTTGAAGTGAAACCTCAAAGGTATGAGCCTATGAAACCTGACAGATACGAGCACAGGTGGAAAAGATTTGAATAATTTGCCATGCCATGGGTAGAGAGTTTCACTAATCTCAGAATGGAGTTTCCTAATTTTCTGTTTGCCTGTGAGAGGAAGGCTTGGTACAATGTCCCAGGAATCCTTCAGCTGCCCTACGTCCCATGGACATATCAAATGACGTTCTTTTCTCCCAGGCAACCAGCACCACAACAAGAGGACACAGTTTCAAGGAGGTATGGGCTGGATGTTAGGAAGAAGTTCTTCACAGAAAGAGAGATTGGCCATTGGAATGTGCTGCCCAGGGAGGTGGTGGAGTCACCATCATGGAGGTGTTTAGGAAGAGACTGGATGAGGTGCTTGGTGCCATGGTTTAGTTGATTAGGTGGTGTTGGGTGATAGGTTGGACTTGATGATCTTGAAGGTCTCTTCCAACCTGGTCAATTCTATTCTATCCCTTCCCTTCCCTTCCCTTCCCTTCCCTTCCCTTCCCTTCCCTTCCCTTCCCTTCCCTTCCCTTCCCTTCCCTTCCCTTCCCTTCCCTTCCCTTCCCTTCCCTTCCCTTCCCTTCCCTTCCCTTCCCTTCCCTTCCCTTCCCTTCCCTTCCCTTCCCTTCCCTTCCCTTCCCTTCCCTTCCCTTCCCTTCCCTTCCCTTCCCTTCCCTTCCCATCCCATCCCATCCCATCCCATTAATGAGCAGAGCCTCAAAAGCAATGGAATCAGAAAACAATCAAGGGGAAGAAATCCTTGATTGCTTTCTAATGCCAGCATGGAGAGGAGCTGGAAGAGCCTCTCAGCAAGCATCCTGTCCTCTCTATCAAGGGCAGTATAAAACTTTATCATTCACTGCTTCTCTTTTTGTGCAATACTCAGATTATTGCTACAGACAGACATGACTTAATGCTGTGATTTCCCCCTCCTCCTCTGCCCTCTCTCTCCAAAGAGCAGACGTAAAGAGGAAATAGCTGATGCTATTACTCCCAAGACAGGCTCAGTCCATCAGGAAACCAAAACCAAGTCTATGATTAATGTGATTAATTAAAAAATGAAAATAAAACAAGGCTCCTTCAGCTTCAACAGACCCTTCCCTCCCATTATGAGTGTCTTTTTCATCTGAGGACAGTAACCAGTCTAATGTTCAGTGACAGATGTTACATTCAAGTGGAGTGGAAATGTGATAAACTACCCAGCTTAGTCCCACAAAGGCTACAGGAAGTAGTGGAGTGAAACCGAGCAAATGGCAACCAACCAGCCCAGATTTATGAGCAATTGAGAGGATAGGGAATATGGAACACAATCAAGAACATAAAACACCTGAACTTCTTTAAAATATTGAACCTTTAGAACATTATGTTCACTAAATAAGACTTAGTGGGCAAAAAAATGGACATGGACAAACACTATGTGGATTAACTTGGAGATGATTTAGAGCTGAGTGAACAGCCCAGAGTGCCTTTGCTCTGCTCATTTGGCCTCCTGTTTGCAAGCTCTGTGTGCATGAGAATTCAAAAAGAAGAAACAGGACAATTAATTAGACTAGAATTCCTACTTCACACCACATAAAACAAATTTAGCAGCTCAACAGAAGCTAAATCAAAAAGGACCTTCAACAACTACATAGATTAGGTTTGATGTGGAAAAGAGGAGCTCATGGACATGTGGGGCAAATGGGTGGCATGACAGAATAGAATAGAATAGAATAGAATAGAATAGAATAGAATAGAATAGAATAGAATAGAATAGAATAGAATAGAATAGAATAGAATAGAATAGAATAGAATAGACCAGGTTGGAAGAGACCTTCAAGATCATCGCATCCAACCTATCATCCAACACCACCTAATCAACTAAACCATGCAACCAAGCAACCTATCAAGTCTCCTCCTGAACACGTCCAATAATGGTGACTCCACCACCTCCCTGGGCAGCCCATTCCAATGGCCAATCACTCTCTCTGTGAAAAACTTCGTCCCAACATCCAGTCTAAACCCCTCCTGGTGCAGTTTTGAGACTGTGTCCTCTTGTTCTGGTGCTGGTTGCCTGGGAGAAGAGACCAACCCCCACCTGGCTACAATCTCCCTTCAGGGAGTTGTAGACAGCAAGAAGGTCTCCCCTGAGTCTCCTCCTCTCCAGGCTAAGCAGCCCCAGCTCCCTCAGCCTCTCCTCACAGGGCTGTGTTCCAAGCCCCTCACCAACTTTGTTGCCCTTCTCTGGACACCTTCCAGCAAGTCAACCTCCTTCCTAAACTGAGGGGCCCAGAACTGGACACAGGACTCAAGGTGTGGCCTAACCAGTGCAGTGAACAGGGGCAGAATCACCTCCCTGCTCCTGCTGGCCACACTGTTCCTGATGCAGGCCAGGATGCCATTGGCCCTCTTGGCTGCATGGGCACACTGCAGGCTCATGTTCAGCCTACCATCGACCAGTACCCCCAGGTCCCTCTCTGCCTGGCTGCTCTCAGCCACTCTGACCCCAGCCTGTAGCACTGCCTGGGGTTGCTGTGGCCAATGTGCAGAACCTGGCACTTGGATGTGTTCAATCTCCTGCCCTTAGCCTCTGCCCATCTGCCCAGCCTGTCCAGGTCCCTCTGCAGAGCCTCTCTACCCTCCAGCAGATCAACTCCTGCCCCCAGCTTGGTGTCATCTGCACATTTACTGATGATGGACTCAATGCCCTCATCCAGATCATCAATAAAGATGTTAAAGAGCACAGGGCCCAGCACTGATCCTTGGGGCACACCACTAGTGCCTGGCTGCCAGCTGGCTGTGGCACCATTCACCACCACTCTCTGGGCTTGGCCCTCCAGCCAGTTCCTAACCCAATAGGTTGGACTCAATGATCTCTGAGGTCTTTTCCAATCTTATTAATTCTATGAGGATTTTCCTCTCCACTCTTTGCCTTCATTCTACAGGGGAGGAGAGCTGTGAGAAGGAAGAGTAAGTGCTCCTTCTTTGACAGAATCAATTTAGGAGTCTGCAGGAATTCTCAATAAACCCCTTGGTGTTCTTTTATTATTTAATTCATTCTTTTTGAGGCAGTTGGATTTTCAAGCAGGTAAACTCCATTTCACTCCATCTCAAGAAACTGATGTTCTTATTTCTTAAGAACCCATTCCCAAAAAGCTTTCAAGTTGCATTGCAGTGGGGGCTGATTGCTAGACAGCTCTGTTGCCACTAGAATTCAGGCTCTGACTCAGCAAAGAGCCTATAGGCAAAACTAAATCAATTTAATTCCACTGAACGTCCTCCACAGCCTTTCATCACAGCTACCATTGCAGAGGCATTTGGGATCATTTCAGCTACATGCAGCTATAAATCAGAGCAGAATACCCACATGATTCCTGGGAGCTTCAGAAGACATCATATACAGGACATACAGCACAGGACATCATATACAACACACACTGGGACAGCATGAGGAGTAAGGGCTTGAAACAGGAAGAAGATGGATTTAGGACATTAGGAAGAAATTCTTCCCCTTGAAAGTGGTGAGACACTGGAACAAGTGGTCCAGAGAAGTTGTGGAAGCTCCAAGCCTGGAAGTGCTCAAGGCCAGGTTGGATGGTGCCTAGAGCGACCTGAGCTGGTAGGAGATGTCCCTGCCCATGGCAGGGGGTTTGGAACTTGATGATCATTAAGGTCCCTTCCAACCCAAACCATTCTTTGACTCTATGATATACATATCCAATCTTCACAGGTGCAGACTGGCTTTTCCCTTACAGATTTACAATTTTGACAATTCATGGAATTAGAATAGAATAGAATAGAATAGAATAGAATAGAATAGAATAGAATAGAATAGAATAGAATAGACCAGGTTGGAAGAGACCTCCAAGATCATCAAGTCCAACCTATCATCCAACACCATCTAATCAACTAAACCATGCAACCAAGCACCCTATCAAGTCTCCTCCTGAACACCTCCAATGATGGTGACTCCACCACCTCCCTGGGCAGCACATTCCAATGGGCAATCACTCTCTCTGTGAAGAATTTCTTTCTAACATCCAATCTGAAGCTCCCCTGGCACAGCTTGAGACTGTGTCCTCTTGTTCTGGTGCTGCTTGCCTGGAAGAAGAGACCAACCCCCACTTGGCTACAATCTCCCTTCAGGGAGTTGTAGACAGCAAGAAGGTCTCCCCTGAGCCTCCTCTTCTCCAGTCTAAGCAACCCCAGCTCCCTCAGCCTCTCCTCACAGGGCTGTGTTCCAAACCTCTCACCATCTTTGTTGCCCTTCTCTGGACACTTTCCAGCAAGTCAACCTCCTTCCTAAACTGAGGGGCCCAGAACTGGACACAGGACTCAAGGTGTGGCCTAACCAGTGCAGTGTACAGGGGCAGAATGACCTCCCTGCTCCTGGACCATCTACTCCAACCCCACTGCAATGTGCAGGGATACCTCTCAACCAGACTCAGCTTCTCAAGACCTCATCCAACCTGGCTTTGAACACCTCCAAGGAGGAGGCATCCAATAGCCACACAGACAAACCTCCATAAATTGGTTATGGGTTTTCAGGATAACAATAGGAGTCAAGCAGCAAAATGCACATCAGGTACCTTGGTGCTCTCATGGATTTTGTCCCTCACTCCTAACTCAAATACTTACCACTGGTCACATGATTTGGAGATGCTGAGTTCCTACCTGTCACCAGTCTAGGACCAGTCATCACTCAATGACTTGAGCAAAACTGAATCACAGAATCATAGAATTGTGTCAATTGGGAAAAAAACAGTCCAACCACTTAACAAGACCAAGTGCAGGGTCCTGCAGCTGGGTCAGGGCAATCCCAGGCACTCATATAGGCTGGGCAGGGACTGGCTTGAGAGCAGCCCTGAAGAAAAGACCTAGGGGGTGCTGGGGGAGGAGAAGCTCAACAGGAGCCAGCAGGGAGCACTTACAGCCCAGAGAGCCAAGCAGAGCCTGGGCTGCAGCATGAGTACTGCAGCACTCTGGTGAGACCACACCTGCAGCTCTGTGTCCAGTTCTGGAGCCTCTGTTCCAGGAAGGATCTGGAGGTGTTGGAAGGTGTCCAGAGAAGGGCCACAAGGATAATCAGAGAGTTGGAGCACCTCTGCTATGAGGACAGACTGAGAGAGTTGGGGCTGTTCAGTCTGGAGAGGAGAAGGCTCCAAGGAGACCTAATTGTGGCCTTCCAGTATGTGAAGGGGGGGTCACAAGAAAGCTGGGGAGGGACTTTTGAGGGTGTCAGGGAGGGATAGGACTGGGGGGAATGGATCCAAGCTAGAGGAGGGGAGATTCAGATTGGATGTTAGGAAGAAATTCTTCCCCACGAGGGTGGTGAGAGCCTGGCACAGGTTGCCCAGGGAGGTGGTGGAAGCCTCCTGCCTGGAGGTGTTTGCAGCCAGGCTGGAGGTGGCTGTGAGCAACCTGCTGTAGTGTGAGGTGTCCCTGCCCATGGCAGGGGGGTTGGAACTGGCTGAGCCTTGAGGTCCCTTCCAACCCTGACAATTCTGTGATTCCCTAACTCTACCAAGGCTGGTGCTAAACCAGGTCCCTCAGCACCACATCTCTGCCTCTTTTCAGCAACTCCAGGGAAGTCTCTCTTCTAGTGTGAGACCTAAATCTGAACCCAGAACTCAAGGTGTGGCCTCACCAGTGCTGAGTACAGGAGAAAACATAACATCAGAGCCTGGAGTAAGCTCAAATTAATTTGATTTGCCAGGGATTAAAGAAGTACTTTGTTGTAATTAAAATGCTTTCCTGGACACTACCTGTTTAATCACACATCAGTCTGCCTGATTAGTTAATTGAATCCACTTAATTAATTTTTCACTGTCCACAGCCCCACTTCATTCTAAGAAGAGAAAATAACAACAGCGACAAAAACCCAAACCCAAAGACCAGCTCAGAAGCTTTCAAACCAGAAGCCTATAAAATCTTTTCTAAACCTGGTCTGCTACAAATTATCCTAATGAAAACTTGATAAGAAACAGCAGTAGCAGCAGTGTGGCCAGCAGGAGCAGGACAGTGGTGATGCCACTCTGCTGGGCACCAGTGAGGCTACACTGGTAGGCAGAAAGGGACCTGGGGGTACTGGTTGACAGTAGGCTGACCGTGAGCCAGCAGAGTGCCAAGGTGGCCAAGAAGGCCAATGGCATCCTGGCCTGCATCAGGAACAGTGTGGCCAGCAGGAGCAGGGAAGTCATTCTGCCCTGTGCCCAGCACTGGTCAGGCCACACCTTGAGTCCTGTGCCCAGTTCTGGGCTCCTCAGTTTAGGAAAGATGTTGAGATGCTGGAAGGTGTCCAGAGAAGGGCAACAAAGCTGGGGAGGGGTCTGGAGCACAGCCCTGTGAGGAGAGGCTGAGGGAGCTGGGGTTGCTGGAGAGGAGGAGGCTCAGGGGAGACCTTCTTGCTCTCTACAACTCCCTGAAGGGAGGTTGTAGCCAGGTGGGGGTTGGTCTCTTCTCCCAGGCACCCAGCACCAGAACAAGAGGACACAGTCTCAAGCTGTGCAAGGGGAGGTTCAGGCTGGATGTTAGGAAGAAGTTCTTCCCAGAAAGAGAAATTGGCCTTTGGAATGTGCTGCCCAGGGAGGTGGTGGAGTCACCATCACTGGAGGTGCTTAAAAAGACACTGGATGAGGCACTTGGTGCCATGGTTTAGTTGATGAGGCAGTGTTGGGTGATAGGTTGGAGCTGATGATCTCAAAGATCTCTTCCAACTTGGTCTATTCTGGTCGATTCGATTCAATTTGATTTGATTCGATTCGATTCAATTCAATTAGATTCTATATGATTCCTGGGTTCAATTTTGTGGTCCTCACTCCAAGAAGGATATTGAGGTGCTGAAGCTTGTCCAGAGAAGGGCAACAAAGCTGGGAAGGGTCTGGAGAACAGGGATGGTGAGGTGCAGCTGAGGGAACTGGGGGTGTTTAGCCTGGAGCAAAGGAGGCTGAGGGGAGACATCATCGCTCTCTACAGCTCCCCGATAAGAGGTTGGAGCCAGGTGGGGGTAGATGATCCTGGTGGTTCCTTCCAACCCTAACAAT
Source organism: Dryobates pubescens (assembly GCF_014839835.1). NCBI lineage: Eukaryota > Metazoa > Chordata > Aves > Piciformes > Picidae > Dryobates > Dryobates pubescens. The sequence goes on from NC_071634.1 coordinate 3,373,135, forward strand.
TCTATGAGTCTCTGCTAATCTTCATCACTCTCACCTAGAAAGTGTGCAGGTTTCAATGGCATTGCAAGCAGTTGCCTAAGGAGTTAAGGAAGTCTTTGTAGATACACCTGTCTGCAGCACCAGCCTGTGTGTTCCAACAGCAAGAGAGCCTGCTGTAAGAATATAAACCTCTAATAAGATGAGAGACTTTTCCTAAGCCACTGATGCTTGGAGCCTATTGAAAGATAATCTTTGCTACACCACTTCCAGAAATGAGATGAACTGAAATCGATGCTCAGTAAAAAACAGATTAAGGAAGCAAAGTAAAGAAATCAGAAGTTACTGAGGAGAGCAGGCAGACACTTTAAAGATGCACATTCATAGTGACAGCGTGGGGTCTCTAGCTCTTAGGATACCAACATTTCTAAGGAGGAGGCCTTCTCTCCTCTTTCCCAGAGGTGCAAGTCTATATATCACATTGAATTTTAACCCTCCCCTTTATAGCCTGGAGAAGAGGAGGCTCAGGGGAGACCTTCTTGCTCTCTACAACTCCCTGAAGGGAGGTTGTAGCCAGGAGGGGGTTGGTCTCTTCTCCCAGGCAACCAGCACCAGAACAAGAGGACACAGTCTCAAGCTGCACAGGGGGAAGTTTAGGCTCAAGTGAAGAGAAAGTTCCTCCCAGAGAGTGCTGTTAGCCATTGCAATGTGCTGCCCAGGGAGGTGGTGGATTCCACATCCAATCCTTTTTTGAACACCTCCAGTGATGGTGGCTCTGCCACCTCCCTGAGCAGCACATTCCAATGGCAAATGACTCTTTCTGGGAAGAACTTTCTCCACACTTCCAGCCTAAACCTCCACTGGCACAGCCTGAGACTGTGTCCTCTTGTTCTGGTGCTGGTTGCCTGGGAGAAGAGACAGGTTGCCTGGGAGAAGAGCAGGTTGCACAGGACAGTGTCCAGGTGGGTTTGGAATGACTTCAGCAGCCCGGTCCAGTGCTCCACCACCCTCAAAGTAAAGAAGTTCCTTTTAGTCATTTAGATGTAATACAGAATACAGTATTACCCTATTAACCAAGTTGGAAGAGACCTTTGAGATCATTGAATCCAACACAACACCATCTAATCAACTAAACCATGGCACCAAGTGCCTCAGCCAGTCTCTTCTTAAACACTTCCAGTGATGGTGACTCCACCACCTCCCTGGGCAGCACATTCCAACGACCAAGACCCACAAAGATTAGGGTAAACTCCCTGTTAGCCAGTGTGAACTCCACCATATTGCTTGGTTCTTTGATGCTGATAAAAATTCAATTAGCATCAACAAAGACTCGCTAAGCGCTGCAGTCGAGCAGCACTTAACATCTCAGGTTTATAACTTACGCCTCTCCGCCTCAGATTCCCGGCTACCCAGCAGCATAACATTGCCTTCCTCTGTTGTTTACAATAATAAGGTTTCAAATTCATTTGAGCTCCTAATTACCAGTGCAGTCTGAGTAGCAGTAAATCAGAAGCACATTACTGCAGTATTATGCAGAAGGGGTCATAAGTGCTGTTTGACTGATGCGATTCGTTTCCTGTACACAAATGAGAGCTTCCCTCTGAGCACCGCAGATATTGTCTTGAACGATATTGCTACGGAGATAAAGCACAGTGGAGACATCTTTTAGGGGTGAATTAAAATAACTCAGAGCAGCTGAACTGGAGAAGCCTGCTTTCCTATGGATTGGAGCACTACCTCCTACTGCTTTGTCTCATCATCTGCTCCTTAAACCTCCTCCTTCACAGACTCACAGAAACATTCCGGTTGGCAGAGACCTTTGGGATTGCCAAGTCCAACCACTGACCCTTCTGTACAAAGTTCACCCCTAACCAGGTGCCCAAGCACCACATCTAAGTCACCATCACTGGAGGTGTTTAAGATGAGACTGGATGAGGCACTTGGTGCCATGGTTTAGTTGATCAGATGGCGTTGGGTGATAGGTTGGACTGGATGATCTCTGAGGTCTTTTCCAACCTTATTGATTCTATTCCATTCTATTCTATTCTGTTCCATTCCATTCCATTCCATTCCATTCCATTCCACTATTCTATTCTATTCTATTCTATTCTATTCTATTCTATTCTATTCTATTCCATTCCATTCCATTCCATTCCATTCCATTCCATTCCATTCCATTCCATTCCATTCCTCTATTCTATTCTATTCTATTCTATTCTATTCTATTCTATTCTATTCTTTAAACAACCTTTAAACACATCCAGGCTTGGGGACTCCACCACCTCCCTGGGCAGCACATTCCAATCCCTGACCACTCTGGCTGGGAAAAAAGTTTGTCTACTGTCCAGTCTAAACCTACCCTGCTGCAGCTTGAGGCTGTTCCCTCTTGTTCTTTTGCTAATTAGCTGTGAGAACAGACCAGCACCAACCTCTCCACAATGTACTTTCAGGAGCTGTAGAGAACCATGAGGTCTCTCCTCAGCCTCCTATGTTTCAAACTAACCATCCCCAGCTCTTTCAGTCACTCTTCATCAGATTTATTCTCCAGGCCTTTCACAGCTTCCTTGCCCTCCTCTGCCCTGGCTCCAGCACCTCCACATCTCTCTTGTACTGAGGTGCTCAAAACTGAACACAATACTCAAGGTGTGGCCTCCCCAGAGCTGAGTCCCAGGGGACAATTCCCTCCCTGCTCCTGCTGGACACAGCATGTCTAACCCAAGCCAGGATGCCTTTGGTGTTCTTGGCCACCTGGGCACACTGCTGGCTCCTATTCAGCTACTTGACTGTTAGCACTCCCAGGTCCCTTTCTGCCAGCAGCTTTCCAGCTACACTTCCCGCAAGCCTGTAGCATTACTTGGGGTTGTTGTGGCCCAAGAGCAGGACCTGGCACTTGGCCTTGTTGAAGCTCACCCTGTTAACGTTGGCCCATCCATCCAATCTACCCGTTCTATCATCTTGATGCAATACTCAGTAGAGGGGAAAGTCACTGCAATGCTCCATCTCCTCTGTTATGGATCTGGACTATTCCCTGGGGAGCTGTACCTGGTTTAAGCTTCCTATACATCAATCAGCAAGTGGTAAGTGTGTGCCGGTTGATAGAGCGGCTGGCCAAACAGAACAGACTCAGCTCATGTAGATCACAAGGGCTGGTTTGGGTTCTTTGCTAGTCAGGCAGAATTTTGACACAGTGCTCTGCTTGGACAAAACCTTCTTCATCTAGCTGGAGAGGCTGCCACTTGTGAGAAGCAACACCACCACAATGAAGCAACAAAAGCCCAGAGGTTTGAAAAGCCTAAGGAGAAAATTAAGCATCAAATACACACAGAACTCCACCTGATCAGCCTTGCTCACACAAATTATTCCAACCCCTTCTTCAAATCTAACTTTTGAAAGCTTTCTTTCATAGAATCATGAAGGTTGGAAAAGACCTTCAAGATCATCAAAAGTCCAACTATAATCCAGCTACCATGACCTGTATCCTGAAGCACTACACCTACACACTTTTTGAACACCTCTAGGGATGGTGACTCCACCACCTGCCTGGGCAGCCTTTTCCAGCACCTGGCCACTCTTTCAGGAAAGAAAATTTGCCTAAATCAGGCAAATGTGCAATAATCTGCTGTGAATTCATTCCTATCAACCTGTCATCTGATAATTTCAGGCAAATGTTTAGGGACACAGTCTCAAGCTCTGCCAGGGGAAGAAGAGGCTCAAGGTGAGGGGAAAGTTCTTCACAGAAAGAGTAATTGGCCATTGGAATGTGCTGGGGAGGGGTCTGGAGCACAGCCCTATGAGGAGGGACTGAGGGAGCTGAGGGTGTTTAGCCTGGAGAAGAGGAGGCTCAGGGGAGACCTTATTGCTGCCTACAACTCCCTGAAGGGAGGTTGTAGCCAGGTGGGGGTTGGTCTCTTCTCCCAGGCAGAAGGAGAGGACACAGTCTCAAGCTGCACTAGAAAGAATAATAGGCCATGGGAATGTGCTGCCCAGGGAGGTGGTGGAGTCACTGTCCCTGGAGGTGTTCAAAAGAGGCTTGGATGTGGCACTTGGAACCATGGTTTAGTTGTCAGAAGGTGTTAGGGATTAGGTAATAGGTTGGATTTGATAACCTTACTGCTGTCTACAACTAGCTGGAGGGAGGTTGTAGTCAGGAGGGGGTTGGTCTCTTCTCCCAGGCAAGCAGCACCAGAACAAGGGGACACAGTCTCAAGCTGTGCCAGGGGAGGTTTAGGCTGGAGGTGAGAAAGTCATTAGCCATTTGAATGTGCTGCCCAGGGAGGTGGTGGAGTCCCCATCCCTGGAGGGGTTCAAGAGGGGATTGGATGTGGCACTTGGTGCCATGGTTCAGTCATGAGGTCTGTGGTGACAGGTTGGACTCGATGATCTTTGAGGTCTCTTCCAACCTTGGTGATTCTCTGACCTCTGAGGTCTTTTCCAACCTGGTTGACTCTGTGATTCTACCTCTGATTTTCAATACTGGGTAACAAAAACCCCAGGTTAAGAAAAATAATAATTCATTTTATGAGGCATACAATAACACTGCTGTAAGAATACCTAAAGTCTTCAAATGTCAAGTGACAAATCATGTCATAAATGGTTATTTAAGTCAAGTAGTAGTTGACTTGATTTTTTTCAAAGAAACTATACTTGAAGTACTTTACAGGGTTGGTTTTTTTTTTCTCCCCCCTGCCTATATAAAATAAACTAATTGCATAATTAGCAGATAATTACTTTCAGGAGTGACTAATTTGGGGTTCTATTAAGTACATATTCATTGCCAGGCTGGCAACTGCAAGAAAAAAAGAAAGAAGTCAGAAAGCAGAAAGCCTTCCCTCAGCAAGGTCAGCATTTGCCTGAGAATACAATCAAAAGGAGAATACATCAAGGAAGCAGCCCAATATTCAGTGGCTCCCAGGCATAAGCAAATGGAAGGCCAGCCACAGCACTCAGAAGGTACTACTGGCAGGATGCAAATTCACCTCAGACTCAAAGGTCTGATGCTGCACCTCTGTGAAGACAGAAACTTCTGATGACTTTACAGGTGCAGGTCCTTTGACATGTTACCTATTGACTGGTGTTCATAAGCTGTGTAAAGTCCACTTTGAAACTTCTTCCTATTCTAAGACATATAATTACTCTTCTTTCATTCTGAGGAGTTATAGATTCATTAAGTCATTTATTTTGGAGAAGACCTGGCCAAGCTGTCAGCCCATGGCTTGGACAGCAGCACTCTGAGCTGGGTTAGGAACTGGCTGGAGGCTGAGCCCAGAGACTGGTGGTGAATGGTGCCACAGCCAGCTGGCAACCAGGCACCTGTGGTGTCCCCCAGGGATCAGTGCTGGGCCCCATCCTGTTCAATATCTTTATTGATGATCTGGATAAGAGGATTGAGTTCATCATCACTAAGTTTGCAGATGACACCAAGCTGGGGGCAGGAGAGCTCTGCAGAGGGACCTTGCCAGGCTGGACAGATGGGCAGAGTCCAACAGGATGGCATTCAACAAGTCCAAGTGCCAGGTGCTGCAGTTTAGACTGGATACTGGAAAAACTTTCTTTACTAGAAGGCTTGGAACAAACTGCCCAGGGAAGCAGTGCAGTCCCCATGACTGGAAATATTTAAAAGACATGAAGATGTGGTGCTGAGGGACATGGTGTAGTGCTGGACTTGACAGGTGCTGGGTTAACCATTGTACTCATTGATCACAGAATCAGTAAGGTTCGAAAAGACCTCAGAGATCATCAAGTCCAACCTGTCACCCAACAACTTATGACTACTAAACCATGGCTCCAAGGGCCACATCCAAGTCCTTTTTGAACACCTCCAGGCATGGGGACTCCACCACCTCCCTGGGCAGCACATTTCAATGGCCAATTCCTCTTTCTGGGAAGAACTTTCTCCTCACCTCCAGCCTAAACTTCCCCCGGCACAGCTTGAGACTGTGTCCTCTTGTTCTGGTGCTGGTTGCCTGTCCTCATTTTATAGGGTAAATAATTGCCTCGGCACATCAGACAGTGGAAACCTGTCAACTGGTAAGCAAAAGGCAAAATATTCTGCCCTCCAGAGCACTTGCCAGTGCTTGTGCTCCCATTGGCCTGACAGCTTGTGGCTGTTTCTAATAAAGGCAATGAGATTTTTGCCAATCTCTTCTGAAACATCATGATGCCATGCAGCTTACAGAGCAGAATCCTGTACAAGGTCAGTCAAATGGACTGGACTTTATCCTCACTCCTCCTGGGATGTGACACCATCCTTCCAGTCCCAGGCTGGGATCAGGATCAACTCCATGAGCCAGGCTTTGAAGACAAGAGGAAGTGGCCTCGAGGTGCATCAGGGCAGATTTAGGTTGGATTGCTTAAGCCTGGAGAAGAGGAGGCTCAGGGGAGACCTTATTGCTCTCTACAACTCCCTGAAGGGAGGTTGTAGCCAGGTGGGGGTTGGTCTCTTCTCCCAGGCAACCAGCACCAGAACAAGAGGACACACTCTCAAGCTGTGCCAGGGGAAGTTTAGGCTAGAGGTAAGGAGAAAGTTCTTCACTGAGAGAGTCATTCATCATTGAGATGTGCTGCCCAGGGAGGTGGTGGAGTCCCCATCCCTGGAGATGTTCAAGTGGGGATTGGACATGGCACTTGGTGCCATGGTTCAGTCATGAGGTCTGTGGTGACAGGTTGGACTCGATGATCTTTGAGGTCTCTTCCAACCTTGGTGATTTTGTGATTCTGTGTGATTCTGTGGATATTAAGAAACATGTCTTCACTGAAAGGGTTCTCAAACCTGGGTGGTAAAATCCCCGTCCCTGAAGGTGCTGACAAGAGGCAAAGATGTGCTGTTGACGGACATGATTTAGCACCAGCCTTGGTGGAGGTAGAAAATGGTTGGATCTGGTGATCTTAAAGATCTTTTCCAACTGAAATGATTCTGTGATTATGAGAAGATTACATAAACTCCTTTTTTTTTCCCCAAACCATAGCTTGATGCCCAGCTTTGCAATCCCATTTATCCCCAGGTCAGTGTATGGCATGTCCTGGACTCCTTGCGAAATCAATGCTAAGCTCTTTCTGATCCTTCAGCACCACCAGGACACTTTTTGCTGGTTGAATGAAACTCCTGTGCCTCTTCTCTCTCAAATTCAACCTAGAAATATGTTTGGGACTTTTTATGCTCTGTTATTTTCCTCACATCAGCTGCCACTTGCCAGGCTCTGAAGACATTTCAGAGCCATTACTCAGGGTGGTTAGTTCCCCGTCTTTTCTCCCCCTTTGCCTAGGAGCTTTTCTGTCACAGAGTGCAGGAATAAATACAAGTAGCTGTTTGCCCCCTGGCTTTGAATAAATCACAACTGGTGTTTTTTCCTAGGTACATGCATCATTTTCTTTCAGTTCACATACAGAAACTGAACCTACTGAGTTTGCATTGCAGATGACCTCAGCCCTGCTTCTCCTAGGCAGTCCAAATGCCTCCAGTTGAAAAAACACCTCTGAAATAATGTTGGAGGATATTGATACATGGTAGGCTTCTAACTCATAAACTATTTGGCTTTCAACAAAAGACAAAAACCCCCTCAGCAGCCCAGGCCATACTCCTTGCTCACAATTTTTTACCACCCTATTCCACTTGACATTTTGGGTAACAAGTGAGGTGTGAAGTGAAATTGTTGACCCATTATTACAGCCAGGGAAACTGCAGTTTATTGTTGGCAAGTTCACAAGTAGAATAGAATAGAATAGAATAGACCAGACCAGACCAGACCAGACCAGACCAGACCAGACCAGACCAGGTTGGAAGAGACCTTCAAGATCATCGAGTCCAACCTATCATCCAACACCACCTAATCAACTAAACCATGCAACCAAGCACCCTATCAAGTCTCCTCCTGAACACCTCCAATGATGGTGACTCCACCACCTCCCTGGGCAGCCCATTCCAATGGCCAATCACTCTCTCTGTGAAGAATTTCTTTCTAACATCCAGCCTGAAGCTCCCCTGGCACAGCTTGAGACTGTGTCCTCTTGTTCTGGTGCTGGCTGCCTGGGAGACGAGACCAACCCCCACCTGGCTATAACCTCCCTTCAGGGAGTTGGAGAGAGCAAGAAGGTCTCCCCTCAGCCTCCTCTTCTCCAGGTTAAACAACCCCAGCTCCCTCAGCCTCTCCTTATAGAGCTGTGCTCCAGACCCCTCCCCAGCTTTATTGCCCTTCTCTGGACACCTTCCAGCATCTCAACATCTTTCCTAAACTGAGGGGCCCAGAACTGGACACAGGACTCAAGGTGTGGCCTAACCAGTGCTGAGCGCAGGACAGAATGACCTCCCTGCTCCTGCTGGCCTGTTTCTGATCCAGGCCAGGATGCCATTGGCCTTCTTGGCTGCCTGGGCACACTGCTGGCTCATGTTCAGCCTACCATTGACCAGCACCCCCAGGTCTCTCTCTGCCTGGCTGCTCTCCAGCCACTCTGACCCCAGCCTGTAGCACTGCCTGGGGTTGTTGTGGCCAATGTGTAGAACCCAGCACTTAGCTGTGTTCAATCTCTTGGACTCTGCCCATCTGTCCAGCCTGGCAAGGTCCCTCTGCAGAGCTCTCCTACCCTCTAACAGATCACCCACTGACAGGACAAGGGACAATGGGTACAAACTGGAACCCAGGAGGTTTCACTTAAACACAAGGAGATGCTTATTTCCTGGGGGGGGTGCCAGAGCCCTGGAGCAGGCTGCCCAGAGAGGATGTACAGCCTCCTTCTCTGAAGACTTTGAAAACCCATCTGGAGGTGTACCTGTGCAATCTGACCTAGGTGTCCCTGCTTTAGCAGGGGGGGGGGACTAGATGACCTTCAGAGGTCCCTTCCAACCCCTAGCACCCTGTGATTCTATGACTCTGCAATCACTTTTGCAATGATAATTTCAACGGGAGCAGGATCACCCCCACGAGAGAGAGGCTGACTAGAATCCCTCTGTCTTCCTAAAGCACTGCTTTGGAAAAGAAGAGAAAGACTGACTGGGCCAGGAAACAGGGGGAAAATAATTATTCTTATTGAGAAGCAGAAATATGGCCTTAAACAAACCAACAAACAGCAGCAGCAACAACAACAAACGATAAAAGATGTAAGCTGAGGGCAGCAGAGAGGGAATTGCTTTGAGGAGACTTTCTCCTCATTATGAAGATTGACCTCTGCATTTCCATCTTGTATTGTGAGAAAAGTGATTACCTCAGGTGCACAGAATGTGGTACATTGAACAGGAGAGAGTAAAGATATTGCTGTATTAAAAAGAAATCAATAGTTCCTTCCCCTCGTGCTGCTGCATTTGCCAAACCGTATGCTTCAGTGATGACTTCTGCCCTACATAAGAAAACCTCTGTTGATTATAATTAAGAAAAGAGGAGTGATGAATAAGAAAGGAGCTTTAAAAGTGTCCTCTCAGCTGCCTTCATTTTGAGTGGAGTTGGACACTGAAGTTTCTCAAGGAAAGCAGATTCTCATTGGCCAGACGAAGCCTGCAACGTGTTTGAATGCACCTCTCCTGTACACTGCACTGGTTAGGCTGCACCTCGAGTCCTGTGTCCACTTCTGGGCCCCTCAGTTTAGGAAGGAGGTTGACTTGCTGGAACGAGTCCAGAGAAGGGCAACAAAGTTGGTGAGGGGCTTGGAACACAGCCCTGTGAGGAGAGGCTGAGGGAGCTGGGGTTGCTTAGCCTGGAGAAGAGGAGGCTCAGGGGAGACCTTATCACTCTCCACAACTACCTGAAAGGTGGTTGTAGACAGGCAGAGGTTGGTCTCTTCGCCCAGGCAGCCAGCACCAGAACAAGAGGACACAGTCTCAAGCTGTGCCAGGGGAGGTTTAGGTTGGATGTTAGGAAGAAGTTCTACACAGAGAGAGTGATTGCCCATTGGAATGGGCTGCCCAGGGAGGTGGTGGAATCACCATCATTGGAGGTGTTCAGGAGGAGACTGAATGAGGCACTTGGTGCCATGGGTTAGTTGTTTAGGGGGTGTTGGATTGGTTGATGGGTTGGACACGATCTTGAAGGTCTCTTCCAACCTGGTCCATTCCATTCCATTCCATTCCATCCCATCCCATCCCATCCCATTCCCTTCCATTCTTCCATGAGGACAGACTGAGGGAGTTGGGGCTGTAAAGTCTGGAGAAGAGAAGGCTCCAAGGAGGCTTTGTTGTGACCTTCCAATATCTGATGGGGGCAACAAGAAAGCTGGGGAGGGACTTTTTAGGGTGTCAGGGAGTGACAGAACTAGGGGGAATGGAAAAAAAAAATAGAAATGTGTAGATCCAGACAGGATGTTAGGAAGATGTTCTTCACTGTGAGGGTGGTGAGACACTGCAACAGGTTGCCCAGGGAGGTGGTGGAAGCCTCATCCCTGGAGGTTTTGAAGGCCAGGCTGGATGTAACTTTGATCAGCCTGATCTAGTGTGAGGTGTCCCTGCCCATGGCAGAGGGGTTGGGACTGGATGATCCTTGAGGTCCCTTCCAACCCTATGATTCTAAATTAGCTTTTATGTCTCTACCAAACATTTAAAACATTGCTACAGGATGAAGCAAATATGAATGGAGACCCCACCTCCAAGCCTGCCTCCAGTTCTGGTGTCCCCAGAATAGGAAGGACACAGAGCTGTTGGAGAGAGTCCAGAGGAGGTCATAAATATGATCCAAGGGCTGGAGAACCTCTACTGTGAGCATAGGCTGAAGAACCTGGGGTTGTTTAGCTTGAAGAAGAGAAGACTGGGTGGACCTTAGAGCTCCCATCCAATGCCTAAAGGGATGCTACAGGAAAGCTGGAGAGGGACTTTTCATAAGGGTGTCTAGCAACAGAGCTAAGGGGAATGGTTTTAAGCTGAGGGAGAGTAGGGTTAGACTGGATCCTAGGAAGAAGTTCTTCAGTGTGAGGGTGATGAGACTCTGGAATAGGTTGATCAGAGGGGTTGTGGATGCCTCCTCCCTGGAATTGTTCAGGGCCAAGTTGAATGAGACCTTGAGATGCCAAGTTTGGCCTCCTCTGGACCAGCTCCATGAGGTCCTCTGGACCAGTTCCACGAGGTCCATCTTTCTCCTGTGTTGAAGGCCCCAGAGCTGGACACAGCACATCAGTCAAGAAAATCATCAAGTTACTATCTGATGGTTTTTAATATATATACTGCAACACAGAGTTTGTCCTCTTGCATTTAAACCCATTTAAAACAAACCAACATGGATTTACCTGCAATGGGACACGGACTGCCTGCAGATTTTCAGCCTGATCCTGCTCAGGTTAACACCAGCCTTGCAGTCTCTTGCAGGCAGCTCTTTTTACTTCTGCCATTCCTGCATTTGCTCCCCCTGAATCCCATCTGTATTTCAAGTATGTCAAATGGATAATTAGCTGTACTGGTCAGTCTCACCTGTAGATGGACCACAAGTCATAAAAATGGCTGTGGAATAATCTAACTATCTTTAAAAGCCTTTCAAAAAACCAGAGAGACCTCACACCCACAGAATGGTAGGGGTTGGAAGGGACCTCTGGAGATCATCTGGTCCCACTCCCCTGCTAACACAGGTATGCCTGGATCAGGTGGCAGAGGAACACATCCAGGTGGATTTTAAACGTCTCTAGAGGAGACTCCACAATCTGTCTGGTCAGCCTGCTCCAGGGAGCTGACACTCTCACAGGAAATGAGCATTTCCTTAAGTGCAAGTGAAACCTCCTGTGTTCCAGTTTGTAGCCATTGCCACTTAGCCTGTCACTGGGCACCACTGAAAAGAGCCCAGTCCTGCCCTTTACCTGTTGATCAGCATTGATGAGATCCCCTATCAGGCTCCTCTTCTTCAGGCTAAACAGCCTCAGGTCTCACAGCTTTTCCCCCTCCTAGAGATGCTCCAGCCCCTTCATCACCTTCATGGCCCCCTCACAGACTCTCTCCAGTAGTTCCTTGTTCTTCTTGAACTAAGAAGCACACAGCCAGACACAATACTCCAGGTGTGACCTCCCCAGGGCAGAGGAGAGAAGGAGGAGAACCTCCCTTGATCTGCTGGCCACAGTCTTCTTAAAGCACCCCAGAATACTGCTGGCCAACTCGACCACGAGCACACCGCTAAAGAAGTTCAATCTGCCTTTGGAGAGGAGCAACAGAAGGAAACCCTCTGAGTGAGAGACCATTTCACAAGCCCTTCAGGGAGGGTGGACTTCAGTCTGCTCAGCTTGTGTGAGAGGAGGCAGCTCCTGCCAACCAGAGGAAACTGTCAAAGTGAATGAACTGCAAACTTGGGCTTTAACTTCCTGCCTATTTCCATATCACATGGCGCTTAACGATTAGCAAATTAGACACAAATCATGTGCAAATCAATGCAAATTGCTGGTTCACACACACAATGTAAACTTCATTTTTTCCCTGTTGGGATGGAGCCAGTGCCTAGTTAACAAGCATATGGATTTCAGATCTGGGGTAAATGAGCTTCTCCGTCACAAGCCAAAGCCTCCCCCCCTCTCCAACTCCCCTCCCCTCCTCATTCTTCCACTTGGCACACACCCACCAGACTTCTCAGTCATTCCACATAATTCAGTCAACACTTGCCTGGTATCAGACCTCGTGGAGGTAGGTAATAACTTCTGGAGTCATTAAATTAGGCTCTGCTATCTCTAATTTGTGCTCTTTGGTTAGGGCTTTGTGGTCACTTAGGCTAATTGGAAACGCCTGCTTTGTTAACAGGAGATATATCTGCTTTGGAAAGCCTCTGAAGATCACCAACGTATTGATAGACTTCAGCAACCTTTGTTTCCTTGGCTTTTGTACTGTGTCATCTGTAACTACCCTGAACTGAGCTGACAAAAGCCCTGAGAGCTCATCCTCATCGTTTAAAATCATCGCAGTCACTGCTTCTCCAGCCCACTTTTTGCTTCAGAGGGGATCTCCCTTTCCCCAGGAGTGATCACACTCCCTCAGAATCACAGAACCAGGTAATGATCGTGTCTGGAAGGCACCTCCAGAGATCCATCTGGAAAGCGCTCGCTCACAGCATGAGCAGCCATGAAAATAAATCAAATTCCTTGGGAAACTGTGCAGCTGAGTCTGGAGAATCTGCAGGGACTGTGATTCCACTCACTCTTTGCTGGGCTCCCATTCCTGTGTCTTAACACTGTGATGGGGATGGGAAAAATTTGTCCTAACATCCAGTCAGAGTTTCTGTTGCTGCAACTTGTGGCCTTTGTCTCTTGACCTATCATTGTGCAACCCCTATAAGATTCTGCTTCCACTTTCCCTCTGGGTCCAATAGGCAGTGGAAAGATAGCTGCAACAATTCCCTTTGCAGCTTCTCTCATCCCACCCACAAGCATCCTGTGCACCAGCCCTCAACCCTCTCTGCTGCACTTGAACCAGTTTCTTATCTTTGGGGAACCCCTCCAAGACCCCTCAGTAGGAGTTAAAACCTGTTGCCAGACTTGGAATACTGGGTTCAGGTTTTGGGCCCTCACTACAAGAAGAACATTGAGGGGCTGTCCAGAGAAGGGCAATGAAGCTGATGAAGGGTCTGGAGAACAGGGCTGGTGAGGAGCAGCTGAGGGAACTGGGGTTGTTTAGTCTGGAGCAAAGGAGGCTCAAGGGAGACCTTCTGGCTCGCTGCAGCTCCCTGAAAGAAGGTTGGAGCCAGGTGGGGGTTGGTGTCAGCTCCCTAGTAACAAGTGATAGGATGGAAGGAAATGTCCTCAGGTTGTACCAGGGGACACATAAGTTGGAGATTAGGGCAAGTTTCTTTCCTGAAAGAGTGGTCAGGCATTGGAAGAGGCTGCCCAGGGATGTGGTGGAAGCATCATCCTTGGAGGCATTTGGAATTAGAATAGAATTAGAACAGAATTAAATGCCATGTAGATGTGCTGAGCAACATGGTTAGTGATAGATTTGGCAGTGCTGCCTTAATGGTTGGACCTGCTCCTAAAGGTCTCTTCCAGCCAAAAGGATTCTGTGATTTCAGTGCTGGTAGCCTGCTGCCAGTTCTCCCTGAAGTTTGAATAATAAACTTCTTATGCAATTACCAGCCACGGGGTTTGGGTTTTTTTCTCCCTCACAGCAAATGTGTATAACAGAAGCCTTCCTTAAAAGGTCAGGTAGAGAAAAGGGCACCTGGAAAACTCTTGTTTCTCACCCTCAGACTGACTTTGAAGCGTTTCAGACAGGGAAGATCAAAACAGGCAATCAAGGGAACGCGCCCACTGGTAACATCCAGTCCTCCAAACTCCGCTGTGTGTCACAGAACATCCCACACAGTGTGCATGTGCAGCAGAAGCTGAACTCTTCACCATCCCTGAAGTCACAGCATCCATTTAAACTGCCTCAGGCTGGAGTGTCTAACTGGTCATGGGTGATTTCAATCCCCATCAGATGTAGCTAACATAAACAATCAAAGAAATCTGGCTTGGCCGGCATGACCCTTTCAGCACTGCAGCCAAAGAGAGGAACTGACCTTGGTTTACATTGGGCTGCTGGATTTGATAGCAGGGGGCCCACTGATCATGGATTCAAACAACTGGGGACAGGCAGAGCCTTTATTTTCTTCCCTTCATTTAACACCTATACAATTCAAGGTAGGATCAGAGATAACATTATACAGGCTGCAGCCATAATTTTCTGCTCCCTGCTGGATATGAAGCTCTTACAGATTTTGTGTGAGATGGGAAAGAAATACTCCAATAACCAGGGCTCCACAGGACATGAAAGGTACATTTCCACTGTGCAAGAGCACAGGACAACAAAGCTGTTAGAAGGGCAACAAAGCTGGGGAAGGGTCTGGAGAACAGATCTGGTGAGGAGCAGCTGAGGGAACTGGGGTTGTTTAGTCTGGAGAAAAGGAGGTTGAGGGGAGACCTCATTGCTCTCTACAACTCCTTGAAAGGAGGTTGGAGTGAGGTGGGGTTGGTCTCTTCTCCCAAGTATCAGGTGATAGAACAAAGGGGAATAGCCTGAAAATGTTGCACTGGAGATTAGGAAAAATGTCTTTCCTGCAGGAGAAGTCAGGGATTGGCACAGGCTGCCCAGGGAGGTGGTGGAGTCCCCATCCCTGGAGGTGTTCAAGAAACCTGTGGGCATAGCACTCTGGGACAAGGTTTAATGGCCATAGTGGTCATAGGGTGAAGGTTGGACTCCATCTTAGAGGACTTCTCCAACCAAAACCATTCTGTGAAATCACTGCAGTCAACATCTTGTTGACCACTACTACATTTTAATGGTTGGCATTGCTCCACTGCTACATTTCTACAGCCTGAATGGATGAAAGGTGAAGAACTAAAACTCACAGAATCCCAGAATGTTAGGGGTTGGAAGGGACCTAAAAAGCTCATCCAGCCCAACCTCCCTGTGAGAGCAGGATCACCTAGAGTAGGTCACAGAGGAATGCATCCAAGGGGATTACTGAAAAAATAAACATTTAAAAAACAAAGTAAAATAAAATATAATAATAAAAAATGGAATATTTTGGCCTTAAGCCTTTATTCAAAAAGGTACTTGGCTGACCTGTGGCAGTGCTGGTACTCTTCTACAATGCTTTATTACACAGAATCACAGAATGACAGGGGCCAGAAGGGACCTCAAAAGCTCATCCTGTCCAAGCCCCCTGCCAGAGCAGCACCACCTAGAGCAGGTCACACAGGAACACATCCAGGCAGGTCTTGAATCTCTCCAGAGAAGAAGACTCCACAACCCCCCTGGGCAGCCTGTTCCAGGGCTCTGTCACCCTCACAGGGAAAAATGTTTCCTCCTGTTTCCATGGCACTTCCTCTGCCTCAGCTTCCACCACTGCCCCTTGTGCTGGCATTGGGCATCCCCCAGCAGAGCCTGGCTCCAGCCTCTGGGCACTCACCCTGCACAGCTTTAGCAACAGCAAGGAGGTCACCTCTCAGGCTCCTCCTCTCCAAGCTCCAGAGCCCTCAGCTCCCTCAGGCTCTCCTCATGAGGAAGATACTCCACTCCCCTAGTCATTTTTGTGGCTCTGCTCTGGACTCTTTCAAGCAGTTCCCTGAGGTCCTTCTTGAAGTGAGGAGCCCAGCACTGGATACAATACTCCAGATGTGTCCTCAGCAGGGCAGAGCGGAGAGAGAAAATAACTTCTCTGGCCCTACTAACCACAGCCCTTCTAATCCACCCCAGAATGGCATTGCCCTTCTTGGCCACCAGAGCACATTGCATGCTTTTCTTCATTATTAAAATTAACACCTCTTCCACAAAAATTTCTCTTGTTTTAATTGTTATTTCAAAGCTTGCTGATTTCACAGCCCTCCTTTCTCCCATCCAAGCTGCTCTTGCTTCTGCTCTTTGCCTTGCTGCCCACAGAAATGAGTTCTGTTATTTCCCCACCAGGTATCAGCGAGGATTTTCTGACCTTCCATTCCTTCCAGAGTTCTGTTTATTATTCTGTGCCTTCAAACAACCAGCCAGGTGCTTTTCATATTTTCCAGACTTCACACAATCATCCCACTGATGTTTCAAATGTTTTAAAAGGGCTCAGCCAGCAAGTGTGCAGCAAGCTAAAATCTGCAGGAAGCAGTTGTAGTCTGATTCCCAGACAATGGAAAAAGGTCACCAAATAATTACAAGCCTCTCTTATGAGCCCCAGACAGAGTCACAGACTCTGGTTACAGATAGATTATAGACCTAAAGGCAGCATTCCTGCTAACCTCTGCAGTCCCTGGAGCTCACTCCATTGGAAAAGATACAGAATCATGGAAGTGGTTTGGTTGGAAAAAACAACATTTAAGGTCATTGAGTCCAACCATTAGGATTTTATAGCATAGGAATCAATCTAAGTGCCAGGTTCTACACATTGGCCACAACAACCCCATGCAGTGCTACAGGCTGGGGACAGAGTGGCTGGAGAGCATCCAGGCAGAAAGGGACCTGGGGGTGCTGGTTGATAGTAGAATACATAGAATACATAGAATAAACCAGGTTGGAAGAGACCTTCAAGATCATCACATCCAACCCATCAACCAATCCAACACCACCCAAACAACTAACCCACGGCACCAAGCACCCCATCAAGTCTTCTCCTGAAAACCTCCAATGATGGTGACTCCACCACCTCCCCAGGCAGCCCATTCCAATGGGCAATCACTCTCTCTGTGTAGAACTTTTTCCTAACATCTAGCCTGAACCTCCCGTGGCGCAGCTTGAGACTGTGTCCTCTTGTTCTGGTACTGGCTGCCTGGGAGAAGAAACCAACATCCGTCTGTCTACAACCTCCCTTCAGGTAGTTGTAGAGAGCAATAAGGTCACCCCTGAGTCTCCTCTTCTCCAGGCTAAGCAACCCCAGCTCCCTCAGCCTCTCCTCATAGGGCTGTGTTCCAAGCCCCTCACCAACTTCGTTGCCCTTCTCTGGACACCTTCCAGCAAGTCAACCTCCTTCCTAAACTGAGGGGCCCAGAACTGGACACAGGACTCGAGGTGCGGCCTAACCAGTGCAGTGTCCAGGGGCAGAATGACCTCCCTGCTCCTGCTGGCCACACTGTTCCTGATGCAGGCCAGGATGCCATTGGCCCTCTTAGCTGCCTGGGCACACTGCAGGGGTCTGGAGCACAGCCCTGTGAGGAGAGGCTGAGGGAGCTGGGGTTGATTAGCCTGGAGAAGAAGAAGCTCAGGGGAAACCTTCTTGCTGTCTACAACTACCTGGAGGGAGGTTGTAGCCAGGTGGGGGTTGGTCTCTCCTCCCAGGCAAACCAGCACCAGAACAAGAGGACACAGTCTCAAGCTGTGCCAGGGGAGGTTTAGGATGGAGGTGAGGAAGTTCTTCATAGGAAGAGAGCTTGGCCATTGGAATGTGCTGCCCAGGGAGGCGGTGGAGTCACCTTTACTGGAGGTGTTTAGGAAGAGCCTGGATGAGGCACTTGGTGCCATGGTTTGGTTGATTAGATGGTGTTGGGTGATAGGTTGGACTTGATCTCAAAGGTCTTTTCCAACCTGGTTTATTCTATTCTATTTGCTTGCACCAGAGCATCAAAGATCAATGGAAAATTTAATAATTGCAGAAAGAACCCTGGGGGGAAAAAGAACTAAAATTAAAGATTAAAAAAATCCCCAACATTATAGAGCATTTCTGGATGCTTTTAAGGTTGTAAGGGATCATTTCTGGAATTATGAAGTTCTCTGTTATTCATGACCATCAAGATCTTGACGTCTCTGGCAAGAAAATGAGTGCAGACATTAAACCATAGAATCTTTTTGGTTGGAAAAGGCCTTTAAGATCATTGAGTCCAACCATTCTCTAGCTCTGCCAAGGCTGGTGCTAAACCATGGCCCTCAGCACCACATCTCTGTGGCTTCTAAATACCTTCAGGGATGGGAATTCAGCCCCATCCAAGGGGAGCCTGTTTCACTCTTTGGGAACCCTTTCAGTGAAGAAATTCCTCTGAATAACCATAGCTGATTGCAAACTGTTTGGAATGACCTCAGCAGCGTCCTGACTCCTAAATCATGCTCTGAATTGGCTTCACAAGAAGCTTGTTAGAGAGTTAGGTGAGTTAGGGTCCAGGCTCAGGTCACCCTGTGAATGTAACCTATAGTCTAGGTCCTGAAGGTAGCAAAGGGGAGGGCACATAATGGTTAATTATTTTAACACAGGATATCTTTTAATAGTGCATTGGAAAATAAGCAGGGAGTTACTTAGAGTCATAGAATCATTAAGGTAGGAAGAGACCTCAGGGATCATCAAGTCCAACTATCAACCCAACACTACTGTGCCCACTGAACCATATTCTGAAGTGCCATGCCTACACATATTTTGAACACCTCCAGGCATGGTGACACCACCACCTCCCTGGGCAGCCTGTTCCAATCCCTGGCCACTTTGGCAGGAATGAATTTTTTCCTAACTTCCCAATCTAAACCTCCCCTGGTGCCACTTGAGGCCATTTCCTCCTGTCCTACCTACTGGAAGATTTCAAAGGCATTTGAAGTACTCAGAGACTGCCCTTGTGCAGATTGCCACTTCTGAAAACACCTCAGAGCTTTGGGGTTAGGAACCAACCCACATGGGGAGCACAGTGACAGCATTGCTTCCTCAGCTGGGAGAGCTCCTTATTTACAGCCTGGCACTCGAGGCTTGTGCCCCTGTTGCAGTGTATGACAGAAACTCATTAAAGGAGGTGCCTGCAAACCACTTGCTTTGTACCTAAAAATAAGTTCTGTGCCTTGTTTTCCCCATGTGATCAGTGCAAGAGGGAGCTGTGTTTCTTAGAGAAAGCAAAATGCACCATGGTGGACACTGCATATCCTCACAGAATCACAGACTGGGTTGGCTTGGAAGGCACCTTCTGTATCATCATCCATCATTCAGACTGCATGTCAGGAAGAAGTTCTTCCCCATGAGGGTGGTGAGACACTGGCACAGGTTGCCCAGGGAGGTGGTAGAAGCCTCATCCCTGGAGGTGTTTTAGGCCAGGCTGGATGTGGCTGTGAGCAACCTGCTCTAGTGTGAGGGCAGTTGAAACTGTATGATCCTTGAGGTCCCTTCCAACCCTGACAATTCTGTGATTCTATGATCTAGTTTGAAACACTGCTGCCATAGGCAGGGACACCTTCCTCTAGCCCAGGCTGCTCATGCCTCATCCAACCTGACCTTGAACACCTCCAGGGAGGGGACATCCACAACCTGTTCCAGTGTCTCACCACCATCACTGGAAAGAATTTCTTCCTAATCTCTAGTCTAAATCTCCCCTCTTCTAGCCCAAAGCCATTGCCCCTCATCCTATCCCTACAAGTCCTTGTTAAAAGTCCCTCCACAGATTTCTTACAGGCCCCCTTCAGGTACTGGAAGGTCACTCTAAGGTCTGCTCAGAGCTTTCTGTTCATCTCAGAAACCATATGGACTCACAGAGCAAGTGAAAAGGTTGTGAGTTCTTCCCACCCCCACTCCTCTTTTCTTTCCCTTTAGATTAGGGTTTATGAACCTCTTAAGCCTGGGCACTGTAAGGGAAGGTTGAGCATTAAGCTGCATGCTCATGGTGCTTACAGCAGTACCCAGGTCTGGCTCTAATGCTTCTATTGAATTCAAATAAGCTGACATAAGCTGGACGACAGAACGGTTGGCTTTGTGCTGCCATGGCTTCAAACTGCTGTTGAGCTGCAGCTGCTATCAGCCTGAATTCAGCAGAAAAGAGAAGCAAAGCAGCCTGCCTGAAACAAGCCTCTCTGCTTTGGAATGACTGCTATTGTTCACTGGCAAACTTCTGCCTTTCTTCTGCATGTTCATTCATTTATCTGCTCCCAGGATTGTTTCACTGTACTGGTGAAGACAAGTATGATCCTGCTCTGAGCCATAGCACCTTGGGGAGGATCTATCAGGCAAAGCCAGTGCTTTCTCAGCTTCTGAATTCATTTCAAATACACATCTCATATTAAACACATTTGCTCTTTTTAAAAGAAAAATACATCTCCCCTGTCTCCAAGCAAATGCTGTGTCTGTTGTAGCTCAGATGTAGAGCTTTGCATCTGAAGCAGGGAGAATCATGCTCAGGCTAACCAGGACATGGTGACTTTGAGCGTGGCTTCCATTCCAAATGAGTTGCTTTTCCTTCACAGGCTTTTCATCTTTCCCACAAGCAATCACCTCTAGACAGTTTTCCCACCACATAGTTATCTGTGCAGAGCATTGGAATTCTATCTTTCCCTTGATAGGGTGCTCATTAACACTCTGGTACCAACATGATGTTTGAGCACAAGAATGATTTCACTTGCATGTGTACCTGCCCATGGCAAGGGGTTGGAACTGGATGATCTTTAGGGCCCCTTCCAACCCAAACCATTCTATGAATCTATGGACATGTGCCTCTCAATTGCTGCAAGGAAGCAGTTGGAGTTTTTCCACATCTCTCCCAGGAACGGAGAAGCAGAAGGGGAGGGATTTTATCTCATCACACACAGAATGCTGGGGGTTGTAAAGGACCTCAAAAGATCATCCAGTCCAACCCCCCTGCCAGAGCAGGATCACCTATACCAGGCCACACAGGAGCACATCTTGTTCTCCTATGTGACTGTAGAAACACTCACCAAGCACTGGGATGAAATAAACTGGAGAAGCATTATTAGCATCACAGAATCATTCAGGGTGGAAAAAAAGCCTTTAAGATCATAAAGTCCAACAGTTGATCCAACCCTGCCAGGTCACCAATAAACCCTATCTATAAGCAGCACATCTACGTGGCTTTGCAATATCTCCAAGGACAGTGGAGAATATTTCTTCATCCTTTCAGAGAAATATTTCTTCTCTTTTGGTGAAGAAATATTTTGTAATGTCCAGCCTAAGCCTCCCCTGATACAACCTGAGGGTATTTCCTTCCATCCTATTGTTTTTGCACTAGGGAGTAAAGACCAGCCCCCACCTGGCTCCAACCTCCTCTCAGGGAGTTGCAGAGAGCCAGATCTCCTGTGAGCTCTTCTCCAGGCTGAACAACCCCAGTTCCCTCAGCTGCTCCTCACCAGCCCTGCTCTCCAGACCCTTGCCCAGCTTCTCTGGACATGCTCCAGCCCCTCAATGTCCTTCTTGCAGTGAGGAGCCTAAAACTGAACCCAGGATTTGAGATGCTGCCCCACCAGTGTTGAATACAGGGGAATAATTTCTGCCCAGGTCCTGCAGGTCACAATAGTTCAGATAGAAGCCTGGATGCTACTGGCCTTCTTGGCTAGATGGTAGGTTAAGAAGTACAGAAAGACACTGACAGCAAAGTAGAGGACAGATGATGTGACCCTGGGACAAAGTAAATTCATGCTACAGCACAGGCTGGAGACCAAGTGGCTACAGTCAAAAAGGACTTGGGTATCCCAACAGAGAATTTGAACATGAGTGCCCTAACCACATGGATGGGAAGCTGCATGGAGTTTCACCAGTCTATAAGGGGAAGCATTGTTTCCCTCTTTCCAGCAACTGGGAGAATGGATCTATCTGCATGACTGTGCACTTGGTGCCCTTGTCCCTTGAAGGATAGAGTGAGAAACTGGAGAGATGCAGGGGAAAAGAGATGAGAAGAGGAGGCTCAGGGGAGATCTCATTGCTGTCTACAACTCCCTGAAGGCAGGTTGTAGCCAGGAGGGCGTTGGTCTCTTCTCTCAAGCAACCAGCATCAGAACAAGAGGACATGGTCTCAAGCTGCACCAGGGGAAGTTTAGGCTGAAGGTGATGAGAAAGTTCTTCCCAGAGAGAGTCGTTCCCCATTGGAATGTGCTGCCCAGGGAGGTGGTGGAGTCCCCATCCCTGGAGGTGTTCAAGAGGGGATTGGATGTGGCACTTGGTGCCATGGTCTAGTCATGAGGTCTGTGGTGACAGGTTGGACTTGATGATCTTTGAGGTCTCTTCCAACCTTGGTGATACTGCCCATGGCAGGGGTTTGGAACTAGATGATCCTTGTGGTCCCTTCCAACCCTGACTGATACTTTGATACTGATACTATGAAAGGATGAGGAAGCAGGGCTTGTTCAGGCTGGAAGAGAGAAAACTCTCTTCACCTAAAGGAAGGAAGGTGCAAGAATATAGAACACAGTAAAACCACAAGAGGCAACAACAAAGTCCTGCAGTAAGACCTTGGGTTTGGTATAAAGATGGGGAGAGGAGTAAAAGGGTTTTCCCAATGGACTTTGCCCTTAATCCTTTCCTGTATTAAGCAGGAGGTTGGACTGTAGACCTCCTGAGGTTCCTCCCAATCCAATATATTTACTATTCCATTTCACAGACTATATAAAGGTGCCAACTAAAACTCTGATTAAACACATGCACATTGAACTCCCAAATGCATAGAACAGCTCCTTTAGACTTTTAGCTGACTCTGTAGGCCATTCTTGCTCATTGGCTGCAACAGAAAGGTGGACTGAGATACAGACCAGTGTCTGCAGGTGGTGGTATTTGATTGTGCTGTTACTTAGCAGGAAGCAGGAGCCGATGGCATTGATTTAGGGTTTGTGGTTTTCAATAAGTGACAAGGCAGGCAGAGGCTGGGGATGGGTGTTTGCTGTTGCAGGCAAATCAAAACAAATAATCTAGTAAGAGGCCATGCAAACTGTTTTGGCTATTGTCATATCATTACATGGTTGCTATTTCTGACAAACATTACTTACATTTCAAAGCACTTTTCCTCCCCTCAGTGTTCCATATGTCAGCTACTATCAAAATACACTCCTTAGAGTTAAGTGGAAAGGAAACTAAAATGATTTCTTTTTTTCTAGTCTCTGATCTTCAGCTTCTTGAAGCAAATCCCCAGACACTGAATGGGTGTTCAATGTCCAGCTCCAGCGAGAACTCCAGGGCCACTCCAGTGTCTCCAAGGATTGTCTGAGCACTGCAGGACCACAGACTCAGCCTTGCAGCAAATAACAAACTGGCACAGTCTGCCCAGGGAGGTGTTTGAATCCCCATCCCTGGAGGTGTTTCAAAGAAGCAGAGAAGTGGTGCTGAGGGACATGAGTTAGCAGCAGACTTGTTAGAGTGATCTTAAAGGTCTTTCCCAACCCAGATGGTTCTATGGCTCTGGGAAGCCTTGGGGCTAACTGGAAGAGGTGCACTTCAAGTGACAATGAGCAAACTTACCCAGAATGCTAGAATGATGAAGGGCATGAGGATGGAAAGCAAGGACTACACCAGCCTTCTCTCACCTGCTTGATGTTATTGCACTCACAATGTAATACTATCTCTAGTTCATTTTTTTGACCAAATAACAAAGCCATACCTATTCCAGAAGGTGTTTCAGTTACTCTGAGGAGGGAATAACCCTTCTGGGGAAGGGTTTGTCATGACAGGATGAGAGGCAATGGTTTGAAACTGGAGCAGGGGGGATTTAGATTGGACATCAGGAGGAAGTTCTGCACAATGAGAGCAGTGAAATACTGGAACAGGTTGCCCAGGGATGTGGTTGAGGCCCCATCCCTGGAGACATTCAATGTCAGACTTGATGTGGACAACCTGATCTAGCTGGAGATGTCCCTGTTGTCTGCAGTGGAGTTGGACAAGAGGCACTTTGAGGGTCTCTTCCAACCCAATGATTCTGTGAATCTGTAAAATAGAGAGCTCAAGGCTGGGATCAAGATTCTCACATTTGATGTAAATGCTAAATATATGGCCTCTTTGAAGAGATAAAGAAGCTGGTTTATAGTGTCAATATGCAGTGTTAAGCAGTTCAAAACAAGCAACCAAAAGGAACAGTGTGTACTCTTCTACAAAGTGGCACTGCAGGGAAATTTAACAAAGCAATCCCCTGGATGATTATTCACATCCTGTACCTTTTATACCAAATTAAGCTGAGATCAGTCATCCCATGAAAGTACAATGGTTTGGATTAGAAGGGAACTTTAATCATTGCCTAGTCCACCTCCCCTGCCATGGCTAGAAATGTCTTTATCTAGATCAGGTTGCTCAAAGCCTTGTCCAACCTGACCTGGAATACTTCCAGCAATGGGGCATCCACACCTTCTCAGGCAACCTGTCCCCTTTGTCTGTACAGGCAGAAGCAGACTTTGGGACCTAAAACAAGACAAAAGCCACCTCACCTGTAATTCTTCTTGAACTAGCATGGAAAAAAAGAATACTCCAGTTTTTGCAGCCACTCTAACTCACAGCTTGGGTTAGGTTCACAGGATCACAGGATGTCAGGGGTTGGAAGGGACCCAAAGAGATCATCGAGTCCAACCCCCCTGCCAGAGCAGGACCATACAGTCTAGCTCTGGTCACACAGGAACACATCCAGACAGGGCTGGAAAGTCTCCAGAGAAGGAGACTCCACAGCCTCTCTGGGCAGCCTGTTCCAGTGCTCTGTGACCCTTACAGTAAAGAAGTTCCCCCTTGTGTTGAGGTGGAACCTCCTGTGCTGCAGCTTACATCCATTGCTCCTTCTCGTACAAGGGTTTTCCAGCAAGATAGCCTCAAAGCACCTCATCCTGAATCAACACCAGATAATTCAACAACTCCATGGCAGCATTCCATGAAGAGGGGCAAATTTCCTCTAAGGAAAACATCCTGGTTTGATTCCAGCCACACAATGGCAGGCAAATGTTGTTTGAGCATTAAACAGAGCATCGTGAGTGCTGTACACAGCAGCCTGGCCAAGCAGCCACTTCTGTAGGTGATAATACACAGGACAAATGATGAGTTTGAGAAGTTGCACGAGCACATAACCACACATGGTGTTTAAAGTTTCATGAGAGTGAACAAGAATTGCTCCTAAATGGCTGGTTAAAGCCAATTTCAGGTCATAAGAAGTAAGGCATCCGTCCAACACGCTTCTGTTTCATCTCCAAGCAAGCTCCAGGGAGCACGAACAAGCAGAAAGAGGAGCAAGAGCTGAACCTATTGCAGCTTTAAAGAAGAAAAGAGTTTCTGCATTAGCAGAAAGGATATCATTCTGGAGTTCTCTTGACCTATTATGGAAGAGGGTTTCTGAAAATTCAGGTAAGTGGTAGGCAGTCTGGTGGGCACAGTGCTAGGGAAGAGAAATTGCTGGCTGTAATTAGCAATATAAATGCAGATTTCAACAGGTGACTGACAAAGCAATTGCCAAAGTCTGATCTACTTTCAGTCTTAAATTCATGTAGTAATAGGAGCCTGTGGGACAGCTACAGCATGTTAATGGGAAAAGCTACTCCAGAAAGTTAGGATGAAGGTTAAGGCCTACTTTGAGCGTGATGAACAGAATCCCTCTCCTGTGAGGAGAGGCTGAGGGAGCTGGGGTTGCTTAGCCTGCAGAAGAGAAGGCTCAGGGCAGACCTTCTTGCTCTCTCCAACTCCCTGAAGGGAGGTTGTAGCCAGGTGGGGGTTGGTCTCTTCTCCCAGGCAAAGCAGCACCAGAACAAGAGGACACAGTCTCAAGCTGTGCCACGGGAGGGTTAGGCTGGTGGTGAGGAGAAAGTTCTTCCCAGAGAGAGTTGTTAGCCATTGGAATGTGCTGCCCAGGGAGATGGTGGAGTCACCATCCCTGGAGGTGTTCAAGAGGGGATTGGATGTGGCACTTGGTGCCATGGTTTAGTAGTCATGAGGTCTGTGGTGACAGGTTGGACTTGATGATCTCTGAGGTATTTTCCAACCTTGCTGATTCTCTGAAAAGAAGCAGAGATGTGGTGCTGAGGGACATGAGTTAGCAGCAGACTTGTTAGAGCAATCTTAAAGGTCTTTTCCAACTGATTCTCTGATTATTTCTAGCTACAGACAGCATTTTAAACTTCTTTCCCATGAATTTCCACAGGTATTTTTCAGGCCATATCTCAGATTTGTCAGGATCATTCTGAACTCTCATCCTGTCCTCACATGCACTTGCAGCTTGTCCCAGCTTGGTGCAGCCTAATATTCAATAAGTTTCTGTTCCATCATCTGGATCTTAATGAAACAATTTAATAGCACCACACTAGGACATATCCCTCAAGAGCCTCAGTTGATTCATGCTTCCATATCTGTCTGTGACTCATTCTAATTGTAATCCCCCAATAGTAATTTTATATGCACCAGGGATTCCCAAGTTTGGGGTTTAGTATCCTGGAATAAGAGAACAGTTTGGGTTGTATAGGACCCTTAAAGGACATCTGGTCCCAGTCAGCAGGGACATCCCCAACCAGAGCAGGTTGCTCAGAGCCCCAAACAACCTGACTTGGAATGGTTCCAGCGATGGGACATCGCCCTCCTCTCTGGATAGCCTGGCCCAGGCTCCCACCACCCTCAGTGTAAAAGGTTTCTTCCTTCTATCTTATCTAAATCTCCCTCATTTAGTTTAAAACCATCACCCCTTGTCCTGTTGTAACAGACCCCTGGTTTAAAACCATCACCCCTTGTCCTGTTGTAACAGACCCCTGGTTTAAAACCATCACCCCTTGTCCTGTTGTAACAGACCCCTGGTTTAAAACCATCACCCCTTGTTCTGTTGCAACAGATCCCCCTAAATGGTGATGATAGTTATTATTACTTCTCCAGGGTACATGTCCTGGAAGACAAGTGCTTTAGAAATAATAGTGGTGGATTGCACTAGTTCTGATGGTGACCTGGATCTGGCTTGTTTATGAGAAGGTTTGGTACAGAATCATAGAATCAGAGAATTGTCAGGGTTGGAAGGGAGCTCAAGGCTCAGCCAGTTCCAACCTGCCTGCCATGGGCAGGGACACCTCGCACTACAGCAGGTTGCTCACAGCTGCATCCAGCCTGGCTGCAAACACCTCCAGGGATAAGGCTTCCACCACCTCCCTAGGCAGCCTGTGCCAGTGTCTCACCAACCTCCTGGGGAAGAACTTCCTAACATCCAAGTATATGAAGAATTGCTGCTTCTTCCTGCTGTTAACTCCTCTAAAACAACAAGTTTCTGAGGGGAAGGATACAGGAGACTAAATGAATCAAATCCAGCCAATCCAAATATGTGTTTTACTTCATGTACCTCTTGAAGGAGAGCTTACTGTTAACAGAAGCTAACTGGTCCTACTGCAGTTTTCCTTCCCAGAATGACTGCTGCAGGAAAGCTTTAAGCCTTCTCCTGTCTCCACACAACATTTCCTCTTCCCCAGGTTGTGTACCAACAGCTTCATTCAGTTTTTCCTGTTGCTGATAATCAGAAAATCACAGAAGTGTAGGGGTTGGAAGGGACCTCTGGAGTTCACTCAGTCCAACCCCCTTGCTAGAGCAGCCTCACCTAGAGCAGGTTGTGCAGCACAATGTCCAGGTGAGCTTTGAATGATGAGGAGACTCCACAGCCTCTCTCAGCAGCCTGTTCCAGTGCTCCACCACCCCCAACATATAGAAGTTCCTTCTACTTGTTCAGATGGAATTTCCATGCTCAAGTTTGTGCCTGCTACCTCTTGTCCTGCCACTGGGTACCACTGAACCTCTCTAGAAGTTCTCTTTTTACCAGACTTAAAGACCACAAAATGCCTCCCTTTTTGGCTCAGGCTTTTCCAGGCCTACCTTTACAATTTGTCCTGAATCAACAATAGAATAGAATAGAACACAACAGAACAGAACAGGTTGGAAGAGACCTCCAAGATCATCAAGTCCAACCTATCAACCAATCCAACTCACCTAAACAACTAAACCATGGCACCAAGCACCCCATCAAGTCTTCTCCTGAACACCTCCAATGATGGTGACCCCACCACCTCCCTGGGCAGCACATTCCAATGGGCAATCACTCTCTCTGTGCAGAACCTCTTCCTAACATCCAACCTAAACCTCCCCTGGTGCAGCCTGAGACGGTGTCCTCTTGTTCTGGTGCTGGTTGCCTGGGAGAAGAGACCAACCTCTGCCTGTCTACAACCTCCCTTCAGGTAGTTGTAGAGATCGAGAAGGTCTCCCCTGAGCCTCCTCTTCTCCAGGCTAAGCAACCCCAGCTCCCTCAGCCTCTCCTCGCAGGGCTGTGTTCCAAGCCCCTCATCAACTTTGTTGCCCTTCTCTTCTCCAACAAGTCAACCTCCTTCCTAAACTGAGGAGCCCAGAACTGGACACAGGACTCGAGGTGTGGCCTAACCACTGCAGTGTACAGGGGCAGAATGACCTCCCTGCTCCTGCTGGCCACACTGTTCCTGATGCAGGCCAGGATGCCATTGGCCCTCTTGGCTGCCTGGGCACACTGCAGGCTCATGTTCAGCCTACCATCGACCAGTACCCCCAGGTGCCTCTCTGCCTGGCTGCTCTCCAGGCACTCTGACCCCAGCCTGTAGCACTGCCTGGGGTTGCTGTGGCCAATGTGCACAACCTGGCACTTGGATGCGTTCAATCTCCTGCCCTTGGGCTCTGCCCATCTGTCCAGCCTGTCGAGGTCCCTCTGCAGAGCCTCTCTACCCTCCAGCAGATCAACACCTTGGTGTCATCAGCAAATTTACTGATGATGGATTCAATGTCCTCATCCAGATCATCAATAAAGATGTTAGAGAGCACAGGGCCCAGTACTGATCCCTGGGGCACACCACTGGTGTCTGGCTGCCAGCTGGCTGTGGCACCATTCACCACCACTCTCTGGGCTCGGCCCTCCAGCCAGTTCCTAACCCAATGCAGTGTGCTCCCATCCAAGCCAATTTATATTTCCTTTTATTTTAAAACAAATAAATAAATTTTAATACCTAAGAAGCCTTCCTTAGCTTCATTGTTTAATTAGATCAACCTCTTCCATACTTTCTGTCCTTCAGCTGCTTTGGGCAACTTGTCCTTAACGTCTGCAAGAAGAAGGGGAGAATTGAAGCCTTCTACTAATGATCAGGATGGCAAAATTTTCACAGCAGTCAGCAAAACTCAATATTAATGGACTACAAATTAACACAGTGGAATGCTCCTTTTCAATCTGAATAATCATTTTATCTTAATTATGTTAAGACTCAAAAATGTAATGCTTCTGAGAGGTAAGTGGCTGTTGGGTGACAGCTTTGCCTTAGATTTAGGCAGGTCCTTCTCTCCTTCCTCCCTCCCCTCCCCTCTTTTCTTTCTTAACAAAAAAGGCTTTGAAAAAATGAAAACCAGTTTTAAATGAGCTGATTCCATCAATATTTGCTCTGGACAAGTGAGCATAGTGCCAGTATTAGTAGTGTTTGTTTATTTACACAGATTAATATATTAGACTCAATGCAGAACTGCCTGCTTGGAGAAGACCTTAAGTTACAGAACACAGAATTAACCAGGTTGAAAAAGACCTCAGAGATCATCAAGTCCAACCTATCACCCAACCCCATCTGATCAACTAAACCATGGAGCCTCATCCAGGCTCTTTCTAAACACCTCCAGGAATGGTGACTCCACCACCTCCCTTGGCAGCACATTCCAATGGCCAATCTCTCTTTCTGGGAAGAACTTCTTAACATCCAGCCTAAACATCCCCTGGCACAGCTTGAGACCAACAGCTGCTGTGGGCAGCCTGTTCCAGTGCCCAATGACCCTTTTGGAGAAGAAATTTTTCCTAACATTCAACCTATCCCTGCCCTGGTGCAACCTGAGAGCATTTTGTCTTGTCCTGTTACTTGGAGACCAACCTCCTCCTGGCTCCAAACTCCTATCAGTTGCAGAGAGCAATGAGGTTTTCCCTCAGCCTCCTTTTCTCCAGGCTGAACAACACCCATTTCCCTCAGCTGCTCCTCATAGAACTTAGGCTCAAGATCCCTCACCAGCTTTGTTGCCTTTCTCTCAACACTTGCCAGCACCTCAATGTCCTTCTTGGAGTGAGTGGCCCAAAATAGAATCACAGAACCATTAAGGCTGGAAAAGACCTTTAAGATCATCAAGTCCAGCTGTAACTCAACTAACTATATCCTGAAGCACCATGGCACCTGAGGTGTGTAGGACATTGAGCACTGGTTAGGCCACACCTTGAGTCCTGTGTCCAGTCCTGGGCTCCTCAGTTTAAGGAGGACATGGAGACACTTGAAAGTGTCCAGAGAAGGGCAACGAGGCTGAGGAGGGGTCTGGAGCACAGCCCTGTGAGGAGAGGCTGAGGGAGCTGGGGTTGCTTAGCCTGGAGAAGAGGAGGCTCAGGGGAGACCTTCTTGCTCTCTACAGCTCCCTGAAGGGAGGTTGTAGCCAGGTGGGGGTTGGTCTCTTCTCCCAGGCAACCAGCACCAGAACAAGAGGACACAGTCTCAAGCTGTGCCAGGGGAAGTTTAGGCTGGAGGTGAGGAGAAAGTTCTTCCCAGAAAGAGAGATTGGCCACTGGAATATACTGCCCAGGGAGGTGGTGGAGTCCCCATGCCTGGAGGTGTTCAAAAAGGGATTTGATGTGGCACTTGGAGCCATGGTTTAGTAGTCATGAGGTGTTGGGTGATAGGTTGGACTTGATGATCTCTGAGGTCTTTTCCAACTTTATTGATTCTATGATTCTAAGTACAGGGAGACAATCACTTCCCAGGTCCTGCCACACTGTTGCTGATATAAGCCAGGATGCTGTTGGCTTTCTTGGCCACCTGAGCACATAAAATACCTCAGACCTTGTATTTTCTGTGGGCTAAAATACATGATGTTCCTCTCACATATTCCCTCTCCCCTTCCAAAGCACATTTTTGTCTGTGTAAGCTTTTATCTTTACCCTTCCATCTTATTACACCGATCCAAGCAAATGGAGGCATCTAAGTAACCTCCTACTAGAAACCACATCGAAGCAGAAATAGGTTGTTAACTCACTGGGCTTTACTTAGACCTACAGATTTTCAATGCAGTTGCAGCTGACCTTGAAACTTTCCCTCAGATTTGTGGCCTAAGAGATAATGACAGAAGTGCTGATAGACTAACTAGGGCTTTGGGCTATGAATCTCTGTAGTTTACTCCCACTGGCAGTATATCATTCTGTATCTCTAGTATTACTTATTCTAGTACTCTTAGCCCTGTCAGCACTGTGAGTAGTTATCTCCCTTCGTATCATCCTGGCAGAAAACTCCTGTAGAGTGGCAGGAAACAATTTACACTTTGGAACAGAGGGGAGAGGGAAAAGAAAAGGGGAAAAAAAAAAACAGGAAAAAAGAGAAAGATGATACAGTTTGAGAGTTTGAGTGCAAGCCCCAAAGAGTGTTGCAGTGAGAAAGGACTTCAGTCTTAGACTGGCTGAAAACAGAAGTGTTGTTACTTCAGGTGACCCGCCTGGTGGATGTGGGGCAGGCTATGGATGCAGTTTACCTGGACTTCAGCAAGGCCTTTGACACCATCCCCCACAGCACACTCTTGGCCAAGCTGTCAGCCCATGGATTGGACAGCAGCACTCTGAGCTGGGTTAGGAACTGGCTGGAGGCTGAGCCCAGAGAGTGGTGGTGAATGGTGCCACGTCCAGCTGGCAGCCAGGCACCAGTGGTGTCCCCCAGGGATAAGTGCTGGGCCCCATCCTGTTCCATTTACTGATGATGGACTCAATCCCCTCCTCCAGATCATCAATAAAGTGCTGCTGTCCAAGCCATGGGCTGACACCTTGGCCAGGAGTTTCCTGTGGGGGATGATATCAAAGGCCTTGCTGAAGTCCAGGTAGACTACATCCACAGCCTGCCCC
Organism: Dryobates pubescens; assembly: GCF_014839835.1. Lineage (NCBI taxonomy): Eukaryota > Metazoa > Chordata > Aves > Piciformes > Picidae > Dryobates > Dryobates pubescens. Next base: position 3,405,031 of record NC_071634.1, read on the forward strand.
ACATCCACCAGGCAGTCACCTGGACATAGAAGGAGATCAGGTTGGAGAGGCAGGATCTGCCCTTCCTAAATCCATGTTGGCTGGAATTTTACACCAATTTCACTTGTTCTTGACTGTTACAGTCACCTTCAGGATCCTTCCACCACACAAGTCACTTGCGGGGGCTATGAGACCTTGTGTGTTCTTCCTTTCCCTCCTTCTCAGCCACTTGGGGTGGCCTCACTCACAGCGGCCCAGGAGAGGCTCTCACAAGCAGGGAAGCACTACGATAGATTTGGCCAAGCTGCTCTCAAACTCAGGGAACTGCTTCTTTTCTAACACTTCATTTTCAGAAATCTTTCAAATGTTCCTGATTCTTTTTTTGGTTCCCCCCCCCCCCCCCCCCCCATTGCATTTCTACTAAATCACAGGGGTTTAAAAATCAACCTTGGTAACAAAGTGTTTGCAGATCATTCTCAGAACTTCTCCAAGTCCAAAACATCTCTTTGGCAGCGTGTCAGACAGGTTTATTGATTAAAAGCATCTTTCCTCGACTCACCTAGGGTCATGTGAAAATTGGCTGCTTTGAAAGTGTTCTGGCTGGTCATTTTTGATGTTCAGTTTGCAATAGATTTTGTCCTGGACCATTTCTCTTCAAAGCCTTGTTTGTCTTCAGACAAGCACCAAGCATAACATAGCAAAATAGATTAATATTGAACAACTGAAGTAATATGGAGTAGGACCAGAGCCATGGATTTATCCTGAAGTGTGAAGAGGAATACAAAGAGCAGAACCTTTGTGACTTCAAGGAAAAGAAGAACAGACCTTACAGCTGCCATCCAATACCTGGAAGGGAGCCTACAGGAAGGCTGGAAAGGGACTTTCCATAAGGATGTTTAGCAATAGGACAAAGAGGAGGAGTTTGAAGCTGAGGGAGAGTAGGGTTAGAGTGGATCTTAGCAAGAAGTTCTTCAGTACAAAGGTGGTGAGACTCTGGAATAGGTTGCCCAGGGAGGTTGTGGATGTCTCTTCCCTAGGGGTGTTCAAAGCCAGGTTGGATGAGGCCTTGAGCAGCCAAGTCTAGTTGAGGGGCATCCCTGCCCATGGTGGGGAGGATGGAGTAGATGGTCTCCAGGCTTCCTTCCAATCTATGAACTGGTGATTTGGTTAGGAACAGGCTAGAATGGTATGTGCAAGGAATGTGGTGAACCAAGCTGTGAGCATTGAGAAAGCCACAACCACATGAAGCAGAGCCTAAATCTGACGTGAGGTGACCACAGCCCTGACAAACAGACGGCTGTATGGAATCTCGGCTTTGGATGCTTCGTTTTCACTGTGCAACCTATTCATTGGGACACAACTGCAACTTAACTCAGGCTTTGTGCCCCTGTTTGAGTCTCATGACATCACAAAACCCTTTGCTCAGAAGATTATTTAGCATCATCTGAGTAAAATTTGCCCTCAATACAAGACAGACACTGAGGTGCTGGACTGCATCCAGAGAAAGGCATCAAAGCTGGTGAAGGCTCTGGAGAACAGGGCTGGTGAGGAGATGGGGGAATGGGGGTTGTTTAAGCTTGGAGAAAAGGAGGCTGAGGGGAGACCTTCTGGCTCTCTACAGTTACTTGAAAGGAGGCTGAAGCCAGGTGGTGGGGGGGTCAGTTTCTTTTCCCTAGTAACAAGTGACAGGACAAGAAATGGCTTCAGGTTGCACCAGAAGAGGTTTAGATTGAATACAGGAACAAAAGTCTGGACTGAAAGGGTTCTCAACCACTGGCACAGTCTGCCCAGGAAGGTGTTTGAATCCCTATCCGTGGAGGTGTTTAAAAGAAGCAGAGATGTGGTGCTGAGGGACATGAGTTAGCAGCAGACTTGTTAGAGTGATCTTAAAGGTCTTTCCCAACCCAGATGGTTCTATGGCTCTGGGAAGCCTTGGGGCTAACTGGAAGAGGTGCCCTTCAAGTGACAATGAGCAAACTTACCCAGAATGCTAGAATGATGAAGGGCATGAGGATGGAAAGCAAGGACTACACCAGCCTTCTCTCACCTGCTTGATGTTATTGTACTCACAATGTAATACTATCTCCAGTTCTTTTTTTAGACTAAATTTAGGGAAACTGAATTTTATCCTCTTCCTGCACATTCACTCCCTTCCAGCAGTCAAATTAGGTTCCAAACACATCAAAGCACCAATTTTAGTTATGCCAGACCATAACCAATTGGCCAGGACCACAGATAATATTCTGCAGTCCCATAACAGCTGCTTTGCCACTCTACAGTCCCTTTAAGTCAGGAGCCTTCTGGTTTGCTTTTTGCTCTGTGGGGTAGACATGGGCAATGTGCCAGGAAAGGTTGAAGCAGACCATAGAATCAACCAGGTTGGAAAAGACCTCAGAGATCATCAAGTCCAACCTATTACCTAATACCTAACACCTCCTCACAACTAAACCATGGCTCCAAGTGCCACATCTAATCCCTTTTTTAACACCTCCAGTGATGGTGACTCCACCACCTCCCTGGGCAGCACATTCCAACGGCCAATTACTCTTTCTGGGAAGAAGTTTCTCCTCACCTCCAGCCTAAACTTCCCCTGGCACAGCTTGAGACTGTGTCCTCTTGCTCTGGTGCTGCCTGCTAGAGAGAAGAGACCAACCCCCACCTGGCTACAACCTCCCTTCAAGGAGTTGTAGAGAGCAAGAAGGTCTCCCCTGAGCCTCCTCTTCTGCAGGCTAAGCAACCCCAGCTCCCTCAGCCTCTCCTCACAGGGCTGTGCTCCAGACCCCTCCCCAGCCTCATTGCCCTTCTCTGGACACCTTCAAGTGTCTTGTAATGGGTTGGGGCAGATCCCCTCCCCACCACAGGCAGAAATAACGACTCAGACAAGCGGATTGCAAAAGTGATGGAAAGTTTAAATAGGAAAACAACAATAAACAACAATGAAAGTTTTACAGAGACCCACAAGCACCATGACAAAGAGAGAGATCCCAGAACATACCCAAGAACATCCCATCCCCACCCGGGGGTACACCCAAACCCCCCCAGGGCTCTTTCCTCCCCCCCCAACCCAGCCTTGGGCCTGGGCAGGCCCAAGGGAGGCAGCTCAGCCATTGTACCTAGGCAGCAGCAGGGGACGAAAGAGGAAGTGAAGACCCCGCATGGCCTTTTATAGGGGAGCAGGGCATTATGGGAATGGAATACCTGGTCCCTGTGACCACCCCCTGGGCTGGGCACACCCCTTGGGACCTCCCAGGTGTGGCCTGCGCAGTGGCATCTGGGACAGCACCCAGCCTAAACCACCACATGTCTCAATGTCCTTCTTAAATTGAGGAGCCCAGGACTGAACAGAGGACTCAAGGTGTGGCCTAACCAGTGCTGAGTACAGGGCACAATGACTTCCCTGCTCCTGCTGGCCACACTATTGCTGATCCAGGCCAGAATGCCATTGGCCTTCTTGGCCACTTGTGCACACTGCTGGCTCATGTTCAGCTGCTGTCACCAGTACCCCCAGGTCCCTTTCTGCCTGGCTGCTCTCAGCCACTCCAACCCCAGCCTGTAGCACTGCCTGGGGTTGTTGTGGCCAAAGTGCAGCACCTGGCACTTGGACTTGTTAAATGCCATCTTGTTGGACTCTGCCCATCTGTCCAGCCTGGCAAGGTCTCTCTGCAGAGCTCTCCTACCCTCTAACAGATCAACTCCTGCCCCCCAGCTTGGTGTCATCTACAAATTTACTGATGATGGACGCAATCCCCTCATCCAGATCATTAATAAAGACATTGAACAGGATCAGGCCCAACACTGATCCCTGGGGACATGATGATGATTGAGGTCCTTCCAACTTGGCGTTCTGATGCCTTTGCCTCTTATGCTGCTTTCCTCTCCCACCTCAACAAAGGAAAAAGATCTGCTTCTAACAAGCAAGAGATGCAGATATTCTTTAGCTTCTGAAGCTGATCCTTATCTCCCACAGCAAACATTCTTTTGCCTTTAAGAAAAAACAATAACCTGGAAAAGGCACCAACACAGTGGCTTCATTAATATGGTATTAAGATTCCCCTTACTGCTGGAAGTCACTCTCTTCCAGCTAGGGAACACAAGTTATATGGCAATAATATCTGCACTGTATTTACTGAGAAGCTCAAACACTTTGTGCTTGCAGGTTATGCAATTTTAATCATGGAAACACTGAATTGTTTTGGTTGGAAAAGACCTCTAAGATCGAGTCCAACCTTCCACCCAGCACCACCATGGCCATTAAACCATGTCTCCAAGTGCCATGGCCATTGGTTTCTTGAACCTCCAGGGATGGGGACTCCATCACCTCCCTGAGCAGACTGTTCCAGTGCCTGACCTCTCTTGCAGAAAAGAAATTGTCCCTAATGGCCAATCTACATGAAGAAGAGGGTCCATGATCACAGTATCACAGTACATTAGAGCTTGGAAGGGACCTCCAGAGATCACCCAGTCCAATCCCCCCTGCCAAAGCAGGAACACCCCAGGGGACTCCGCACAGGAATGCATCCAGGTGGGTTTAAAATGTGTCCAGAAAATGAGACTGCACAACCTGGCACAAACAGTGCTGTCCTGCCTCATCTGGCATATAGAGCTTAACATTTGTACTGCTGCTTGGCCCAAAGAAAAAGCAAAATAAAAACAACAACAAAAATCCCCATTAAAACAAAACCCAAAATAACCTCAAAGGAGCAAATGACATCACCATAATTATATATACTGCTAACTGCAAGAAATGGTGAAGATAAAACTGCTTTAGCAGGTCAAGCCATTCAAGGACTGAAGAATCACAGAATTAGAGCATGTTAGAGGTTGCAAGGGACCTGCAGAGATCATCCAGTCCATTCCCCTTGCCAGAGCAGGATCACCCAGGGTAGTCTGCACAGGAATGCATCCAGCTGGGTTTGGAAAGTCTCCAGAGAAGGAGGCTCCACAACCTCTCTGGGCAGCCTGCTCCAGGGCTCTGTCACCCTCACTGTAAAGAGAATTCTCATCTTGAGGTGAAATCTTCTATGTTCATGTTTGTACCCACTGTTTCTTGCCTTATTATTGGGCACCACCAAAGAGAGCTTCTCCCACTGCACTTGGCACCCACCCCTCAGGTCTTTGTAGACATTGATCAGATCTCCTCTCAGCCTTCTCTTCTCAAGACTAAACAGTTCTGTGATCCCACTGCTTGCCATTTAAACTCCCTCTCCTCTTGAAAAAGCAAAAGCTGTCTAGCAGAACCCTACCTGTCACAATCTGAGCCTCCAGCTTTCTGCTCAGATTACTTTCACACCTCTTTTGCGCCCCACTGCCTATTATTCCATGCTGTGCTCTCCTGCCTACGGACTGCAGAATCTGACAGTGTCAATGGAAATACTCAGGAAATAAATTCTGAGCCACCCAATATTGACAAACACCTTCAATCACGCAGAAACAGCAGAGCATCACCCAGGAGCTGTGGGCACAGCTCTGTTCACCTCACACATCAGTGTTTCCCACTCCTTCAGCTTCTATTCCAGCCACCTTGGACAAAGCAAAGCCGGTTTAGTGACTGCAGGCAGACACCACAAACTGCCACTGGTCTGAGTGCAGCAAGGGTCTGCATCACATTAGTCTTTGTCATTCAGGTATTTTCTCTTTTTCAGACATTTCAGTGTCACTGATGGTGTGCTGGGAAGGCAGATAAACCAGAGAGCAATCTGAACTTCCAGGATCTGAAGAGGACCTGCAAGAAAGCTGGGGAGGGACTTTTGAGGGTGTCAGGGAGTGATAGGACTGGGGGGATGGAACGCAACTAGAAATGGGGAGATTCAATTTGGATGTGAGGAAGAAGTTCTTCCCCATGAGGGTGGTGAGACACTGGCACAGGTTGCCCAGGGAGGTGGTGGAAGCCTCATGCCTGGAGGGTTTTAAAGCCAGGCTGGATGTGGCTGTGAGCAACCTGCTGCAGTGTGAGGTGTCCCTGCCCATGGTAGGGAGGTTGGAACTGGCTGATCCTTGAGGTCCCTTCCAACCCTGACAATTCTATGATTCTATGATCTCCACCTCATGGACTTGTAGTAAGGAATAAAAGAACTGATCTGTGATCTGCTGTTTTAAATTTAAAGTTTTTATTTCTTCCCCCCCCATTTTTCTGATGACTAAAATGGCCTCAGAACAGCCTCTTGGGGCTCTGAAAGCGGAATTCATAGTTACAATCAAAACCGTGGCTTTATTGGTGAGCTGGAAAGAGAACAGAGTCTCTAATATCATATCATTGGTGTGCTTCCACATTCACTGCTGCTTTATTTCCCAAGAGCCCAGGAGATTTTTACAGCAAAAAACCCAAATCTCTCTCAGGTTCTAGGATGCCCATACTGAGGCCATCACATGTTCTTTTTGCATCTCTGGTCTGCTTTCTTTTTGCATCTCTGGTCTGCTCATTTATTCATTGTTGTTGTTTTTTTTTTTAGGGGGAAGGGGATGAAGAGGGAGAGAGAACATTTCAGAAAGAAGTGTAGGACTGAGACTGCATCCTCTAGCTGTACAACACAACCCCCCAGGCAAGGAATTCTGCATCTAAGACACTCGGGTTTAAATGAAGAGCTAAGCAGTTTTTTAAAGGGAGGGGGAAACGGAGAGGAAAGGAGAGGGCAATGAAAAGGGGGGAGGAAAGGAGAGGGCAACGAAAAGGGGGGAGGAAAGGGGGGAAGAGTGCAACAAAAGGGGGGAGAGGGCAATGAAAGGGGGGAGGAAAGGGGGAAGAGCGTAACAAAAGGGGGAGAGGGTAATGAAGGGGGGAGAGGACAACAAAAAGGGGGGAGGAGAGGAGGGGGAAACAAAAAGGGGGGAAGAAAGGAGAGGGAAGCAAGAAGGGAGGAAGAAGGGAGAGGGAAGCAAGAAGGGAGGAAGAAAGGAGAGGGAAGCAAAAAGGGAGGAAGAAAGGAGAGGGAAGCAAAAAGGGAGGAAGAAAGGAGAGGGAAGCAAAAAGGGAGGAAGAAAGGAGAGGGAAGCAAAAAGGGAGGAAGAAAGGAGAGGGAAGCAAAAAGGGAGGAAGAAAGGAGAGGGAAGCAAAAAGGGAGGAAGAAAGGAGAGGGAAGCAAAAAGGGAGGAAGAAAGGAGAGGGAAGCAAAAAGGGAGGAAGAAAAGAGAGGGAAGCAAAAAGGGAGGAAGAAAGGAGAGAGAAGCAAAAAGGGAGGAAGAAAGGAGAGAGAAGCAAAAACAGGGGAAGAAAAGGAGAGAGAAGCAAAAAGGGAGGAAGAAAGGAGAGAGAAGCAAAAACAGGGGAAGAAAAGGAGAGGGAAGCAAAAAGGGAGGAAGAAAGGAGAGAGAAGCAGAAAGGGAGGAAGAAAGGAGAGAGAAGCAGAAAGGGAGGAAGAAAGGAGAGAGAAGCAGAAAGGGAGGAAGAAAGGAGAGAGAAGCAAAAAGGGAGGAAGAAAGGAGAGGGAAGCAAGAAGGGAGGAAGAAAGGAGAGGGAAGCAAAAACAGGGGAAGGAAAGGAGAGAAGCAAAAAGGGGGGAGGAAAGGAGAGAGAAAAGAAAAGTGGGGAGGAAAGGAGAGGGAAAAGGAGTGTGATGAAAGGGGGGAAGAGGGCAAAGAAGGAGGGAAACTGGTGAGAAGCAGGGGGAAAAAGAGGGATAAAGCGGGGGCGAAGAGAGGGACAAGGAAAAACAAAAACAAGAAGGAAAGGAGAAGGAAAAGAAAAAGAAAAGACTAAAAAGAAAAGAGCTCAGGGTTATTCCAACAGTCAGTCATCAACTATTGAACCCTGGTATGATTTAACACATCCTATCCCTGTCTCAGCCTGCTCCTGTGCTTCTTAAGTGATTTATATGAAAACCATTCCCTAATTATTAGCCATTTCTCTTCGTCTGTCAAAACCCCACACAAGTCTCCTCCCCAATCAAGAGAGGTCTTTCAGTGGTTCCTTCTGCATGTGCAGCTGACAGTTGTCACCTTCTGGAGCTTTAAGCAGCAGAAAGGCTTCCCTGACGCTGCAGCGAGCGGCTTCACGTGCCTCTGCCTTCACATTAACCCTGACTGCCAATTCTTGCTGCCAATGCAGAGCGAGCAAACGAATGGTGGGACCCACTTGGATCTCTGAGCCAGGCTAGCATTCCCCAGCAATATCTGAAAGCCTCAATACATCCCAGGAAGTTTTATCAGGCTTGTGCCACCCAGCAGAAAGGAAATGAATGCCAAAGGCGTATTAAAAATACAGTCCCCTACTGTTCTCTGCAAAAGTGGCTCTGCCACCGCAGTACAGCACCAAATGCAACTTTGTGCTGCTAATATTTTTAGGTTCCATCTGTGTGCATAAGTGCATTGATAAGATAGTGAAACATGAAAACAAGATAGAGCTGAACAGCTTCCCTGTGTGTGCAGCTATGCAAGTTGAAAAGATCAAAATCAGCAGCAGGAATAAAGCAGCCCCCTCAAAAAAATATAATCAGGGTTGATGAAGGTCTTACAGGGAGGTGATTGCATTACCTCCACTACAGAAGAGATACAGATCTGGTTTAAACTGATTCTAAATCCATTTGGGCTTCAGAGGAGTTTGGACTGATCTGGTTTGCTCCATTTTCCTCCAGGAGCTCATCTTTAAATATAAATTGTAAACAATAAGGTTTCAGAGAGGCATTAAATACCAACCAGCCCAATGTCATTTCCCTGGGCTGAATCAGCCCTGCCTAACTCAGCTTTCCTTAGGGCCACCTGCATGGAAAACATGCAGTGATGTAAGCTGGGGAGCAGCCAGCAAGTCCCTGCAGCGCCTGACTGCTAAGGATGTCATAGGGAACCCCGCACCATAGCCAGTCCTACCTGGGACCGGCAACTTTGGCTTGTAGCCATACCTCAGACGTGGAGAGTGTTAGCTGACACAAGGTGTATCACAGTCTCACAGTATCACCAAGGTTGGAAGAGACCTCAAAGATCATTGAGTCCAACCTGTCACCACAGACCTCATGACCAAACCATGGCACCAAGTGCCACATCCAATCCCCTCTTGAACACCTCCAGGGATGGGGACTCCACCACCTCCCTGGGCAGCACAATCCAGTGACGAATGACTCTCTTGGTGAAGAACTTTCTCCTCACCTCCAGCCTAAACTTCCCCTGGTGCAGCTTGAGACTGTGTCCCCTTGTTCTGGTGCTGGTTGCTAGAGAGAAGAGACCAGTCCCTTCCTGGCTACAACCACCTTTCAGGTAGTTGTAGAGAGCAAGAAGGTCTCCCCTGAGCCTCCTCTTCTGCAGGCTAAGCAACCCCAGCTCCCTCAGCCTCTCCTCACAGGGCTGTGCTCCAGACCCCTCCCCAGCCTTGTTGCCCTTCTCTGGATACCTTCAAGTCTCTCAATGTCCTTCTTAAACTGAGGGGCCCAGAACTGGACACAGGACTCAAGGTGTGGCCTAACCAATGCAGAGTACAGGGCACAATGACTTCCCTGCTCCTGCTGGCCACACCATTCCTAATGCAGGCCAGGATGCCATTGGCCTTCTTGGCCACCTGGGCACACTGCTGGCTCATGTTTAGGCAGCTGTCAATCAGCACCCCCAGGTGCCTCTCTGTTTAGCAGTGTGTTGAAGTAGAGTAGATTCAGTGGACCCTGGATATTTAGATGAGGTGATAATGATCCAAGATAGAGCTCTGCCCTAGTGGGACCCCACCTAGAATACTGCATCCAGTTCTGGGCTCCCCAGTTCAAGAGGAACAGGAATCTAATTCAGAGAGTCCAATGGAGGGCTGCAATGATGCTGAAGGGACTGCACACTGCCTGGTGAGGAGAGGCTGAGAGCCCTGGGGCTGTGTAGTCTGGAGAAGAGAAGACTGAGAGGGGATTTAATAAATGTTTATAAATATCTGTGGGCTGGGGGTCAAGAGGGAGGGGACAGGGACAGCCTCTGCTCACTTGTGCCCTGGGTTAAGACAAGGGGCAATGGATATAAACTCCAGCACAGGAGGTTCCACCTCAACATGAGGAAGAGCTTCACTGTGAGGGGCACAGAGCCCTGGAGCAGGCTCCCCAGAGAGGTTGTGGAGTCTCCTTCTCTGGAGACTTTCCATCTCTGTCTGGATGTGTTCCTGTGTGTTCTGTGCTGGATTCCAGGGTCCTGCTCTGGCAGGGAGGTTGGACTGGAAGATCTCTGGAGGTCCTTTCCAACTCCTAACAACCTGTGAGCTGTGATCACTTAAAGGAACAAGTCAATTCCATTACAAACACACAAACAAACCCCACAGCACACCAAGATTTTAAACTGAAACCTCTTGAGTCATACTGGTTAACCAGTAGTGCCTGCCAAATTGAATGAAGTTTAACTGCCAGCCTTCACCCAATTAGCCTTCTCTTTTGTATCTCATTTTCCCTCACTTCAGCCCCCAAACCCTGCAGCAGAGATGACAGCTAGGAAGCAGTTAACAGCCGCCAGGCTTTCAGCTAGAGGAAGCTACGTCAGGTAGGTGCTACTGATCCTCACACAGATTTCATTTACCAGCTCACCTTAAGAGCACTTCAAGAGTAAAGTTCACTTGCATTAAGTTTGTTAATGTGAGCTTGCCTGCTGAGCTGAATGCATGACAGCAGCAGCAAAACAAGTGATCAAAACAGAACGATGGTTTCCCCTTTCTTCCCTAGAAACTCTGCGCTCTGCTGAAACCCTTCCCGCTCAAGTGCTCCTCAGCCTGAGAGCTTCACAAAGAGCAGGTTTTATTCTCTACAATCACAAGTGCTGAGCTGGTTCATCTTTCCAGCAAGGTCATTTTTCCCCTAGTGATTCAGCACTTTGGCATTTCATTTATTTTTTTCTCCCTAAAAAACAGAGGGGGGGGGGAAATGTCTAGTGGAAGCACAAAGACACATAAATTTTCAAAGACGAGACTGAGAAGAAAAGGGTCAGGTGCTTTCTGTTGTGCCAGGGAAATGATCACAGTAACTGCTTGCTTTGTTTAGATGTAGTGTGGACAGCTTGCAGTTTGTCCATTAAGAACTGCCTTGCTCTTAATTGCATGGGCTTTGGGAAGCTTTGATTAATAATGTTTCAAAGCAAAGGTTTTTGAGCAGAGAGAGGACAGCGTCAGACAGCAGCTACTGAGCCGGACCAGTTTTGGTTAGTGTTGACATCATTTTCCATCCCATAATGAACTAGAGACAAAGCTGTCACTAGCAGATGCTGAGCAACATTCACACTGATCAAAGAGATCCCTGATTGCTGAAGAGTAGCAATTAATTTATATATCTGTTGTTTTTTTGGTGGAAGTGAATGAAAGGGAAGAGGCAAATACTACAGCCTTGCTTCAGTCACTGGAATGAAAATAAAACACAGAATCCTAGAATGGGTTGGGTTGGAAGGGACCTTCAAGATCATCTAGTTCCAACCCTGCTGCCGTGGGCAGGGATACCTCCCACTAGCCAGGTTGCTCAAGGCCTCACCCAGCCTGTCCCTGAGCACCTCCAGGGAGGGGACATCCACAACCTCTCTGGGCAGCCTGTTCCAGTGTCTCTCCACCACCTTCCCCATCTCTAGTCTAAATTTCTCCTCTTCCAGCTCAAAGCCATTGTCTCTTGTCCCATCACTACAACCCTTATAAAAAGTCCCTCCCCAGCTCCCCTGTAGCCCCTTCAAGTACTGGGAGGCAGCTCTAAGATCTCCCCGGAGCCTTCTCTTCTCCAGGCTGAACAGCCCCAACTCTCAGCCTGACCCCACAGAGGAGGTTCTCCAGCCCCCTGATCATTCTTGTGGCCTCCTCTGGACCTGCACCAACAGTTCCATGTCCTTCTTGTGTTCAGGGCTCCAGAACTGGAGGCAGTGCTCCAGGTGGGGTTCCATGAGAGAAGAGTTGAGGGCCAGAGTTCCCTCCCTTATCTTGCCGGTCACAGATTACTCAGATTAAACACCTGCAGTTATACAAAGGTTATTAATATAGAAGAATTTTTCTCCCCCACTAGAATTTTTAAGATGCTCCTTTGTTTCCTCCTAACTTTGGGAAATTCCTTCACCATGTGAGGATTGCTTTAAGTCCCTACACTGAACTGCAAACATTTGAGACCCTACTCAAACTGTGGAGCCGGCCTGATGCTTTGCATCTCTCCACCTCATTTCCATCCAAACCCTCAGTGGCTTTCAGGACTTGGTGCTGGTACTTTCTGATATCTATGGCTCTATTATAAAAAATTATATGCTTTCCTGAGTTGCATAGGAAAAAAATTTGCATTCAATTCCCCAAATAGCCATAGAAAGTTTACATGTCCTTGAAAGCATCACTTAAAGCAGGATTCATTGACACCTAACTGATAGTCAGGCTTTTCAATGGCTTTAGGAAGCCAACAGAGGAAAATTGAATTGCCCTCTGCAAGTGCTGCTGTCTCTCCAGCAACTCTAGATGGAAGCTAGATGACAAGGTTAGAGTAGGTGCATAAAGTTACAGGACCTGTGTCTCTCTGCCTCATTTTCTACACCTTTAATTTGGCAATGGCAGCAACTCCCAGGACTACAGACTGAGGGCATACTCATTAACATTTCAACTCCTGCTACTAATGGCAAGTATAGGTGAAAGATTTAAGAGAGTGACACTCTGGCTTCTTGACTGATTTTGCAGTGCTGGTAGCAGTGGCTTCTTAAATCTTACTGTTGCAGCCATTCCCATCCTCTCTGTGTATTTTTCCACCCCCCTGATAATTTATAGTATCCTTTTTCTCCTTTACCTATATATCTTTCTCTTTTGGTGTTAATTTCCTATTTAAATGCCCCCTAGAGCTATAAACCCTCAGACAATTGTTTTCTTTTTTCCTTGATAATCAGATATTGGTGGGTTTTATTAAGTTTACTTTTAGCCTTACTGGTTGAGTTGTAAGCTGTAACCTGCACTACTAGTTTCAAGACTGGAATGTCAGTCTATTTGAATTAGCTTTATATGACATTTTCCTTTGTCACCTGTGCTGCTACCCCATCAACCTTCAGCCAAGAGCTTCGTGGGAGCAGACTGCAGCACTGTTAACTCAGGCCTCTAAATCTCCTCTGTGCTTGAATTCCAAGCCCTGATTAAATCTGGACTGCTCCCTAACTTTTAAACTGCTAGTGAGAAGCAGGTCAACTGGGGAAGAAAGCAGCATCTTAGGGAGAGCATACATCAGCAGTTTTGGGGGTCAGGCAATATAATACAAGAGACACAGAGCAAATTCAAGAGTCAGCTCATGATATATTGCTTTCCTTACTGCCTCTGAAATGGGGCTCTGCCATGAGCAGTACTGTGATATATTGATACTGCACCTTCCTCACCCACCCCACCAACTCCCCCCTCTAGATCTGTGTGGTGGGTTGAAATTACCCCCCAACATCAAATTGGCCAGACCAGCTCAGTTGGAAGCAAATGAAACTCTATTTACAAGCAAAACCACAATCCAGAGACATGAAATGCAATGAACATGGAGAAAATATACGCTATTGACTATAGGTAAATAACACAAGAACCTGAACAAAACCAGGGGGTTACCAATGGCTTCCCCTTCTCTGCCCCTCTGTACAAGGGAAAAGAGAATGAGAAAAGCAAAGAGTAGCTTGCTAGTACTTAACCACAACAAAGAAACTTAGCCAAGGTCAGCGAGCCAGCAGAAGTAACCAGCTGGTATCTGCTAGAGCACAGAGCTGAGAAAGAGAAAGAGTTAGTTTATACAGCTAACTTTAGGTTAGTTATCAGACCACTGGGATTAGTTAGACCTTATCATTATTTTTCTTTCACATCCAATGGCAATATAGAATAGAATAGAATAGAATAGAATAGAATAGAATAGAATAGAATAGAATAGAATAGAATAGAATAGAATAGAATAGACCAGGTTGTAAGAGACCTTTGAGATCATCAAGTCCAACCTATCATCCAACACCGTCTAATCAACTAACCCATGGCACCAAGCACCCTATCAAGTCTCCTCCTAAATACCGCCAGGGATGGCGACTCCACCACCTCCCTGGGCAGCCCATTCCAATGGCTAATCACTCTCTATGAAGAATTTCTTCCTAACCTCCAGCCTAAACCTCCCCAGGCACAGCTTGAGACTGTGTCCTCTAAATTTATTCATATTCTACCACTTTTGCTCAAGAGCTGTGGAAAATTTCCTAGGCATCAGCCTAAAACTACCACAATCTGATGTGGCTTTTGACACAAAGTTGATCCTACACTGCTTCTACACTTCTCTCTGGTCACTGGCATCTCTTTTCTGACTTCAGAGAGAGTGTATCACAAGGAGTTCAAGTTCAGAAATTCATCTACTTACCCTCACTGGATTTTAGGGCCAAGCAGCTGTGGGATACTGAAAAAGCAAAGCACACCTTCAAGACCTTATAAGAAGTTGCCTTTAGAGGAGGCATCCAAACAGCCTATTTTCCATCTGTATTTGGGCACAGCCAGCATGTAACCCAATGTGTTTTCCAGAGGCTGCACCTCCGATCCTCGTTACAGAGAGCAAAGTGTTGCTGGCAGTGTCAGCATGGATCAACAACCCAAGCAGAAAACACCTCTCTAACAACCACTTGAAAACTCAGCTTCCCTACTTTGGCCACACACAGTGCTTTCCATAACATGTGGCTTTAACCAGAGGATTATGCATCCTGTATTATATATATAGGCTCTTATATATCCTATAGGCACCTGTATTGAGAGCCAGCCACAGGGAACAACACACAGCCAGGGAGTTATCAACTCAAACATATGCAAAAGGGCATCTAAGTGAAGGCAGAACTCAAAGCTGCTCTGCATTTAGACCCTCCCCTCACTGCAGAGGATTTTAATTCTGACATAGAAACTGTAAGCATCTTCTGAAAACTCAGAGATCCAGGCTCTCATCTGCACTCTCAGTTGTAGGAACAAATTTTACAGCCTAGCCACAAACATCAAATATCATTTCACCAAGCAGCTCAACGCAAACCAAAGCTATCAGAGCTTAATTATTCAGATCTTTAACAGCTGAATAACAGAACCTACCTCTCTCCTGTCTTCCCTTGCACAGACCTTTCTCAGCATAACACCCACTAGCCTGCCTTCTCTTCCCTGTCCTTTTACTAGGGGACAGAATGGGCTATTTGCAGGCCTGCCCATGCTGAGTGCTTGAGTAGCTATTTTCTCCTGGCTACCACGTGGGTGTTACAAACCGCACTTATGTGCAAGAGACTGCACCTGTTGTCACCAAGGAGCCAGCTTCCCATCCTTCTAGCAAGTCTGTACAGTCTCTTCTGCCTTCTCTTCACAGGGTAACAGGCACTTAAGAGAGAATAAAAAAGAAAGCACTGAAGGATGCCTGTTGTTGACTACTGAAATTCTCCAACGATGATGGAAGGGGCAGAAAATGAGCTTTAAGTTATTACCTTAATTAAACATTTCCCAGCCTGACTCCAGAAGTTCTTGATCAGGCTTGGGAGGATGAATTTCATAGATTCAGATTGATACACTGGGTTGGAAGGGACTTTAAAGATCATCTAGTTGCAAACTCCCTCCCATGGGCAGGGACGCCTGCCACTAGCCCAGGTTGCTCAAGGCCAGGCTAGATGGGAACACCTCTGGGGAGGGGGCATCCATGACCTCCCTGGGTAACCTGTTCCAGTGGCTCAACACTCTCATTGTAAATAATTTCTTCCTCATCTCCAGCCTAAATCTGTGCTCCTCAGGCTTCAAAGAGCTATGCAGTAGCTGAGGCAGAAGAGGATCTTCTCAGCTCCCTGTGTGGCAGGTAACTTCGCTCCCTATCTCCTCCTTCCAGAGTCTGATTTGTTTATATCTATGTCTCCAAAAAGCAAACTCTCCCCACTCATCCTTAACCTGCTTGTCTCCACTTCTCAAACAAGGCAAAACTATTCACAACACATTGGAAATCTTTTTCCTTTTTCTATGAAGCTTCTGTAGGGACTTTATGACCTTATCTCATCTGTCTTGAGCCTCTCTCTCGCTAACATCTATGACAGCTCTTTTAAAAAACTTATTATATTCCCATCAATATTTCCCTCCAGTGTGACACTTGGCAGCCACTGTAACAAAGACAGCACAAATGACCAGGCTCCAGAGAACAAATTCACACAAAATGGTACCTGTGGTTTATTAGAAGGAGGACATTAAAAAACCCAAACCAAAACACAACACAACCCTTCAAAAATAAAACCCAAGGCTTCTAGGCTGAGATTGTCAAAAACTTCCCTGAAACTGCTCTCTTCCAAGCCTGGCTTGAAAAGGGTGAGATTCAAACATTTGGTGACACAGATGTGATGGTGCATGAGTGTATACTCCTCGCTTATTAAGCATGGATGAGAAGCTGGACATGAGCAGGCAGTGTGAGCTTGCAGCCCCATAGGCCAATCCCACCCTGGGCTGCATCAAAAGATGCATTGCCAGCAGATCCAGAGAGGGGATTCTGCCACTTAGCTCTGGTGAGACCTCACCTGGAGTACTGAGTGCAGGGCTAGAAGCCTCAATAGAGGAAGGACATGGACCTGATGGGGCAGATCCAGAGGAGCACTATGAAAATGATGTGGAGGGTTGGAGCAGCTCTGCTGTGAGGACAGGCTGAGGGAACTGGGGGTGTTAGAATAAGAATAGAATAGAATAAACCAGGTTGGAAGAGACCTTCAAGATCATCACATTCAACCTATCAACCAATCCAACCCACCTAAACAACTAACCCATGGCACCAAGCACCCCATCAAGTCCCCTCCTGAACACCTCCAATGATGGTGACTCCACCACCTCCCTAGGCAGCCCATTCCAATGGGCAATCACTCTCTCTGTGTAGAACTTCTTCCTAACCTCCAGCCTAAACCTCCCCTGGTGCAGCCTGAGACTGTGTCCTCTTGTTCTGGTGCTGGCTGCCTGGGAGAAGACACCAACATCTGCCTGTCTACAACCACCCTTCAGGGAGTTGTAGAGAGTAATAAGGTTGCCCCTGAGCCTCCTCTTCTCCAGGCTAAGCAACCCCAGCTCCCTCAGCCTCTCCTCATAAGGCTTATGTTCAGTCTGGTGAAGACGAGGCTCTGGGGAGACCTTAAAGCAGCCTTCCTTCTCACCTGGAGAGAGATTGTTTACAAAGACCTGCAGTGACAAGACAAGTTCTTTACTATGAGGGTGGTGGAACAGGTTGCCCAGGGAGGTGGCATGGGCCCCTTCCCTGGAGATATTCAAGGTGATGCTCGACAGGGCTCTGGGCAACCTGACCTAGGTGAGGATGTCCCTGCTGACTGCAAGGGAGTTGGACTGGGTGAGCTTTGGTGGTCCCTTCTGGCCCAGACCATTCTGTGACTCTACAGTCTCTCTTCTCTGGCAATAATTCATTTCTTATTCTCTAAATGATCATTAAACACTAGTGAACTCATTGGGAAAAAAAAAAGGAATGAAGGATAAATTGTGTTTTACTAACAGAGAGGGAGAGAGAGAGTCAGGTTTGGGGTTTTGTTTTTTCTGTCTTGTGTCTCAGATCCCCAATGGAATTTACCAGATGAAATTTTGATGCAATACCCTATGAAATTTTAGTTATAGCCTACATACTGACTGGGCCCCTCAGTTTAAGAAGGACATTGAGAGACTTGAAGGTGTCCAGAGAAGGGCAAGGAGGCTGGGGAGAGGTCTGGAGCACAGCCCTGTGAGGAGAGGCTGAGGGAGCTGGGGTTGCTTAGCCTGCAGAAGAGGAGGCTCAGGGGAGACCTTCTTGCTCTCTCCAACTCCCTGAAGGGAGGTTGTAGCCAGGTGGGGGTTGGTCTCTTCTCCCAGGCAACCAGCAGCAGAACAAGAGGACACAGTCTCAAGCTGTGCCAGGGGAAGTTCAGGCTGGATGTGAGGAGAAAGTTCTTCACTGAGTCATTTGTCATTGGGATGTGCTGCCCAGGGAGGTAGTGGAGTCCCCATCCCTGGAGGTGTTCAAGAGGGGATTGGATGTGGCACTTGGTGCCATGGTTTAGTCATGAGGTCTGTGGTGCCAGGTTGGACTTGATGATCTTTGAGGTCTCTTCCAACCTTAGTGATACTGTGGCATATAGACTAATGCTATGTAAACTGAGAAAAGAGGGAAAATGTGTGAAATAGTAAGCGGTAGGAGTACAGCCTAGAACACAGAATCAATCAGGTTAGAAGAGACCTCCAAGATCATCAAGTCCAACCAACCCCATGTAATCAACAAGACCATGGCACCAAGTGCTTCATCCAGGCTTTTTTGAAACACCTCCAGAGATGCTGACCCCACCACCTCCCTGGGCAGCACATTCCTGTGGCCAATCTCTCTCTCTGGGAAGAATTTCTTTCTAAGATCAAGCCTAAACCTCCCTCTGTGCAGCTTGAGACTGTGTCCTCTTGTTCTGGTGCTGCTTGCCTGGGAGAAGAGACCAACCCCCCACCTGACCACAACCTCCCATCAGGTAGTTGTAGACAGCAAGAAGGTCTCCCCTGAGCCTCCTCTTCTCCAGGCTAAACAACCCCAGCTCCCTCAGCCTCTCCTCACAGGGCTTGTGGGCTATGCTGGATCTTTGAACTACTGATATTTTCAAGTGCTAAAGGAATGAACCGGTAGAGACTGGGGATGGACCTGCTGAGGGAGGGATCCTGGGGGTCATGGTGGGCAGAAGGATGCCCATGAGCCAGCAACGTGCCCTTGGGGCCAAGAAGGCAAAGGGCATCCTGGGGGGATTAGAAAGGATGTGGTTAGTAGGTCAAGAGAGGTTCTCCTCCCCCTCTGCTCTACCCTTCTGAAGATACATCTGGAATAGTTTGTCCAGTTCTGGGCCCCTCAGTTTGAAGAAGGACCTCAGGGAACTGCTTCAAAGAGACCAGCACAGAACCATCAAGATGATGAAGGCAGTGGAGCATCACCCTGTGAGGCCAGGCTGAGGGAGCTGGGGGCTCTTGAGCTTGGAACAGAGGAGCCTGAGGGGTGACCTCATTGCTGTTGATAAAGATGTGCAGGGCAGTGTCAGGTGGACAGAGCCAGGCTCTGCTCAGGGATGTCCAAGGGCAGGACAAGGGGCACTGGGTGCAAGCTGCAGGAGAGGAGGATCCATGGGGAACATAAGGAAAAACTTCTTCACAGTGAGGGTGCTGGAGCCCTGGAGCAGGCTGCCCAGAGAGGTTGTGGAGTCTCCTTCTCTGGATATTTTCCAAACCCACCTGGCTGCATTCCTGTGTGACCTGCTCTAGGCAATCCTGCTCTGGCGCAGGGTTGGTCTCAGTCTCCAGAGGTCCCCTCCAATCCCTAGCCTTCTGTGATCTTGCTGCTAAACCCAAAGCTGCTTAAATGCAGGACCATGTTCTGCTCCTGCTTGCACCAAGATAAATCTTATCAATTGGTATAGAAGTGCAGCATTGTACATAGTCAAAAAAAATTAAAATAAAAAGTCAACTAAATTTAGGTGACCTTTCCAACAAAAATGGGACAGAACCCATCCATTTACTTCAGAAGCTCAGTCTTCTCAACCTAATTAAGGAAGCAACCACCTGAAGGACTATTTTGGTAAATAAAAATGAAGAGGGGGAGAGGGGGAGAGGGGGAGAGGGGGAGAGGGGGAGAGGGGGAGAGGGGGAGAGGGGGAGAGGGGGAGAGGGGGAGAGGGGGAGAGGGGGAGAGGGGGGAGAGGGGGAGAGGGGGAGAGGGGGAGAGGGGGAGAGGGGGAGAGGGGGAGAGGGGGAGAGGGGGAGAGGGGGAGAGGGGGAGAGGGGGAGAGGGGGAGAGGGGGAGAGGGGGAGAGGGGGAGGTTTAGGCTGGAGGTTAGGAGGAAGTTTTACACAGAGAGAGTGATTGCCCATTGGAATGGGCTGCCTGGGGAGGTGGTGGAATCACCATCATTGGAGGTGTTCAGGAGACTTGATGGGGTGCTTGGTTGCGTGGTTTAGTTGATTAGGTGGTGATGGATGATAGCTTGGACACGATGATCTTGAAGGTCTCTTCCAACCTGGTCTATTCTATTCTATTCTATAAGAGGGGACAGAGGAGAGGGGATGGTTTCAAACTAGAGCTGGGTAGATTTAGGCTGGGCCTCAAGAGTAAGTTCTTCAGAATGAGAGTGGTGGGATACTGCAAGAGGGTGCCCAGGTATGTGGTTGAGGCCCCATCCCTAGAGACATTGAATATCAGACTTGACATGGCTCTGGGCAGCCTGCTCTAGTTGGAGGTGTCCCTGTTGACTGCAGGAGGGTTGAACAAGATGACCTTTGAGGGTCCCTTCCAACCCAATGCAGTCTGTGAGGAGAGGAGAAATCACAGGGCCAGAGTCAGTCCTGCTCCTACTAACATGTTTTCAGCTGAATCAATTAAATCACGTTGGAGGGGGGAGGGTGTTAATATCCAGGGAGCTATATAGTCATTAGTGAGTTTCCTTTCTTGCATCATCTACAGGCTACCCATACCTGCTTGTTTCTGTAACTGAACTTTTCTCAACAGTTTCTTTCCAACATTTTCCTTTCTATTAGGGTAAATCTATTTAGGAAATGCTCTCCTTTCTATATGCTGAAAAAAAATCCCTCTTTTCCTCTTCCATGGTTACTTTTTTGCCTCCTGGGACTCATTTCATGACCTTTTCTGCGAAGATGTAGGATAGAAAGAACCCAAAGCTTCAGCCTCTTTCCACAAAAGAAAATCATGCAGTAACTTTGTTCCCTGGAACAACTGCTTAATCTCCCAGGCCTTTATCATAAGTCAGCTTGAAAGCACAAGTGGAAAATCCCACAGCCTGGTAATCTCTTTCCCAAGATAGTCTCCTGTTAGGTAACCCCAAACAATGCAAGTCTGCTCACAAACAGACTATCACCATCACCAGGTTTAATTCCATAAGCCATGTGCATTAGTCACCCATAGGAAGTCCCACTTCTTTTTTAAAGCATGATCTCAAAAGAGCTTAAAGGCATCAGGAGGTTTTGAGTCAGCACTGGCATCCTCCACAGTTGCACCCTGTGACAGGACAAGGGGCAATGGATATAAACTCCAGCGCAGGAGGTTTCACCTCAACATGAGGAGGAACTTCTGCACTGTGAGGGTCACAGAGCACTGGAACAGGCTGCCCAGAGAGACTGTGCAGTCTCCTTCTCTGGAGACTTTTGAGACCCATCTGGATGTGTTCCTGTGTGACCTGTGCTGGATTCTATGGTCCTGCTCTGGCAGGGGGGATTGGACTCGATGACCTTCATAGGTCCCTTCCAACCCCTAACATCCTGTGATCCTCCTGTAAGTCACCAGCTCTGGAGAGCAACACAGGACCTTGATTCTTCCCTCCTTTCAGTTGTCAGAAGTCAGTTTAACTTGGTGCAGTTCCATTAGTAGAAAACAGATAACGATCCTGACTCCACAAAGCACAGTGTTTGTTATGCTGGTGCCAGTCCTGCTAAAGGTAACCAGTCTCCAGTATAGCAATGCTCTTGCAGTAAGGATTGGAATATGAAGCAATTTAACCTGAAAACTTCCCAGCAGCTGGCTGAACAACTGAACTCAGACAGCATTGATCAGCAATGCAGAGTCTAGATGGAGGCCTGGGGGTACTGGTGTTCCCCAGGGATCAGCACTGGGTCTGGTCTTGTTCAACATCTTCATCAATGACCTGTGTGAAGGTGCTGGCTATACTTGAACAACTTGGCTGATGCACCAGAAGCCACCTGTGTTCTGGGCTGCATCTCCAGCACCTTGGTGACGGAGGGAATTCTGCCTCTCTGCTCTGCTGGGACCCCACCTGCAGCACTGGGGCCAGCTCTGGAGTCCTCAGCAGAGAGGTGGACCTGTTGGAACAGGGCCAGAAGAGGCAACAGCAATGCTGGGAGGGCTGGAAGCTCTCTGCTGTGAGGCCAGACTGAGAGTTGGGATTGTTCAGCCTGGATAAGATTGTGTGGAGACCTTATGGTTTTCAGTATTTAAAAAGGGCAGATAAGAAAGATGGGGGCAGGTCTTTTAGCAGATCCTCTTGCTACAAGACAAGGGGGATGTCTTTAAAGTAAAAGAGGAAGATTTAGACAAGATAGAAGGAAGACATGTTTTACACTGAGAGCAGTGAGACATTGGAGCAAATTTCTCAGGGAGGCTATAGGGGCTCCATCCTTGGAACCACTCCAGGTCAAGCTGTTTGGAGCTCTGAGCAGCCAGCTCTAGTTTCAGATGTCCCTGCTGAGTGCAGGAGGGTTGGGCTAGATGAGCTTTAAAGGTCTCTTCCAACCTCAAGCATTCTGTGATTGATGTTCTAAAGAGGTTTCTTAGGAATGGAGAACCATTACATGAAATTGCCAAATTACCACCCACTGCCAAAGAGAAGGCATAGAGAAAGTAGCCTCCTAATTAGGAACATCACTTAAAAAAGTTGTAATTAAACAAACTGGATTTTGACTATTGATCACATAGTGACTGCTCAAAGGAATATATTAAGCTATAAAAGAGACTCCTGGGCTCTAGAGCAAAGCAAACAATAAACATCTGTTAGAGATGGCCAAATCTAGCAGCTTGATAGAGGCGAGGTTGACACAGATCCAGCCAGCAGGGCTTGATATGCATTCCCAAGAGGCATACTTGTGGACATGATCCACCATGTTGGCACTTGTCAACACACCTGGGCACACAAATTAAGACAGAAACTCTCATGCAAACACAGATGGCACAAACAGCCTGATGCTATTCCCCCTGTTGCTGATCAGGATGCTGATGTGGGGTTAAACCCCAGCAGTGATCCATCAGTGGGAAATGCACAGGTGTTGTGTACAATTGAGATCTCCCCAGGAGCAGGGCTTAAACAGGCTGCTGGTCCCTTGATCCTCCCTCTCCCCTTGCCTCATGTATGTACAAACCCCTAAGCAAATTGGTCTCTCAGTTGAATCCCACACCCCAGAGCTCTGTATTTCATTTAAATCATTCTGATTCCTCCAGCTGCCAACTTGCAGAGCCTCTGATCTCTCTAGTACCTATCCCAGACTTGGCTTTTCCTTGATACAGAATCATGGAATTGTTTCAGTTGGAAAGGGCCTCTAAGATCACCAAGTCCAGCCCTTAACCTAACACCACCATGACCATTAAGCCATGTCTCAGAGTGTCATGCCCATGTGTTTTCTGAACACCTCCAGGGATGGTGACTCCATCACCTCCGTGGGCAGCCTGTTCCAATGCCTTTTTCCTGTATCTAGCTCACAAGTCTCTCACTTTACTTGAAGGATAGACCAGCTTGGTGTCCACAACTCTGCAGGTCTTTCAAGTCTCTATTGTCATAAACCAGAGCCCTGAGCATCCAAAACACACAGTTCATCCTGCCCAAGATTCCCCGGAGAGTTCCAATGTGTAGTACAGAAAAACCCAAAGGAATGTTAATCAGAAATGGAAACTTATAGTTTAGAACCTTTTATCTCACATTCTTCTGGTGCAAATTAGGCCACTCAAGTGCTGTGCAGACATGAATGCAGTGCTGGTAAGACTTGGACTACCACAAAATGCTGCTGAGGTGAATGTTCTGTTCTCATGTCCGTAAGGTGTCTTCATGTGGCAGTTTAGGCTGGGTGCCTCCTGCTCCTGCCACATCCATTACACCTCCAGGGTCCCAAGGGTCCAGCCCAGTAAGTGGACACAGAAAGCAGCATAGCCATAATATCCTGTGCCCTATAAATCCATCTGCAGAGTCTTTGTCTTCCTCTCCCTTCCCTCTCTGCTCCTATGGGAGATGCTCCCTATCGGGTGATGGTGGGGGAGCATCTCAAGGCCTCTTAGGTCTGTCTAGGCCTAATGCCAGGAGGAGAAGGGGAGGGGCAGCCTCAGACCTGGCCAGCCTGAGACTAGCCTAGCAATAGGGTGGGAAAGAGCAAGCCCTGGGGAGTCTTGGTATCCCCTCAGGTGGGGAAAAGGGAAGTGTTGGGAGGCTTTGGGTATGCTACAGGGGACTCTGTATGCTTTGGGACTCTTATCACTGTGCTTGTAGTTGCTGTAAAACACTAATAGCTTCTCCACTTAAACTTTCCATCACTTCTACAATCCCTTTGTGTGATGAGTGTCATTCTTCTGCCCTTCTCAGGGGCAAGAGAGGATCGGGGGAGACCCCACCTGAAGTACTGCCTCCAGTTCTGGAGCTCCTCTGACAAGAGGGATGTGGACATGCTGGAACATGTCCAGAGAAGGGCCACGAGGATGAGCAGAGGGCTGGAGCACCTCTCCTATGAGGACAGACTGAAGGAGTTGGGGCTGTTCAGTCTGAAGAAGAGAAGGCTCCCAGGTGACCTCATTGTGGCCTTCCAGGATCTGAAGGGGGCTCCAAGAAGGCTGGGGAGGGACTGCTCAGCATCTCAGGCAGTGATAGGACTAGGGGGAATGGAATGAAGCTGGAAGTGGGGAGGAAGTTCTTCCCCATGAGAGTGGTGAAGCCCTGGAATGGGTTGTCCAGGGAGGTGGTTGGGGCGCCATCCCTGGAGGTGTTTAAGCCCAGGCTGGATGAGGCTCTGGCCAGGCTGATCTAGTGTGGGGTGTCCCTGCCCATGGCAGGGGGGTTGGAACTAGATGATCCTTGTGGTCCCTTCCAACCCTGACTGATACTATGATACTATCTGCCTGGCCTCAAACCAGGACACTTCATAAGTGACCACAGATAGAGCTGGACCTGATGTTTAGAGCTTTCTTTCCTCCAAGAAAGCTGAATTAGCTGCAACTCACAAATGAAAACAATATCACCACTAAATAACTGAGATCAAATCTGACTACCAAGACAAAAACCCCACACATGCTATGCAGAAACAGGGAAGTAAACAGCACTAAGAGAAAGGAAGGAAGATGGTTGCTTCAACCATTTTTAGAAACCCTAGATGAAAGCACTGCTGCTGTAGCAAACCATTATGCATTGAGAGTAAAACTGGAGCGTGTCCCAGCTCTCATTTGTACCAGCTCAAATCCATCACATCTCCTCTAATTCACCAGAAAAGTTAATTGTGCAAGCCAGAGATTTCACAAAAATATATATAAAAATTACTCTCAGTCTTCATTAGTTGTTCCTGGTCAGTTTTCAATGCACAGAATCACAGATTGATTGGGTTGAAAAGGATCCAAAAGGTCATCTTGTCTGACTCCCTTGCACTCGGCAGCGACATCTCCAACTAGATGGGGTTGCTCAGGGCCATATCCAGTCTGCTCTTGAATGTCTCCAGGAATGGGGCCTCAGCCCCCTCCCTGGGCAATCTGTTCCAGCATTCTACTATTCTCATAGTAAAGAAGTTCTTCCTGATGTCCAACCTAAATCTCCCCTGCTCCAGTTTCAAACCATTGCTACTCATCCTATCCCCACAGGCCCTTCTAAACAGTCCCTCCCCAGCCTTCCTGTAGGTCCCCTTCAGATATTGAAATGCAGCTCTAAGGTCTCCCCAGAGCCTTCTCCAGGCTGAACAGTCCAATTCCTTCAGCAGGAGAGGTGCTCCAGTCCTCTGATCACCTTTGTGACCCTCCTCTGGATTCACTCCTCTAACTTCACCCCAAAGTAACTACTACAATCATCAAACTAGAATCCCTATGTACAGGACCTTCCCACAGCCTGGTTGGTCTGTCTTACAAAACAAGGCTGATTGGAGGTCCATACAATCCTCAAGGCACAGGGAGAGCTGCATTTCAAGCCCCCTCAGATACAGAGAGACGCTTGCCTGCCTTATCTCTAGAAGGACTAAGACTGTAATAAATTGATAGTAATTTACGTAGGTGTCCAAATGATGGGGTTTACTGAAGAGGAGCTTAGAAGAGGGGGAAAACTGCTACATGCTCTTCTGAAGGAGCACAGTGCTCAAGACTGATTATCAAATTAAAAGGAAAATGCTTTGATTGCATTCTCTGCGATGAAGTTTTTGTCTGCTTTGGAAGCGGTGAGCGGCAAAACCACATCGGCGGAAGCAGATCTGTGAAGGAGCTTTGAAATCATTTACACACACAAAAATGAAAAGCCTGTGAGGGAGGAGGCAAGAGCTTGCAGGTCTCTGTTTGAAGCAGGGAAAACAAAAATATCTTCCTACAGATGCTAGAAAAATTAGTCTGAAAGCTCAGAAGTTAAACTCGCGTTTGTTTCCGAGCCGAAGCCTATTTGAAGAATAGCAAATAAATCATACGGGCAAAGAGCTGTTGGAGTGAGTCCAGAGGAGGCCACAAAGATGATCCAAGGGCTGGAGCACCTCTGCTATCAGGACAGGCTGGGGGAGCTGTGGTTACTCAACCTGGAGAAGAGAAAACTCCAGGGGGACCTTAGAGCTGCCTTCCAGTAGCTGAAGGTATCCCACAGGAAGGCTGCAGAGGGACTTCTCATGAGGGTGTCTAGAGACAGGGCTTTGGGGACTGCTTTGAAGCTGAGGGAGAGTAGGGTTAGACTGCAGCTGAGGAAGAAGTTCTTCAGTACAGGGGTGGTGAAATTCTGGAACAGGCTGCCCAGGGTCATTGTAGATGCCTCCTCCTTGGGGGTCTTCAAGGGCAGGCTCAATGAGGCCTTGAGCAGCCTGGGCTAGTTGAGAGGTGTCCCCACCCATGACAGGGAGGTTGGAGTAGATGACCTCTGAGGTCCTTTCCAATCTAAGCCATTCAATGATTCTATTATTTAAAAGCCCAGCTGAGTCTTTACCATAATAGAGGTTTTGAGTTCCTTTAGGACAGGCAAAATATGGCTTGGGCTTTGCATTACAATTTTTAAGACAGGTTAAGTTCTCTGCTGCTTGACAGTCTCTAGACTTTAAGTCCTTCTCTCTTATGCCTTCTTAAGTCCTTCCCTCTTATGCCTTAGTTCCCTCTTTCTAAAAGAGGGGCAATAGCATTTTCTGACTCTTAGGGATTCTGGGTGGATCAATACAATCAGGATGCAAGTCAGATACTGAGGTGATGTGGGCTCTACAGGTCCTAGATGGATGGCTTCTGATTAGAAGCCAAACCCAGAGTCTTCAGAATATCATCAGAGTGACTTATTTTTCTGCTCCTTAAACAGTGTAGAGCTGCATGAAGGGAATGTGACCTTGAGATTCCACAACTCCTGTTTTGATTGCCTCAGTGGCCAGACAAACACTGTTAATTAACGTGGACCTCCTCAATTTTATGCTTCATTTGGGATTCCCATTAAGGGACCATCCACCTGCACTGCCCATTACCCTCTTACACTGTTAGCTACAAGGAAAAAGAAAACATCATCCTCTCACTAGAGCCCTGATGTGGTGACCATTGCACCATCAAGCACAACCTGGCCACACTCTGGGTCTATAATGAGTCCCACATGGGAAAGAAGTGTCACCTACACATGAAAGTGTCATTCTTCATATACCAGTGACTCAAACCTTTGCCTCTCACTTGCCCATTACCAAAAAAAATCCATATTTCAAATAAATGAATCAATCCCTTCTATGCCACTGCCTGGTCCACCAAGATATGCCAGCAAGTGTGGACAAATGGAACTACTCTAGTCATGAGGTCTGTGGTGACAGGTTGGACTCGATGATCTTTGAGGTCTCTTCCAACCTTAGTGATACTGAAAGAAATACTGAAAGAAAGAAACTTGTGGAAAAGTGGAGATGGAAATGGTCCTCCTTGGTTTAAATGTTTTGTTGCACTTCAAAATGTTAAAACAAGTCTACCAATCTGAGCTGCCAAACTCTAGGCATACAGCTACAGTTTGATATCTGAGGGAGACCCACAGGAGTGCTGGAGAGGGACTGTTCAGAAAGGGCTGTAGTAATAGGATGAGGGGCAATGGTGTGAAACTGGAGCTGGAGAGATTTAGGTTGGACATCAGGAAGAACTTCTTTACTATGAGAATAGTAAAACACTGGAACAGGCTGCCCAGGGATGTGTGGCAATGCCAGCGATGAGCAGTGTGAGCAATCTGGCAGTGCAGGCCTGGAGCCTGACATGGTGGTAGGCCATGCTCAGCAGAAGTGCAGAGCCAGCTAGCAGCGTAAATAAAGCAAGGCACTGGTAGCTATAAACACAGCAAGTTATCTTGGGACAACAGGACATGCACCTGCATCAACAAACCTCACGTGTCATCAGTAGTTGGACCAATAATCTATAACAGTGTGATGTGTGGTCACTCAGGGAACCAATGAGTCCATGCCAACAAGGCACTCCCAGTTTATATAAGTTGTAGAAGTTCCCTTGCTATGCACTTCTGCCTTTCCTATCCCTTCCTCTTCTATGCTTTACTTTACTGTGCTATACTCACACCATAGGCCTGCAATACTGGAACAATAAAGGATCAATACTCGATCATATTGGTCAGCTGTATTGACTCCAATCTCCGTCGTCACCAAAGGGATGTGGTTGAGGCCCCATCCCTGGAGATATTCAGGATCAGACTGGATGTGGCCCTGGGCAGCCTGCTGTAGTTGCAGGTGTTCCTGCTGACTGCAAGGAGGTTGGAGAAGATACCCTTTGAGGGTCCCTTCCAACCCAATGCAATCTGTGAATGCAAGATGAAATGGGCAAAATGCTCTCTTAGAGTTGGAACAGCCAGAGTCAGAAAGTGGAATTCAGAGAACTGTTTCCTAAACAGATGAAGTGGTGGTGCAGATATAAAGATTCACACCTGAAAAATCCAGAAATGAGGCTGGAAACAGCAGACAAGAACAATATCTGAGAGGGCAAGAAGCTAAAAGGTCAAGTCTCATATTTCTCATTTTAACATGAGAGAGGATTAGGAAGCATTATTCCTTGTGTTCATTGACACTGCTAAAACAGCAGAGATAAGGGTGAGGGGGGTTGGTTTGCTTGTTTGTTTTACTGAACAAACAGAAGTTATGAAAGCTGAAGACAAGCAGGATACAGCACACATTTTGATCTTATGAAACAGCTTTCCCATCACAGCCTCAGGATTAAGTTAGAATTAGAATTAACCAGGTTGGAAGAGACCTTTGAGATCATCGAGTCCAACCTATCATCCAACACCACCTAATCAACTGAACCATGGCACCAAGCACCCATCAAGTCACTTCCTAAACACCTCCAGGGATAGGGACTCCACCACCTCCATAGACAGCACATTCCAATGGCCAATCTCTCTTTCTATGAAGAACTTCTTCCTAACATCCAGCCTAAACCTCCCCTGGCACAGCTTGAGACTGTCCTCTTGTTCTGGTGTTGGTTGCCTGGGAGAAGAGACCAACCCCCACCTGGCTACAACCTCCCTTCAGGTAGTTGTAGACAGCAAGAAGGTCTCCCCTGAGCTTCCTCTTCTCCAGGCTAAGCAACCCCAGCTCCCTCAGCCTCTCCTCACAGGGCTGTGCTCCAGACCTCTCCCCAACTTTGTTGCCCTTCTCTGGACACCTTCCAGAAAGTCAACCTCTTTCCTAAACTGAGGGGCCAAGTTCATCTGCTGTCAGAAAAAGAGAAAGGAAAGAAGGGGAATGAGTCAAAGTAGCTGAAGTCTTAGAGAATGCAGCATGAGTGGTTCCTTGGATTCATGTTCTCCATACCACAGCTCATGATTTCAGTGCCTAGGGATTCACTTGACCAGCAGTTGTGCTGCACAGATAACAAATAAGGTGTCAGGGAAAGCGGTCTGCCACTGTTTGCTACTTATGCATAAGCACTCCAAGAATTCTCACAAAGCCTTGAGGTAAGTTAAGCACCCATGGAATAAACAAACTGCCAGGACTAGTTGGCCACTAAAGCCTCTCTAGAACAAAACCACAGAAGTGGCACCAAAAGATCACTAAGGTCACAGATTCAAGGGCAGAAAACTCAGCCAATGTACTCCAGTGTGCACTGCAATATATTTTCTAATTACATGAGAACTCTTTTTTGGTGCTTTCCACAGGGTGGGTAGTGCTCAGTTTGCTCCTGAGTTCTTCAGTGCTGCTTATTACTATAGTAACCAAAGGCTCCAAAGCCATTAATTTGCAAAGTGTTTCTGTGGAACTAAAGCTGCCTGCTCGCAGTCCTGGCCCTGCCTGAGCAGGGAGTTTGGAGCACACGACCTCCAGATGTCCCTTCCAAACTCAACTGTTCTCTGAAAAAATGTTACTGTCCTCATTTTGTTGAGAAGGAAGAGAAGCAGAGAGCGATGGAGACTGCTTTTTTTGGCTCTCCCTTTCCAAACACCTCTGTGTGATGTTTGAGGCAGACTTGCATTTGTCTGCTCAAAGAGCAGTTCTCTGCCCCTTTACTTCAGTATTTGTGCAGATGAGCTACAGAGATTGTCCTTCAGTATCAAAGAACTGACGGGCTGAAAACTCCACCAGAACACACAGAGGAGGCAGCTGGTAAACTGTCCCAGCATTACCTGAGGAGTTCTTCAGATTTTCATGGGGAGAATCCATCCCCAAGGAGTTCCTTCCCTTTTGTTAATCTTAAAATAATATCATAGAATAGCTTAGGTTGTAAGGAACCTCAGAGATCACCTACTCCAACTCTCCACCAAGGGAATGGACCCCTCTCAACTAGACTTGGCAGCCCAAGAATTCATCCAATCTGGCCTTGAACATCCCCAATGAGGAGACATCCACAGCCCCCATGGGCAGCCTACTTCAGAGTCTCACTACCCTCATACTGAAGAACTTCTTCCTAAGATCCAGTCTAACCCTACTCTCCCTCAGCTTCAAACCTTTGCCCCTTGTCCTGTCACTAAACACTCTTATGAAAAGTCTCTCTCCAGCCTTCCTGTAGGATCTCTTCAGCTACTGGAAGCCAACTATGAAGTCCCCCTGGAGTCTTCCCAAGGCTGAACACCCCCAGCTCTTTCAGCCTGTCCGGATAGCAGAGGTGCTCCCGCTCTTGGATAATCTTTGTGACCTCTTCTGGACTTTCTCAGAGTTTTCCATGCATACAGTGAATAAAATAACAGTCCCAAGAAGGTGCAAAGGGCAATCTTTCCATGTCTTGTAATCCCTTATGGTAATTGTGTAAATGTTACTGTAATAAATACTGTAAATAAATGCACAGAAACTGATTTAGGACTGCAGAGAGGACCACTGCACTGCCAGTTCCTGACTTCTGAATCAAGGCCCAGAATACCTATGTTAAAATAACAACTGAAATTTGCAGCTTTCTAGTGTTTACAGCCAAATGTAAACAAAAAACCACATCCAACCCCAGCATAAGGAATTGTATGACATCCACATGGTTCACAAGTGTGACTCACTGCCATCACAAGACTCTCTGTTAAGTAAGCCAGCTAAGCTACTGATAACCCAAGGGCAGAGCCATTCTTCTCAGCAATCAACAGAAGAGTAGAATGGACACACTGCATTTCTCAGGTCTTTGCTGGCAGCAGAACCTTCTCCTCAGATGAAGCTTGATCTCAAGCCAAGATGTAAGAACCCTCACACCCCTGGATACCAATGTGCTTCTCCCCACCTTCTGTGATCTCCCTTTTTCTTGAACCTTCTTGAAAGTTTCTAAATGCCCTCTGCCATTTCCATTTCACAAACACAGATTGCATTTGGTTGGAAGGGACCCTCAAAGGTCATCTTGCCTGTAGTCAGCATGGACACCTCCAATTAGATCAGGCTGCTCAGGGCCATACCCAGTCTGGTCTTGAATGTCTCAGGTACAGGGTGTCAACAACATCCCTAGGCAACCTGTTCCAGTAGTTCACCACTCTCACAGTAAAAAGCTTCCTCCTGATATCCAACCTAAATCTGCCCTGCTCCAGTTTCATTGCTACTCATCCTATCCCCACAGGCCTTTCTGAACAGTCCCTCCCCAGCCTTCCTGTAGGCCCCCTTCAGATATTGAAATGCGGCTCCGAGGTCTCCCAGAGACCTTCTTCATGCTGAACAGTCCAATTCCTTCAGCCTGTGTTTATAGGAGAGTTTCTTCATTCCTCAGATAACTTTTGTGGCCTCCTCTGGACCAGTTCCAGCAGGTCCTTCTTGTGTTGGTGGCCCCATAGCTGGACAGAGTACTTCAGTTGAAGTCTCACCAGAGCAGAGGGGCAGAATCACCTTCCTAAACCAGCTGGCCTCCCTCCTTGACTCATTACCTTCCCTTTTTCCAGCTAGCTCCTGTTTTCAAGTGCCCATCTCAAGCTCTTCAGGAAATAGACACTCTTGGTCCAACCAGTCAGTCTCCCATCCTAATACTAATTAGTCTTAAATCTTTTATGTTGTGGGGTTTTTTTGCCTCCAGTTCTCAGCATGTTCATCCTAACCTATTCATTCCTAAAACTCAGGCTATAATTCTACTAAGGTGTTTTTATCATATAGTTTGCCCTAAACTAAAGGCCTTGATTCTGTATTTACTGTAGGGACAAAAGGCAGAGACCCCTGTGAGCATCCTCCTTCCTCTAAAACTCATCCCCAAAACAAAAATCAGCACAGAGAAGTTAGCAAGCAATAGAAAGCTTCAGCTCAAAAAGCTGAGCGCTTCAGCTCTGGAGACAGACTGAGAGAGTTGGGATTGTTCAGTGTGGAGAAGAGAAGGCTCCCAGAAGACCTAATTGTGGCCTTCCAGTATCTGCAGGGGGCTACAAGAAAGCTGGGGAGGGACTTTTGAGGGTGTCAGGGAGTGATAGGACTGGGGGGAATGGAACAAAACTAGAAGTGGGTAGATTCAGATTGGATGGTAGGAAGAAGTTCTTTCCCAGGAGGGTGGTGAGAGACTGGCACAGGTTGCCCAGGGAGGTGGTGGAAGCCTCCTGCCTGGAGGTGTTTGCAGCTAGGCTGGAGGTGGCTGTGAGCAACCTGCTGTAGTGTGAGGTGTCCCTGCCCATGGCAGTGGGCTTGGAGCTGGCTGAGCCTTGAGGTCCCTTCCAACCCTAATGATTCTATGACTATCTTGTAAAGCTATAAACAGCTGAGCACACAGATCGAGTCAGGAAATTTTGTTATTGAGTCATTAAAATGGAAATCTTTTATCAAATGCATTCCTTGATTGGCAAGTGGCTTGCACATCTAGGTGCACACCTACCCAATCTGAAGACAATATTCCAGTAGATTGGCCATGGGAATGTGCTGCCCAGGGAGGTGGTGGAGTCACCATCATTGGAGGTGTTTAGGAAGAGACTTGATAGGGTGCTTGGTGCCATGGTTTAGTTGATTAGATGGTGTTGGATGATAGGTTGGACTTGATGATCTTGAAGGTCTCTTCTAACCTGGTCTGGTCTATTCTATTCTATTCTATGCTGATTTCTATCCTGCTCTGTTTCTGCTTTGTGCATTGGCCTTCTTGTGCATCCTACAACAAAAGGGCCCAGCACTGGAACCACACATCCTACCACAAAGTGAAGTGAAGGAAAGATTGCCTTTCCCCCACCCAAGCTGGTGAATCACAGATATAAAAATGTGATGATTGCTTTCAAGCCATATCAGCCCTAGAATGTCAACATGTCATAGCAATCTCTCACATTTGAACTGGAAGTTGTAGGCTCACCTGCTGTGAAGGAGAAAAAGGCCAAAGACACATGACAATTTTAAAAATTAGAGTCCTCTACAGACAGGAGCTTCATTCACAAGGCATTTGGAGCCCTCAATACAGGAAGGACATGGACCTGATGGAGGAGGGCCATGAAAATGATCAGGGGATTGGAGTAGCTCTGCCACGAGGACAGGCTGACGGAGCTGGGGGTGTTCAGCCTGGAGAAGAGAAGGCACTGGGGAGACCTAACAGTAGCCTGTCAGCACCTGAAGGGGGCCTGCAAGAAGGATGGAGAGAGACTGCAAAGGTCTGCAAGGACAGGGCAAGGGGCAGTGGTTTGAAATTAGAGCTGATTTAGATGGGATGTTAACAAGTTCTGCACCACGACGGTGGTGGAACACTGGAACAGGTTGCCCAGGGAGGTGGTTGAGGCCCCATCCCTGGAGATATTCAAGGTGAGGCTGGACAGGGCTCTGGGCAAAATGACCTAGTCGGGGGTGTCCCTGCTGACTGCAGAGAGGGTTGGACTAGATGGCTTTTGGAGGTCCCTTCCAACCCAAACCATTCTATGATTGTAGGTTTTACCCAAAGCAGGCTGAAGTCAAACAGTTCCCCAGTTAGGCTGCAACAACTCTGAATCAGAATGGGATCTTGGACTAGGTGAGCTTTGAAGGTTAAAAGAAGCTTTTTAGTACAAGCTTTTGCCTCAAGCTTGGATTCTCCAGGCAGAATTTTAAAGGCTAAGGAACTTTGTCTTGCCTGACATCACAAGTGAAATGAAACCAGTTGGTATTACACCAAGTAACTCAGGGCCTTTCATAGATCCCTGCCAGAGCCAGGCTTCCAGCTTAGGGTCAGCACTACAAAGCCAGCAGCCCCTGCAAAAAGTAAGCTCCAGTGCTGTGATGGCTTTTTCCAGCCACACAAAGCTTTGCAGGTAGCTGCATCCTGGTGCCATGGTTCTGCAACCATTTGGCAAGCAGCAAACTAATTCATCAAATTACCCCCAGCAAGTCTAAACCATGAAACAAACCCTTGGGAAGAGCAAGAGATTGGTTATCACAAACTTCTCCTTTTGTTATTTAGAGCAACAACAATTGCAAACACTCAGGCTCTTGGGAGCTCAGATCCCAACAAGAACACTCCTGTGATCCTTGCCACATTATGCTGGTGACACACTGTAAATGCAGTAGGAGCAGCAGGAAAAGCTTGGGATTGCCTGTTTCAATCCTTGTTTTTCTTTCTACACCTCTGCAGTCACATCTTAGCTGTCAATCAACACTGCCCCTTGGTACCACCATGCCAGCTGAAGATTTTCCAAGATCATCAAGTCCAACCTATCACCCAACACCATCTAATCAATTAAACTGTGGCACTGAGTGCCTCATCCAGGCTCTTCCTAAACACCTCCAGAGATGGTGACTCCACCACTGCCCTGGGCAGCACATTCCAATGGCCAGTCTCTCTGTCTGGGAAGAACTTCTTCCTCACCTCCAGCCTAAGCCTCCCCTGGCACAGCTTGAGACTGTGTCCTCTTGTTCTGGTGCTGGGTGCCTGGGAGAAGAGACCAACCCCCACCAGGCTACAACCTCCCTTCAGGGAGTAGTAGACAGCAAGAAGGTCTCCCCTGAGCCTCCTCTTCTGCAGGCTAAGCAACCCCAGCTCCCTCAGCCTCTCCTCACAGGGCTGTGCTCCAGTCTCCTCCCCAGCCTCATTGCCCTTCTCTGGACACCTTCCAGCATCTCAACCTCTTTCCTAAACTGAAGAGCCCAGAACAGAGGACTCAAGGTGTGGCCTAACCAGTGCCAAGTACAGGACACAATGACTTCCCTGCTCCTGCTGGCCACACTCTTCCTGATGCAGGCCAGGATGCCATTGGCCTTCTTGGCCACCTGGGCACACTACTGGCTCATGTTCAGATCATCTGCCAGAGCAGGTACCCAGAGCAGGTTGCACAGGATGACACCCCACTGGGTTTGGAATGATTCCAGAGATGGAGACTCCACCATCTTTCTGGGCAGCCTATTTGAGTCCTCCACCACCCTCAAAGAAGTTGCTCCTCATGTTTAGAATGAGCTTTCTATGCTCAAATTTCTGCCAGTCACCTCTTATCCTGTCACTGGCCCCCACTGAAAAATGCCTGGCCTCATCCTCCTGACACCCACCATTTAAGAACTGAGAAGCCTTTGAGAGGCCCCTTCAGTCTTCTCTTGGCCATAAAGCCCCAAGTCCCTCAGCCTTTCTTCACAAGAGAGATGTTCCAGTCCCCTCAGCATCTTTGTAGCCCTTTGCTGTAGCCTTTCAAGTGGTTCCCTGAGCTCCTTCCTGAACTGGGGAGCCCAGAACTGGACACAGTACTCCAGATGGGGCCTCACCAGGGCAGAGTAGAGGGGAAGAAGAACCTCTCTTGACCTGCTTGTCACATTCTTTTTGATACAGCCTGGGATGCCCCTTCAGCCTTCATGGCCGCAGGGCACGTTGCTGGTTCACAGCCATCCTGCCGTTCACCAGCACTCACAGAACTGCTTCCCCCAGAACTGCTTTCCAGCAGGTCAGACCCCAACCTGTACTGGTGCAGAGGCTCATTCCCACCCAGGAAGAGCAACTCCACCTACTTTAACACTTCTCCTCACAGTGAGCACACAGCTGAGTCAGGCAGGCAGTGCCTGTGCAAATAACCTGGTAGCATTTAGCAGCTGAAGCTAAAGCAGGCTGGTTCAGCCCTGGAAAGCAGATCAGCAGGGACTTGCAGACATTCTGTAGGACAGCAGTGAACACGTGCAGTAAGACCCTACATGAGTTTTTCATTTTGTTGGACTAGCCCTGATCATGTCTGACCTTTGAGGGTCCCTCCCAACCCGAGGCGTTCAGCACCTCTGTGACAAAAGGTCATTAAAATATGCTAAAAATGAGAGGACTTGAAATTTTAATCTGAAAATAAAAGTCACAGAGTTTTCACAGAAAGTTTCACCTGGAAAAGACCTGGGGCTCTCTAGCCTGGAGAAGAGAAGCCTGGGAGGGGCTCTTAGAATCATAGAATCAACAAGGTTGGAAAAGACCTCAAAGATCATCAAGTACAACCTGTCACCCAACACCTCCTGACTACTAAACCATGGCTTCAATGCCACATCCAATCCCTTTTTGAACACCTCCAGGGACAGTGACTCCACCACCTCCCTGGGCAGCACATTCCAATAGCCAACAACTCTCGCTTTGGGAAGAACTTTCTCCTCACCTCCAGCCTAAAATTCCCCTTGCACAGCTTGAGACTGTGTACTCTTGTTCTGGTGCTGCTTGCCTGGGAGAAGAAACCAACCCCCAGCTGGCTACAACCTCCCTTCAGGGAGTTGTAGAGAGCAAGAAGGTCTCCCCTGAGCCTCCTCTTCTCCAGGCTAATCAACCCCAGCTCCCTCAGCCTCTCCTCACAGGGCTGTGCTCCAGACCCCTCCCTTGTTGCCCTTCTCTGGACACCTTCAAGTATCTCAATGTCCTTAAACTGAGAGGCTCAGAACTGGACACAGGGCTCAAGGTGTGGCCTAACTGGTGCTGAATCGAGGGCAGAATGACTTCCCTGCTCCTGTTGGCCACACTCTGCCATTGGCCTAAAGCAGACAAAAACTGACTAAAAGTATAGAACCAGGTATGATTTCAGTATATCTTGGTTTCTGAAGACTGAGAAGGAAAATAAAAACACACACACAAAAAAACCAAAACACCAAAAACTAATTAAATCTCAAGCAAAGAAATAATTATTCCATTCAGCTAACCTAAATAGAAGGGGGCATTGAGAGACTTGAAGGTGTCCAGAGAAGGGCAACAAGGCTGGGGAGAGCCCTTGAGCACAGCCCTGTGAGGAGAGGCTGAGGGAGCTGGGGTTGCTTACCCTGGAGAAGAGGAGGCTCAGGGGAGACCTTCTTGTTCTCTACAACTACCTGAAGGGAGGATGTAGCCAGGTGGGGTTTGGTCTCTTCTCCCAGGCAACCAGCACCAGAACAAGAGGACACAGTTTCAAGCTGTGCCAGGGGAAGTTTAGGCTGGAGGTGAGGAGAAAGTTCTTCACTGAGAGAGTCATTGGCCATTGGGATGTGCTGCCCAGGGAGGTGGTGGAGTCCCCATCCCTGGAGGTGTTCAAGAGGGGATTGGATGTGGCACTTGGTGCCATGGTCTAGTCATGAGGTCTGTGGTGACAGGTTGGATTTGATGATCTTTGAGGTCTCTTCCAACCTTGGTGATACTGTGAGACTGTTTTGGGTGGCCCTGCTTTAGCAGGGAGGTTCCACTAGGTGATCTCCAGAGGTCACTTCCAAGCCCCAACATTGTGTAATACAAAAAACCATTAGCTCCCTGTGCAAAGTCATATCCTAGTTAAACCCAGGCTCTGCCTGTCTGAGCTCTCGGAATCCCACAGAACTATGTGGCAATGCTGCACAGGTTTGAGCCTTTGCAGGTTTGAGGCTCAGCTCTTCTCTGAAAAAGAGAAAAAGTTGTAGAAGCTACATGGAAGCAGAGTGCAGCTTCCACTGGTTAAAAATTGCAACAAAAGAGCTGCACCAATGTGTTTGTGTTGCTCTCATCTATTCACAGATTGCATTGGGTTAGAACAGACCCTCAAAGGGCAAAGCCCCTGCACTAGCAGGGATGTCTCCAACTACATCAGGCTGCTCAGGACCCTGCTGAGTCTGATCTTGAATGTCTCCAGGGATGGAGCATCAAACACATCCATGGGTAACCTGTTCCAGTATTTCACCACTCTCACAGTAAAAAACTTCCTCCTGATGTCCAACCTAAATCTGCCCTGCTCCAGTTTCAAACCACTGCTCCTCATCCTATCCCCACAGGCCCTTCTAAACAGTCCCTCCCCAGCCTGCCTGTAGGTCCCCTTCAGATATTGAAATGCTGCTATAAGGTTTCCCTGGACCTTTCTCTTCTCCAGGCTGAACAGTTCCAAATCTTTCAGCCTGTCCCTCAAAGGAGAGGTGTTCCAGCTCTCTATAGATCTTAGTGGCCTTCCTCTGGACCTGCTTCAGATCGTGGCCACGCTGCTTTTGATGCAGCCTAGCACACAATTTGCATTCTGGGCTGCAAGTGCATGTCAAAAACCCCTTCTGAGACAGAAAAGCTTTCTTTGACCCATTTTATAGAGAGGACTGAGGTGGAGAAGAGTAGATTTAGATCAGATGTTAGGGACCTGACAGTACCTGAAAGGGGCCTGCAAGAAGGATAAAGGGAAACTGTTTACAAAGGTCTGGAGTGATAGGATGAGAGGCAGTGGCTTTAAACTGGAGCATAGCAAATTTAGATTGGATGTAAGGAACAGGTTCTGCAAAACGTGGGTGGTGGAACACCGGGACAGGCTGCCCAGGGAGGCTGTTGGGGCCCCCATCTCTGCAGATACTCAAGGTGAGGCTCAACAGGGCTCTGGGCAATCTGATCTAGTTGAGGATGTCTCTGCTAACTGCAGGGGGAGGGTTGACTGGATGAGCTTTGGAGGCCTCTTGCAACCCAGACTGTTCTGTGATTCTATGATCACACTCAAAACCTGCAGCAGGGTCAAAAGCTGAAACAGCCACAATGTTCTAAGCACAAGACTACGCTTCAGATACATATTGCTAGACAATAAACATTTGCATGAAGCACTAAATGATTATGCAGTTCTGCTGGATGCTCTTTTTAATGTACTACAGATGTTTGGATACTTTACACACTAGATTTAACATCTTTCATAAAATAGGTGACCAGGTGGAGAGAACCTCATATGAATATTTAATCTCTTGCCTATGAGGATTTTGCCTTTCCTTGCAGTTTCATAAAGGGAAGCTAAGGATAACAACAGATCCCATTTTCTTTCTCCTCTAATGTGCCCTTATGAGTTATTTAATTGTGCAAACATATATGCAGAAATATGATATATAAGTAGCTGAAAAAGAGCTCTGTGGTGTCACAGAATACTAATGCACCCTGCAGCTCTTTTATTACTCAGCTGTGAGTTGTACCTGGAGAAGCACTGAGATTACTGATGCAGAAAGCAGAAATATCTCAAGCTAGGTCTGTGGTTTATTTTTCACACTCCAGTGTTATGCCTCCCATTTTCACCAAGGGTGTCTTCTGCACTGAAGCACAGCTCCCATTTAGGGTTTTGTGTGGTGGCCAAAGCACACAGCAGGGGATTATTCAAACACTTGCTCTAGTAAGGCCTCACAGAACGGTAGGGGTTGGAAGAGACCCTCTGGAGATCAAGTCCAGCCCCCTTGCCAAGGCAGGGTCTTCTAGAAAAGGTCACACAGGAACACATTCAGGTGGGTTTTGAATATCTCCATCCCTGGACATCCTGTTCCAGTGCTCCATCATCCTTAAATTGAATGGGCTCCTCCCCATGTTTAGATGGAACTTCTTATGTTCAAGTCTGTGCCCATTACCCCTTGTCTTGTCACTGGCCCCACCCTCTTGACACCCATCCTTTAAATATTGATCAGCACTGATGAGATCCCCTCTCAGCCTTCTCTAGATTAAACACCCCCCACCCCCAATTCTCTCAGTCTGTCTTCCTCAGAGAGATATTCCAGTCCCCTCAGCATCGTTGTAGCCTTATTTTGTACCCTCTCCAGTAAGTCCCTGTCCTTCCTGAACCTCCTAGGTGCCCTCTTAGTTACTTTATCTCTACACCAACATTAACATTCCCACATCTATCCCTGTGTAATACCACTTTACCCACTGGGCTATTTTGGGTGAGGCAATTTCTTGAATTACTCTGGGAGCTGAAACTGGGGAGTTGGAGACAGTCATCTTGTCCTGTTGCTGTTGTGAAAAGTGACAGCAGAAGACATCAGAAGATTCATCAACCCATATGTGTCAGATCTGCTCAAGTTCTATAATGGATTGGACTTGGCAGAGAGCCTGCTCTCAGTCTGCACATGGAGAGGTGAAATATCAGCTCTGATGTTTGGCAGAGACCACTCATGGGTAAAGGAAAAGGAAGAAACTCTCCAAAACTGAAGGAGGGAAGACACATGTATGTCAGTTCTGTATTTTGCCCTGTTTAGATGCTGCCCAGAAACATGGAGGAAGGAAGAGGATTCCTGAGAACACCCTGTTCCTAGGCTAGGGACACAGGGAGAGTGCCACTCTTGACATTTGCAGCTGAGCAGACCTCATTTGCTGCTGAGATGGAGGAGGTAGGACCAACACAGCAATCAGGAATCCAAAGTCATGAGTGGATCAAAGTCAGTTTAAGAAGAGAAAGCAAATATTTAAGTCTTTAGAGTTATAAATTGTGAATATGTAAGGATT
Source organism: Dryobates pubescens (assembly GCF_014839835.1). Taxonomy (NCBI): domain Eukaryota; kingdom Metazoa; phylum Chordata; class Aves; order Piciformes; family Picidae; genus Dryobates; species Dryobates pubescens. The sequence goes on from NC_071634.1 coordinate 3,445,536, forward strand.
AGGGAATATAAATAAATCCCCCACACATCCTAAGGAGCTTTCTTTCATGCCATGAATATAACACCTGCCTACTGCACAGCATTTTGCATTATCTACCAGCCACCAACAAGCACATGATATTGGGAAGAAATTCTTGACAGTGAGGGTGGTGAACAGGTTACCCAGGGAGGTTGTGGAAGCCTCCTCCCTGGAGGTGTTCAAGGCCAGGCTGGATGAGGCCTTGAGCACCTGGGCTCGTGGGAGGTGTCCCTGCCCATGGCAGGTGGGTTGGAACTGGATGATGTTTGGTATCTCTTGGAAGCTAAACCATTCTATGTAAACTCAGTCATTGCCTGATGGCAAGTGTTCATTCCCTATGAACAGGCTAATGGGAAAGACTGTTCCATAAAGCATAATTACAATAATACAGCTCTTGAATTTCAGTCACAACTGTCCATGAACCAATATTGTCATAGAATCAAGCAGGTTGGAAATGCCCTCAGAGATCATCAAGTCCAACCTATTGCCTAGTACTTAACACCTCCTGACAACTGAACCATGGCTGCAAGTGCTGCATCCAAGCCCCCCCCTTGAACACCTCCAGAGATGGTGACTCCACCACCTCCCGGGCAGCACATTCCAATCATAGTATCAGTCAGGGTTGGAAGGGACCACAAGGATCATCTAGTTCCAACCCCCCTGCCATGGGCAGGGGCACCCCACACTACATCAGGCTGGCCAGAGCCTCATCCAGCCTAGGCTTAAACACCTCCAGGGACAGGGCCCCAACCACCTCCCTGGACAAACCATTCCAGGGCTTCACCACTCTCCTGGGGAAGAACTTCCTCCTTACCTCCAGCCTGAATCTCCCCACCTCCAGCTTCATTCCATTCCCCCTAGTCCTATCACTACCTGAGATCCTGAGCAGTCCCTCCCCAGCCTTCTTGGAGCCCCCTTCAGATACTAGAAGGCCACAATTAGGTCACCTCGGAGCCTTCTCTTCTCCAGACTGAACAGCCCCAGCTCCTTCAGTCTGTCATGGCCAACATTGTGCCATGTCAATGGCCAACAACTCTCTCTGTGAAGAACTTTCTCCTCACCTCCAGCCTAAACTTCCCCGGGCACAACTTGAGACTGTGTCCTCTTGTTCTGGTGCTGCTTGCCTGGGAGAAGAGACCAACCCCCACCTGGCTACAACTTCCCTTCAGGGAGTTGGAGAGAGCAAGAAGGTCTGCCCTGAGCCTCCTCTTCTCCAGGCTAAGCAACCCCAGCTCCCTCAGCCTCTCCTCACAGGGCTGTGCTCCAGACCCCTCCCCAGCCTTGCTGCCCTTCTCTGGACACCTTCAAGTATCTCAATGTCCTTCTTAAACTGAGGGGCTCAGAACTGGACACAGGACTCAAGGTGTGGCCTAACTGGTGCCGAATCAAGGGCAGAATTACTTCCCTGCTCCTGCTGGCCACACTCTGCCATTGGCCTAAAGCAGACAAAAACTGACTAAAAGTATAGAACCCAGGTATGATTTTAATATATCTTGGTTTCTGAAGGCTGAGAGGCAAAACAAAAACACAAAGAAAAAAAAAAACACACACCACCAAAACCTAATTAAATCTCAAGCAAAGAAATAATTATTCCATCCAGCTAACCTAAATAGAAGGGGGCAATTTTAATTATAGTAACAAGCTGTAATTGCACCTAAGCTGAGAAGTTGATTATTCACAAAATAATTGCAACCATTCTTCTGCAAATCAAATGAGACAAAAAATGTATTCTGTGGTTCAGCAAGTTGAAGCAATATTAATGCAGTCACTATATTTACTGATGTGGATCTTATTCAATAGCCAAGTGAGTTGCAATCAATGTTCTCCTAGAAGCTGCAATGCATGAATTTTTAACTGGCAAATTAGATAGATGTCATCTGTTGGCTCTTTGGGGGAAATAGGAAATCCCTCTACATGATCATCATATTGGTTTTCACCAATTGTAAGAAATGAAAGTAAGTAATGCCAGGCTATGTTTTATTTATTCCGGAGGCTGCATCAGGAATTGGGAAAGTCAAACCCAGCAAAACAATCCCAAGTGTCACTTTTATGCAAATATCCTTGTTTTGAGCCATTGAGCAAATCTGACAATTTTTAATTGCTTGTGCACATGCATGGCTCTCGCACAACCTCTGCGGCAGAGCAGGAGATAGAGAGATTTCCATCCCAACTGAACAGCTAGAACACTGTGATCTGGAGACACAACCAGGCATTATCGGCTCCTCCTTGATGGGAAGAACCAGATTGTGTAGCCATTTGAAATGATCATAGAATAGTCAGGGTTGGAAAGGACCTCAAGGATCAGCCAGTTCCAAGCCCCCTGCCATGGGCAGGGACGCCTCACACTACAGCAGGTTGCTCATAACCACATCCAGCCTGGCTGCAAACACCTCCAAGGATGAGGCTTCTACAACCTCCCAGAGCAACCTGTGCCAGTAGACACCAACCTCATGGTGAAAAACTTTTTCCTAACATCTAATCTAAATCTCCCCTCCTCTGGCTTGGATCCATCCCCCCTAGTCCTGTCACTCTCCAACATCCTAAAGTGTCCCTCACCAGCTTTCTTGTGATCTACTGAAGGAGATCATCACCCAGCAGCAAGCAATAATGTTTCACAGTGCACTAGAGGTTGGAAGGGACCTCCAGAGATGATCAGGTTCAACCCCCCTGGCAAAGAAAGATCACCCAAGGTAGTTTGCACAGGAATGCATCCAGACAGCTTTTGAATGTGTCCAGAGGAGAATCCACAACCTCTGTGGGCAGCCTGCTCCAGTGCTCTGTCATCTTCACTGTAAAGAAGTTTCTCCTCATGTAGGGACAAGAAAGCCTCATAGATCTCAACAGCAAGGTTTTGCATCATATAATTGTTTTGGTGGGAAAAGCCCTCTAAGATCATCATGTCCAGCCATCAACCTAACATCACTATGGCCATTAAATCATGTCCCCAGGTGCCATGGCTACAGGTTTCTTGACAACCTCCAGGGATGGGGACTCCACCACCTCCCTGGGCTGCCTGTTCCAATCCCTGACCACTCTTGCAGAAAATAATTTTTTCTCTAATCTCCAACCTAAACTTTCCCTGGTACAATTCAAGCCATTTCCTCTTGTTCTATCACCTGAGATAGACCCCCACCTCATTCCAATCTCACTTCAGAGACTTGCAGAGCGCAACTGGTTCTAAAACCCTTGAATGCTTGACTACTAATAGGTCACAAACTGGCATCTTCAAAATCTCAGCCAGAATCCTTGACTATGTGAGCTAAAGAATAGTTTTTGTGTCTTCCATAGGCATCTAATATAGTTGAGTACATTAATTACTGCAAGATACATAACCACATGGATTAAATCAAAGTGTAATTAGCAGAAAAAAAATAAATTATAGAACCATAGACTCATAGAATCAATAAGGTTGGAAAAGACCTCAAAGATCACCAAGTCCAACCTGTCACCCAAGATCTCATGACTACTAAACCATGACACCAAGTGCCACATGCGAGGCCCTCTTGAACACCTCCAGGGACGGTGACTCCACCACCTCCCTGGGCAGCACATTCCAACGATCAATTACTCTTTCTGGGAAGAACTTTCTGCTCACCTCCAGTCTAAACTTCCCCTGGTGCAACTTCAGACTCTGTCTTCTTGTTCTGGTGCTGGTTGCCTGGGAGAAGAGACCAACCCCCACCTGGCTACAACCTCCCTTCAGGGAGTTGTAGAGAGCAAGGTGGTCTCCCCTGAGCCTCCTCTTCTCCAGGCTAAGCAACCCCTGTTCCCTCAGCCTCTCCTCACAGGGCTGTGCTCCAAACCCCTCCCCAGCCTCGTTGCCCTTCTCTGGACATGTTCAAGAGTCTCAATGTCCTTCTTAAACTGAGGGGCCCAGAACTGGACACAGGACTCAAGGTGTGGCCTAATCAGTGCTGAGTACAGGGCAGAATGACCTCCCTGCTCCTGCTGGCCACACTGTTCCTGATGCAGGCCAGGATGCCATTGAAATACATAAATACTTCAATGATGTTGGGAGATATTTGTGTGTAAAGGTGGAGTGAAATCTGAGGTCTGAGAACTGCAGCTCTCAACGGGGAACTCCACGAACAGAGACACTTTACCTGAACCAGGTAAATGAACAATTTTCTAGTGATGTGGCTTGAGGACTGGATGGAAAGGGCTTGTTCTGTGGCCAGGCAGCAAGGACTTGCTTTATTTTTTCAGCTCCCATACACAACATGTAATTTTAAAATTAACTGTCAATTAATTATTGCTATTAATCCATTTTCACACCTATTCCAATCTAGTCCCTGGTTTGTTGGGGTTTTGCGGGGTGGGGGGTGGTGTTCTTTGGTTTTGTTGTTGTTTTACACTCTTTCCTAAACTGCTTCTGGGGAAAATGAATCAGTTTCAGCCTGGACTCAAAAATACTTTAGTTACTCAATGGCTGTTGGTGATAGTCACAAAACCCACACCAAACCAAATTAACTAAACCAACAAGCAACTCAACCACATCACTCAACATTTCCTGGGGATCTTCTAAAATAAATGTGGTGGTTTAATCACCCTGCACTCATTGGGAGGGGTAGGTACCTCCACAAGACACCTTATGCCTCTCACAGATAGTGTATTCCCTCAGCACGTGGTCTGATTAGCCAAGCATGTCCTGACAGTACCCTGTTACACAGAATCACAGCATTGTTTGGGTCGGAAAAGACTTTTAAGATCATTGAGTCCAACCAGTCTCTAACTCTGCCAAGCCTGCAGCACATCTCTCTATCTGCTGGGGCTAAACTATGTCCCTCAGCACCACATCTCTGCCTCTTTGACACTCCCCCAGGCATGGGGATTCAACCACCTCCCTGGGCAGCCTGTTCCAGGGATTAAGAACCCTTTCAGTCAGGAAGTTTCTTCTGCTGTTCAACCTAAACCAGTCCTGGTGCAACTTAAGGCCATGTCTCCATGTTCTACCACTTGTCACTATGGAGAAGAGACTCACCCCCACCTTGCTCCAACCTTCTTTCAGTAGAGAGCCAGAAGGTCTCCTCTCAGCCTCTTTTTCTCTAGGCTTAACATCCACAGCTCCCTCAGCCACTCCTCAGAAGATCTGATCTCCAGACCCTTCAGCAGCCTCATTACAGCCTAGCCCTCCATGGAAAAGCAAAAATAGGAGGAGGAATCTGTTTCTCTTGTGCTATTTTATAAAATCACTGTGCACTGATCCAAGAATAACACATTCAGGCTACTGCTCTTAAGAGTCTGAAAAGAATATCTGTCAATATGCATACCAACAGGGCTGATAGACAATTTCACTATCTGGCACCACTTGCAACCTTCAAAGCCAAAGAACAGCTGTTTTATTTGTAGGACACATAAAAAGCATGCACTGCTGAGACCTCACCTGGAATATTGCGCCCAGTTCTGGGCTACCCAGTTCAAGAGGGAGAGAGATCTACTGGAAAGAGTGCAATGGAGGGCTCCAAGGATGCTGAAGGGACTGGAGCACTGCCTGGTGAGGAGAGGCTGAGTGACCTGTGGTGGGTTAGTCTGGAGAAGAGAAGACTGAGAGGAGATTTAATAGATGTCTATAAATATCTGAGAGCTGGGGGTCAAGAGGGAGGGGACAGGCTCTGCTCAGTTGCATCCTGTGATAGGACAAGGGACAATGGATATAAATTACAGCACAGGAGGTTCCACCTCAACATGAGGAGGAACTTCTTCACTGTGTGGGTCACAGAGCACCGGAACATGCTCCAGAGATAGGGCGTGGAGTCTTCTTTTCTGGAGGCTTTCCAGCCCTGTCTGAAGGTGTTCCTGTGTAACCTGTGCTGGATTCTAGGGTCCTGCTCTGGCAGGGAGATTGGACTGGAAGATCATAGAATCATAGCATCAATAAGGTTGGAAGAGACCTCGAAGATCATCAAGTCCAACCTGTCCCCCAACACCTCATGACTACTAAACCATGGCACCAAGTGCCACATCCAATCCCCTCTTCAACACCTCCAGGGATGGGGACTCCACCAGCTCCCTGGGCAGCACATTCCAGTGGCTAACAACTCTTTCTGGGAAGAACTTTCTCCTCACCTCCAGCCTAAACTTCCCCTGGTGCAGCTTGAGACTGTGTCCTCTTGTTCTGGTGCTGGGTGCCTGGGAGAAGAGACCAACCCCTACCTGGCTACAACCTCCCTTCAGGTAGTTGTAGAGAGCAAGGTCTCCCCTGAGCCTCCTCTTCTCCAGGCTAAACAATCCCAGCTCCTTCAGCCTCTCCTCATAGGGCTTATGCTCGAGGCCTCTCCCCAGCCTCACTGCCCCTCTCTGGACATGTTCAAGTGTTTCAATGTCCTTCTTAAATTGAGGGGTCCAGAACTGGACACAGTAAGATCTCCTGAGGCCCCTTCCAACTCCTAACATCCTGTGAGCCTGTCATTCCTTGAGGGTTTGTAGGTGAGGAATGAATGCATGTTTGCAGTTGGGCTTTGTAGGGAGCCTGGGTACAAGCCAACTGTCCACAGGACTGGGCTGAAAGGAGGCAAGGTGAAAGAAAACCAACTGGTATAGAAAGAGAACTATCCAGTGGACTGTGTTCCTCTTCAAAAGCTTCAGTCAGCTCGTTCCACCCCCTGCTTTATGCCATTCCCACAAAGAAAAATTGTGTTCGCTGTGAGCGTCACAAATGCATATGGAGAGCTCAGTAAACACGTAAGCGTTGGCTGAAGATACAGCAAAACCTACACAAACAGTGCCATAGGTGGGGAAACAAGAGCTACAAAGAGGGAATGCTGAAATAGAGTTAATCCAAAAATATTTTGCTATTTTTGCAAAAATATTGGGCGGACAGCACATAGCCACAGCCTCTCAAATGACTTAAATGCCACGCTGTCAGAACGCTCCACAGGGGGATGACAAACAAACCACCTTTAGAAGAGCGTTTATCTGGGACAACAAAGAGTCAGCAGCAGCCAATACAATCTCTGTGTCATTAAATTGTGTCACTGCAGCCTAAATTAGTCAAGGAGATGCGAGTGCTGGAGCTGCAACAGTTTGGTTCAAAACGTCTCAGTGTGCTGTCATGAATTCTTACGTGAGAAATGAAACCACAGAATCATCCAGGCAGGTAAGGACCTCTGAGATAGAATAGGAGACCAGGAGACCTTTGAGATCATCAAGTGCAACACCATCTAATCAACTAACCCATGGCACCAAGAACCCCATCCAGTCTCCTCCTAAACACCTCCACTGATGGTGACTCCACTACCTCCCTGGGCAGCACATTACAATGGCCAATCTCTCTCTATATGAAGAATTTCTTCCTAACCTCCCCTGGCACAGCTTGAGACTGTGTCCTCTTGTTCAGGTGCTGGTTGCCTGGGAGAAGAGACCAAGCCCCACCTGGCTACAACCTCCCTTCAGGGAGTTGGAGACAGCAAGGAGGTCTCCCCTGAGCCTCCTCTTCTGCAGGCTAAGCAACCCCAGCTCCCTCAGCCTCTCCTCACAGGGCTGTGCTCCAGACCCCTCCCCAGCCTCATTGCCCTTCTCTGGACACCTTCAAGAGTCAGAACTGGACACAGGACTCAAGGTGTGGCCTAACCAGTGCAGCATACAGGGGCACAATGACTTCCCTGCTTCAGCTGGCCACACTATTTTTGATGTAGGCCAGGATGCCATTGGCCTTCTTGGCCACCTGGGCACACTGCAGGCTCATGTTCAGCCAGCTGTCAATCAGTTCCCCCAGGTACTCTTCTGTTTCCCCAAACTGAACAACCCCAACTCTCTCAGTCTAAGAGAGCAGTTCCAGCCCTCTGCTCATCCTCGTGGCCCTTCTCTGGACACCTTCCAGCACCTCCCTGTAATAGGGGCTCCAGAACTGGACACAGTGCTGCAGGTGGGGTCTCACCAGAGCAGAGGGGCAGAACCACATCCCTCAACCCTTCTTATAGTTAATAAGAAGTTGGGCAGAATCATGGAATCACAGAATGGTGGGGGTTGAAACTGACCTCAGCACATCACCTTGACCGTCATCGGAGAGACCACATTGTAACAGGGGCTCCAGGATCACCCAGGGCAGGTCACAGCAGAGCGCATCCAGGTGGGTTTTGAATGTTTCTAGAGAAGGAGACTCCACAATGTCTCTAAGGTTGAGCTTCTCAGGTTTCCTTTTTTTTTCCACTGCCCTTGTTCTATCACAGGACACCACTGAAAAGTGGCTAGCATCTTCTTCTTCACCCCCACCACTATTCATGCTGCAGCATTTATTCAATAAGCTGTGACAGATAATTCATCTATACATGGGGAAAGAAACCACAAACCTCCCCCAACTGCAATGAAGATAGATGTATAGATACAGATACAGGCATCCTACAAAGAGTACAGGTTGCTAAATAGAGACTTGGTTCAGCCACAGATCTGATAGCTCTGTTTTATCCTCCTGCCTAAGACCTAGGAAGATAAATGTGATGCCACCTTCAGCTGGATTTAGAAAAAGTCAAGGAGTTGTTCTGGCATAACCCTTAAAGCTTAACTGTGTGTAACAGCTTCATCATCTCCACTTTGGCAAAAGTTACTTCTGCTTGCGTGCACTCAGTGACGCAGCCGAATGTCACCCAGCCTCCTGCTTGCATGAAACCCCAGCGTTTCACTGAGGCATCTGACTGTGCTGCAGTCAGAAGGAATTTTGCAGTATTTGAGCTTTCTTCTTTGCATTCAAAAGCCAGGATTGAAGGCAAACGGTTAAGGCTGCTGGAGCGTGTCCAGAGAAGGGCAACAAAGTTGATGAGGGGTTTGGAACACAGCCCTGTGAGGAGAGGCTGAGGGAGCTGGGGTTGCTTAGCCTGGAGAGGAGACGACTCCAGGGTGACCTTATTGCTCTCTACAGCTACCTGAAGGGAGATTGTAGACAGGCAGAGGTTGGTCTCTTCTCCCAGACAACCAGCACCAGAACAAGAGGACACAGTCTCAAGCTGTGCCAGGGGAGGTTTAGGCTGGAGGTTAGGAAGAAGTTCTGCACAGAGAGAGTGATTGCCCATTGGAATGTTCTGCCCAGGGAGGTGGTGGAGTCACCACCCCTGGAGGTGTTCAGGAGGAGACTTGATAGGGTGCTTGGTTGCATGGTTTAGTTGATTGGGTGGTGTTGGATGATAGGTTGGACACGATCTTGAAGGTCTCTTCCAACCTGGTTTATTCTAATACTCAATTCTAATTCTAAGCCCTGGCTTGAGGTAAGGGACAAAAAAAAGAGGTCCTGATGGCATTGGCAAGTACTCCACAACATAATACAATGGGCAGAGAGAGGAGTGGGTCAGTCAGATTAATTTCCTTTATAGGAGAATGTTTTAAAGTCATTTAAGCTCACTGAAATTACTCTAACCATTTTAAATGATTTATCCAGAGAAGGGCAATGAGGCTGGGGAGAGGTCTCAAGCACAGCCCTGTGAGGAGAGGCTGAAGGAGCTGGGGTTGCTTAGCCTGGAGAAGAGGCGGCTCAGGGAAGACCTTATTGCTCTCTACAACTCCCTGAAGGGAGGTTGGAGCCAGGCAGAGGTTTTGTCTCTTCTCCCAGGCACCCAGCACCAGAACAAGAGGACACAGTCTCAAGCTGTACCAGGGGAGGTTTAGGCTGAAGGTGAGGAGAAAGTTCTTCCCAGAAAGAGTAATTGGCCATTGGAATGTGCTGCCCAGGGAGGTGTTAAAAAAAAATGATTGGATGTGGCACTTGGAGCCATGGTTTAGCTGTCAGGAGGTATTGGGTATTAGGTAATAAGTTGGACTTGATAATCTCTGAGGTCTTTTCCAACCTTGTTGATTCTGTGAGCTTAAATAACTTCTGAGACCAATGGTCTGATCTCCAATAAATATGGATTATGTTTTACTCCCAAACCTGAAAAATTTACATCACTTCTCTCAAGTAATTTCTGAGGGAAAAGGAAAAATAAAGTGTATTTCAGACAGGCCAAAGTATTTTAGTTTGAGATGCTCAAAGCTAATGTATTCTATTTTCCACTGCACTCACAGCCAGCATAGAATCATTGAATTATTTCAGTTGGAGGAGACCTCTAAGATGATTGAGTCGAGCCATCACCCCAACAATGCCATGGCCATTAAACCATGTCCCCAAGTGCCACACATTTCTTGAGCACTTCCAGGCACGGTGACTCCACCACCTCCTGGGCAGCCTGTTCCAACCCCTGACCGCTCCTGCAGCAAAGAAATTTTTCCTAATATCCAACCTCAACTTCCCCTGGCACAATTTCAGGCTATTTCCTCTCTTCCTCTCACCTGATACCAGGGAGAAGAACCCAACTCCTTTTCCTTTCAGGGAGCTGTAGAGAGCAATGAGGTCTCCCCTCAGCCTCCAACAACCCCAGTTCCCTCAGCCATTCCTCATGAGATTTGCTCTCCAGACCCTTCCCCAGCTTTGTTGCCCTTCTCTGGACACACTCCAGCCCCTCAGTGTCTTTCCTGTAGCGAGTGGGCTAAAACTGAACCCAGAATTTGAGGTGCAGCCTCACAAGTGCTGAGTACAGCGGCACGACCACTTCCGCACTCCTGCTGGCCACACTGTTGCTCATCCAGGCCAGGACACTGGCTGTTGGCTCGTGTTCAGCCAGCTGTCAACCAGCACCCCCAAGTCCTTTCCTGCTGGACAACTTTCTATTCCACACCAGTTTCCAACATGAAACGCTTTACAAGAGTCTAGGCACAACCAGATTTTGTTGAAGGGGTCAGCTGCACCCAAACTGAAATGTCTTTCTGTCATGCACAGCTCCAGGTGCGAGTTGCATACTCAGCCAGCACTGAGCAGCAGGAAAAGAAATTGCAATGGAGAGTGAAATAACCACCTTCTCATCACACTCCTTCTAGATCATTCCTGAAGTAGTCAGGAGCTTTCAGGGCCATCACCTGTGCAGTACTTGCCTGTTCTCTTGTTAAATGGATGAATCAATCATCACAGGTACTGAACTCCCTGGAAAAATACTGGTGAGTGGGGACCATGCCAGCTCAGGTACCAATGGCCCGTTGACTTCTCCCTTTCAGTGACAAAGGGAAATGTTCCTTCAGTAACAGGCTGAATTGGCAGCCTTTCCTTTTTGATTATGAAGGTCAAAAGTCCGAAGAAAAATCACAGCAAATGGAGGGAGAAAAGCTCTCTCTGCTGAAGAGCCCAAGAGCTATCCCCGGCACCGAATTGCCTCAGCTCGCTTGGCCGCGCTCTGCACAGCTCACTGGCCACCTCCTCTTGGCCTTATTTACCCAGCAGTCACAACGCCCACGGCCCAGCCTGACTCATCTCCTGCTACAAACACCACCACAGATGTGAGAGCCTTCAGCTGATCCTCTGAGTCAACAGAATGTCCAGAACCTCTTTCCATGCAGCAGTATGAGAATGGCAGCAGCAAGAAGCACAGACTGAAGCACCACTCTGTGTGTGTATTTTATTTCTGAAGAGCTGGGAGGCACCAGATGAGGCATGAAAGCTCATCCTTTCCTTTTTCCAGGGGACAGGACAATACTTTGAGCATACATTGTGGGTTCTTCCTCCAGCACATATTGGAGTCCAGGCTTTTTAAGTAGCCTCAAAGCTGCAGACTTCTTATCATTTTTAACCACTACCTCAACCATCACAGTGTTCCAGCCCAGAGTTCTGCAACTGACTCTTAGCCATAGGCTGGCTTAGGCAGGGAGAGATCTCAGAGATCATCTGATCCAACCTCCCTGCCATGGGCAAGACATACTTTATAACTAGATTTGGCTGCTTAAGGCCTCATCCAGCCTTGCCTGGAATGCCACCAGGGAGGGACATCCAGAACTTATTTGGGCAACCTGTTCCAGTGTCTCACTACTCTCAGACTGAAGAACTTCCTAAGTTCTAGCCCTTATACTCTATCCTTCTCATTCTCAGATTTGCCACCCAGAAGGGGCAACATTGGCCAGGAAGGAAGAGACTAGAGAACAAGCTTAGAGGAGCCATAGAGGGAACTGGAGTTGTTTAGTCTGGAGAAAAGGAAGCTCTCTACAACTAAGGAACTGAAATGAGAAGAGGTAGGGGTTGGCCTCTTCTCCCTAGTATGAGGTGATAGAACAAGAGGAAATGGCCTGAAATTGTGCCAGGTTGAATACAAGGAAATGTTTCTTTACTGAAAGGGGGGTCAGGCATTGAGCAGGCTGCCCAGGGAGGTGAAGTCACCATCCCTAGAAGCATTCAAGAAACCTGTGGACACAGAACTTCAGGCCATGGTTTAATGGCCATGGTGGCGTTTGGTTGACAGTTGGACTCCATGACCCTAGAGATCTCTTCCAACTGAAGCAACTACAACTCTATGACTCAAGTGAGAAGCTAAGAATTGCTGCTATGGTAAATATGGACCACACATTGTCCTTAATGTTTTTCAGACATTTAACTGGGCCTTCCCATCTCACCCTGGAGAAGCCAGTCTCTCCTCCCAGAACAGCAGTGTATGTGTAGGCCACAAACAGTTGTGTGTTTCTAAAAATGCATTGTAGAGGTATTATCACTTGGGAGAGGATTTTTAACACAACTTCTTGATTTCTTTGCAGTGCTAACCCTGCTTAGACACCACAGTTGCAACACAGAGTCATAGAATTGTCAGGGTTGGAAGGGGCCTCAAGGTTCATCCAGCTCCCACTCCCTACCATGGGCAGCGATACCTCACACTACAGCAGGTTGCTCACAGCCACATCCAGCATGACCTTAAAAACCTCCAGGAATGAGGCTTCCACCACCTCCCTGGGCAACCTGTGCCAGTGTTTCACCACCCTCATGGGGAAGAACTTCCTAACATCCAATCTGAATCTACCCATTTCTAGATTTGCTCCATTCCCTTCCAGTCCAATCACTCCCTGACACCCTAAGAAGTCCCTCCCCAGCTTTCTTGTGGCCTTCCAGTATCTCAAGGGGGCTACAATAAGGTCTTCTCAGAGCCGTCTCTTCTCCAGACTGAACAACCCTAACTGTCTCAGTCTGTCTCCATAGAAGAGGAGTTCCAGCCCTCTGGTAATAACATGTAGCATCCCAGCAAGGTTTCCCAGGAGCACAGAATCCAATCTCCTTAAGCAGATCAGACTATGTGCAACTCCAAGCACGTCCTAATTTGAACTGCTTTATTGATGCCAGCATCTTACCCAGTGTGTGCCAGCAGCTGCCCCACTAAAAGGGTTCATAATGTGCCAACAAGGGTAAATGGTTCTGCACCCTGACATCCCTCTTCCCATCCCTGCTTTTGTGCAAGCCCCAGGGCTCCCTGATACCTCAGGGAGCGCAATCATGTCTCGCCTCGAGAAGGCTCTCCAGAGGGAGCTGGAAAAGCTTGTTTGGACTCATCTCCCATTTTCCCTGCACCCACACAGGGTCAGGCACAATCAAGCCTGTTGTGTTTGAACAACTCTTCTATTCAATTTTCTCCCTTCTGGGAGTTCACAGCTTAAGTAAGAGCTTATCTTTGATCTGGATGAAAAGAATACCAGCTGAATTTAGCAGCTTTTCTTGCATCCTGCTTGCACTAGGGGGTCTGATCCAAAACCTGTGGCAGCTTTTCCAGTTATTTCAAAGTGATTTAGATTGTGCTTTTAGCAACAGGAGTCTCTTCTGCTGAACCCAACTGACCCACACAGGCTGATGTGGTGCAGGAAGCCAACCTGTCCCAGGTGATCATTGCCACTCAGGTCAAGCTAGGTGCCCCTGTAAGTACATCCAAGAGAAGGAGAACTGAGATGTGGCATTTTTTCAAGTGCTCTGACATCTGCAGCCAACAGAGGGGTTATCTGATTTACCCTGGGTAAAATCCCAGTCACTGATTCAGGGTGTACTACTTCAGGAGTACCTGAAAGGTACTCCACAGGGAACAGGTAAGTCTTGATTCAATCACATGAAAAATGAAAATAGAATAGAATTAACCAGGTTGGAAAAGACCTTCAAGATCATCAAGTCCAACCTATCACCCAACACCATCTAAAAGGCAATTATTGAACACTTACACATTCAACTATTCCCTGGTTTACACAACTGAGTTTAGGAAGAGCAGATGGCTGCTGGTGCTCTTTGCGTAAGTGACAGAAGAGAGAAAACCCTGAGATTTCCTACACATCCTCAGGATGGCTTCCAGTCTTGACATTTGGATGCTTCAGCCCACAGCTCGGCATCGACCTGGTGTCAATGACTTCTGTGTATAGACAGTTCAGCAAACATTTTGGTACTCACCACAATGAGAGAAACTACAGAAACATAGCTTCTTTTTAAAGAAGACTAAAAGAACCAAACCAAGCAAACCAAAACAAAACCCCAAGAACCACCCCCCAACTAAACCAACCAACCAGCAAGCTAGACAACTAGAATTCAATTACTTAGCCCCAAGAGAGAGTATCTACAACACACATTCTCAACCTTCTTGAGGGATATCTATGACCTTTGGTTTGCTCTTGTCTAAAATCCTTAACACCTGAAATTTATTTTGAACAGAATGGGGCACTAGAGAGATGCAGGAAATCTGCACAGTCCCTACTATGAGGGCAGGTAAAAACTAATCCTATCACTCTCCAACACTTTGTATTTCACATTCCATCAGAAGATTTCTGCAATTCTTCACTTCTTTGACTTGGCCATAGTGAGTTCCATGCCTCTCACTTTTGCTATACTTTAAGGTGTTTATACTTTAAGCCAAAGATATTGTTCAGAACAAACTGCATTTCGCTGTATAGAATCACAGAACCACTTCAGCTGGAAAAGACCTTTAAGATCACAGAATGTTAGGGGCTGGAAGGGACCTCAAAAGATCATTTAGTCCAACTCCCCTGCCAGAGCAGGAAGACCATCAAGTCTAACCATCATCTAAATCTACCAAATCTGATGGCAAACCAGGTCCCTGAGCACAAATTCATAGAAGGAATAATATTGAAGTACCTGACAAACATGGTTACCTATCTGCTTCTTATCATCTTTCTAGCTCCCTATTGGCATCTTCAGGCACCCAAAGAATTTGCCAGTTCGGGTCCTTTACTATTGAATCATAGAATAGAATCATAGAATCAAACAGGTTGGAAAAGACCTCAGAGATCATCAAGTCCAACCTATTACCTAATACCCAGCACCTCCTGACAACTAAACCATGGCTCCAAGGGCCACATCCAAACCTTTTTGGAACACCTCCAGGGATGGTGACTCCACCACCTCCCTGGGCAGCACATTCCAATGGCCAATTACTCTTTCTGGGAAGAACTTTCTCCTCATCTCCAGCCTAAACTTCCAAACAGAAACCCAACAGAACACACAAACACCACTGCATGTTGCAATGATAGTGATATTACGCACAGACCTAACTTGCATTCACTCTGATTTTTGGTTCACCCAGACCAACTAGAGCATAAATTACACGGCACAAACGGTCCTGTCCTGCTTCATCTGGGATGCAGGGCTTAACATTTGTACTGCTGCTTGGCCCAAAGAAAAGGCAAAATAAAACCAAAATAAGAATATTATGTCTGAAAAGTCTCCACAGAAAAATTATCTTCAAAGTGGAAAATGACATCATGATAATTATAGAATCTGCTAACTGCAAGAACTGTTGACGATAAAACTGCTTTCGCAGTTCAAGTCATTCAAGGACTGACGAATCACAGAATTAAAGCATGTTAGAGGTTGTAAGGGACCTGAAGAGATCATCCAGTCCACCCCCCTGCCAGAGCAGCATCACCCAGGGTAGTCCTCACAGGAACACATCCAGGTGGGTTTTGAAAGTCTCCAGAGAAGGAGACTCCACAACCTCTCTGGGCAGCCTGCCCCAGGGCTCTGTCACCCTCACTGTAAAGAAGTTTTTCCTGCTGTTGAGGTGAAACCTTCTCTGTTACAGTTTGTATCCATTGTTCCTTGTCTATCACTGTGCACTACCAAAAAGAGATTGGCCTGCTCCACTTGACACCCACCCCTCATATGTTTACAGACATTGATCAGATCCCCTTTGAGCCTTCTCAAGACTAAACAGCCTCTCATTCTCTCTTCATAGAGGAGATGCTCAAGTCCCCTAATCATCTTTGTGGCTCTTTTAGACCTTACAAGCAAGAATATCTTTTCAGATCTGTTCTGACCTTTCATTTTTAATGAAATAAATAGCTGTGAAACTTCTTTCTCCAAAATCAGTTACAACTCCCACATCCCATGCAAAGTCAAGGACATTTCTACGAACGAGTTGTCCAGGGAGGTGGTTGGGGCACCATCCCTGGAGGTGTTTAAGCCCAGGCTGGATGAGGCTCTGGCCAGCCTGATCTAGTGTGGGGTGTCCCTGCCCATGGCAGGGGGGTTGGAACTAGATGATCCTTGTGGTCCCTTCCAACCCTGACTATTACTACTACTACTACATTACTACTACGTGACCAAGTCACACAGCAGTTGTGTAGGTCCTAAGAGAGCAGATAAGGATTACTTTCCAAGTCATTTGCACAGCAATATAAGGAATGAAAACAAACAAAACACACACAAAAACATCCCCCCCCCACACACACACACTCCCACTCAAAACCAAAAAAACACCCAAAAACCCCCACCACGCCCAAAACAAACCCCACACCCAAAAACCCCCCATACCCCCCCCAAAAAAAAAAACACCCCCTGTCCTGGTTGGACATGACTAGGAGCTGGGGGAGATAGACCAAGGAAAACATGTACCAATAAAAGGCCAGCCAAACCTGTTTGTCCAGTATCCTGACCACTCACCACTGTGCTGATGCCCAGAAGGTGATTGGCGAAGTTTCAAATTACTTTTCTGCCAGTGGTCAGTTTTGTTTCAAAACAGCAGTTAAACAGAGGGGTTCTTCAGTAACCCGGCCCCCTTTTTTTTACTTCCTTTGGCCCTGGCTTGTCTCCTGCCGGCGAGGTGGGTGGTGCTCGCCCATCCCCCTCCACCAGCATCCACCACCTGTACTCCAGTTTCGCTTTCAGTGTTGGGCAACTGTGCTTGGATCCTATTTTTCTCTTTATTTTTCCTTGGCTTTACAAAATTATACCGAGAACAGAGTTCTGGATTACAAACTTCTCTAACCACTGCTCTCAACATCACATCTTGGACTGATTCGGAATCTCCGGACTGAATATCGCTTCGTAAGTGATATTGATTATTGAATTCATAAAGCATATTGGACATCAATTTCCCTCCTGCCCTCTGCCTTTGCTCCACCAGGGAGCAAAGGAGACCAAGTTTGTTACTGGATTAAGAATTGCGGCTCCTCGCTCTCCCTTCGATTGTGAGTTTGATATCAGGAGTGTAGTCACTCTAGGTCCAACTAGAGTGTTCACAGCATTAGAGTTACCAACATTTTGTGTAAGTTATTCCCCACCAGATACCCGAACCTAAACAAATTGTATGTAAGTTTATTAACGTTTGGCGCGGAAAAATTGTTATTAATAAATCGATCCCTTCTGTTAATTGATTATCCCGCTTATCAAGCGTTAGTAGCCTTATTTTTTGAACTAATTCAATTCACCCCCAAAACACACCCCCAAAAAAAAAAAACAAAACAAAAAAACACCCAAAAAACAAAAAGCCCCCCAAAAACCCCCCACACAAGAAACCACACCCCCAAAAAAAAAACCAAAACCAACACCCCTAAAGAGAAACCACCCAAAAAACCCTACCCCAAAAAACAACACTCCCAAAAAAGCCAACAACTCCAAAACACACAAAACACCATTCCCCCCCCCAACAAAAAACCCCACCACCCCTCAAAAAAAACACCCACCCCCCAAAAAAGCCCCACCAGGTAGGCTTATACTGCTTGCATCCATGTGTGCTTGTGGGAGGCCATTCATTTATTTCTTTTTTACAGAGGATGGACACCATGGGAAAAAAAAAAATAATTAAAAAGTCATTTTTTTTCCCTCCCCAAGAAGCACAAAAAGCAATGATTCCATCTCGCCACTACATCAGCTGCTGGAGACAGAGCCAGCCTGAGTGAGCGTGTAAGAACTGAGCCATGCCAAGGCAGCTGGCACGATTTGCTGCTCTTCAAAGCAAGTATGAAGCAAAGACCGAGTTTCTGAATTCCTGAAGCTCACAATTTGGATGCAGCTTGGCCTGCTAGGCAGCAAAACTGTTCACAGCCCCCCAGTAAAGCCTAAAACTGCTTCCATCAGCTGCCCCTGTAGTTGGGTTATTGAAAGGCAGCATTTAAAGGCATTTTGCACTTCTATAACCCAGGAGGAAGCGCCGTCTCACAGAAAGAACACGTATTATATTGTCAAATCAAGATGAAAATGATACGTAAACACCACAAGATTTATTGCACCTTTCCAATGCTCTGTGATCCTACATTGGGAAGGCTACAGAACACACAATGCCTTCTGGTGGTAAATAATAGCTCTGAAAAGCTTTACTCTTCACACAATCAACCAGGTCGAAAAAGACTTCAGAGATCATCAAGTCCAACCTAATATCTAACACCTCCTGACAACTAAACCATACCTCCAAGGGCCACATCCAATCCCATTTTGAATACCCCCAGGGATAGTGACTCCACCACCTCCCTGGGCCGCCCATTCCAAGAGCCAATTATGCTTTCTAGGAAGAACTTTCTCCTCACCTCCAGCCTAAACCTCCCCTGGTGCAGCTTGAGACTGTGTCCTATTGTTCTGGTGCTGGTTGCCTGGGAGAAGAGACCAACCCCCACCTGGCTACAACCTCCCTTCAGGGAGTTGTAGACAGCAAGAAGGTCTCCCCCGACCTGACACCCCCAGCTCCCTCAGCCTCTCCTCAGAAGGCTTGGGGTCAAGACCTCTCCCCAGCTTTGTTGCCCTTCTATGCACACATTCAAGTGTCTCAATGTCCTTCTTAAACCGATGAGCCCAGAACTGGACAGAGGACTCAAGGTGTAGCCTAATCAGTGCTGAGTACAGAGTACAATGACTTCCCTGCTCCTGCTGGCTACATTATTCCTGATGCAGACCAGGATGTCATTGGCCACCTGAGCACACTGCTGGCTCATGTTCAGCTGCTGTCCACTAGTACCCCCAGGACCCATTCTGCCTGGCTGCTCTCCAGCCACTCTGACCCCAGCCTGTAGCACTGCATGGGGTTGTTATGGCCAAAGTGCAGAACCTGGCACTAGGACTTGTTGAATGCCATCCTGTTAGACTCTGCCCATCTGTCCAGCCTGGTAAGGTTCCTCTGCAGATCTCTCCTACCCTCTAACAGATCCACACCTGCTCCCAACTGAGAGTCCATCATTAGTAAGTTTGCAGATACCATCTCCTCATCCAGATCATCAACAAAGACATTAAACAGAAAGCTCCAGCCTGATCCTGAAAAAGCCCTGCCTCACAGGTACTTGCACTGCACCAAAGGATAAACCCGAAGCTTCCTGGTATCACGTATGCCAAGTTTTGCACTAAAACCTCAGGCTCCCCAGGGTGAAGCCAGTCTCCTGAAAGACTGAAGGGTCAATGATACTTATTTATTATTGCCCACAGCAAGAGGAAAATAGGACCCCCTGTCACTTTGCACGACAGCAGCTCCCCATGCCGGAGCGTCCCAGTTTCACTCAGCGCCGCCAGTGACGCAAATTAGTAACGAGAAGAAGCAGCTGGCTCAGGTGACCGGCCTGGCTTATTTGTCAGGATGAATGCTTCCCAGGACTGAAAGGGCTCAGCCCTACTAAGGGCAGAAACTTTATTGTAAGTTACAGAAGGTACAGGAGCTGCCTTTTATTTCAGCACAATACTCCTTTCATTCACAATGACGGAGTCTCTTGCCACGCGCATTCCTCCGCTATTGATGCGCTGCTGAACTTTATCTTCGGCTGTTGTTCATTTCTTCTTTTGTTGTGCAAAGAATAAACCCCACATCTCTGCCTGACCCCCTTCACCCTTCTCCTCTCATTTCATTTTTTCCTTTTTGTATTCTTTTTTTTGTGTTCCATCACACATATTTATGGTGATTAGTCAAAAAAGAAGTCAGTCAGGCTTATTCTTACTTCTTTTCCCCCCCACCTCCCCCTTCCCAAAGCTTTCATTTGCTCTCCTATCGCTCCATTTCCTTTTGTGCATTAACATCAAACAGTTCATCTGTGAAGACAGTCACTCATCAGAATCACTTGGAGTAATTTCAATTTCACACTGATCATGCAGATATGAAACCTCTCCAAGCAGAGATTTTCATCATAAGAGTAAATGTGGTCTCCTGTTGGGGTTGTTGGTATTTCAGCTCCGTCTCTTGTTAGCTCCTGGAAGAGATGTCATGGGAGCTTACCTCCAAAATTGAATTGATTGCAACAATGATTCAGGATTAAACAAGATTATTGTATTTCTTTCCAAGCAGCATTTGTGAGGCAGCTTTCTCTGGTTTTCCTTTTTGCTTTTTCCTCTCTCCTTTTTCATTTTAAAACACAGAGAGTATAAAAATCAGTTTCTTCTTCCTGCTTCTTTTGATCATCATCTTCTATTGTTTTTGTAATGAAGTATGTTGCAGTTACACCTGGAGTCCTCAATTGAGACCAGAGCAGCAGTGATGGCAGGTACTGCACAGATGGGGAAGTCTATCCCCACAGCTCTTCAGTACAACAAACAAAAGGCATAAAAAAGAATCATAGAATCAATAAGGTTGGAAAGTACCTCAAAGATCATCAAATCCAACCTGTCACCCAGCACCTCCTGACTAACTAAACCATGGCACCAAGTGCCACATCCAATTCCCTGCTGAACACCTCCAGGGATTGTGACTCCACCACCTCCCTGGGCTAATGGGGCAGAAAGACCAAATGCACTTGTTGTGTTCTATGAACGCATCCCAGCTCTTCTGAATTCTCTGGCCACGCTCTGTTGATGTCTTCTGCCATATTATAGGCTAGAAGCAGATTTACATCTGTCCTCTGTAGACTGAGACTGATATTTTTCACGTTTGGAAGCCATCATATGACTATAAATCAATTATCCATAGAGCAAAATAACCAAGATGACTGAATTGTATCATAAGAAAATATTTCCTGCTTTCCACTAACTTTATAAACTTGGCCCCAAACAGTTAAATATATTGATTGTGAAGTCATTCCTCACAGATTAATTCTTCAGAATAGAAGAGCATTAAAAGCTTTAAGGTGTTTAATTCATCCATTAAGGCTTTGCAAATTAAAAGAAAACCTTGAAATCACAGATTTTGGACATGTGTTCAAAAAGGGACTTGTCAGACACTATCACAGAATGGTAAGAGTTTGGAGGCAACCTCCAGAGATTGAGTCCAACCCCCCCCCTGCCAAAAGCAGGATCACCCAGGGTAGTCTGCACAGGAATGAATCCAGGTGGGGTTTGAAAGCCTCCAGAAAAGGAGGCTCCACAACCCCCCTGGGCAGCCTGCTCCAGTGCTATGACAACCTAATGACCTGAAAAAGACACTGATGATTTTGTTACCAGAAAGATGAATTCCTGAGGCAATACCAAAAATGCTACTTAAAAAAACAAACAACAAAAAAAGGGAAATGGATCATGGAGAAAAATTATGAATATTAAACTCTCTTCAAAATTGACCAAAACAAGATTAAAAGGTAAACAGGTTGGTCTCTTCTCCCAGGCAATCACCAACAGAACAAGAGGACACAGTCTCAAGCTGCACCAGGGAAAGTTTAGGCTGGAGGTGAGGAGAAAGTTTGACCCAGAAAGAGTAATTGGCCATTGGAATGTGCTGCCCAGGGAGATGGTGGAGTCACCACCACTGGAGGTGTTGAGGAAGAGCCTGGATGTGGCACTTGGTGCCATGGTTTAGTTGATTAGATGGTGCTGGGTGATAGGTTGGACTCGATCTCAAAGGTCTTTTCCAGCCTGGTTTATTCTATTCACCCCATTTTTTATGGCTTTAAATCTAGCACAGGTGAACTCCAAAAGCTTGGACATTTATTCAACCTTACACAATTTACTGAAGTCTTGCCTCCTCCTTCACACAACTCTGTATTTCAATCTCTACTATACTCCAAGGAGTTCATTCTGGTGAGTCTGTTTTACTCCTTTTTGATGTTATTTGTGGGTGTTTCTGTGTGGCAGGGTCTTCTTTGGACACAGATTTGCTCCAAAATAAAGATGACATCATGGGAAAATTAAACTTGAATTCTGTTCAGCCCTCAGTTGTCATTTTGGTACTGTCTAGAGGCAGAGGAAATGCTGAAAGCTTTTGTAATCCTCTGGGACATAAATATATGCTAACAGCACGTAGAGGTGAATTTACATAGGTAAGAAGCAAGGGATTCACAGATCACATTGGGTTGGAAGGGATCCTCCAAAGTAATTGTGTCCAACTCCCCTTGCAGCAAGCAGGAACACCTCCAACTACATCAAGTTGCCCAGGTCCACATCAAGTCTGATCTTGAATGGCTCCAAGGATAGGGCCTCGAACACATCTCTGGCCAGCCTATTCCAGTGTTTCACCAGTCTCATTGTGAAGAGCTTCATTCTGATGTCCATCCTAAATCTATCCTGTTCCAGTATAGCACCATTGCTTGGAAGCTCTTCTAAACAGTCCCTCCCCAGCCTTCCTGTAGGTCCCCTTCGGGTACTGAAATGCCACTCTAAGGCCTCCTCAAAGTCTTCTCTTCTCCAGGCTGAACACCACCAACTCTGCCAGCCTGTCTTCATAGGAGAAGTGCTCCAGCCCCCTGATCATCTTGGTGGCACTGCACCAGCTGCTGTACAAGCCAGCAGTCATGGTACTATTGATAGAGAAATGGTCCCATGGGGCAGCACACCTTCGTTCTGTTATTTTTGGAGGTAATGATTGCTTATCTAACTTCAGGAAAGAATCAGATACCTCCTTATCAGATCAAAACCTCTGGGGGACTAAGTACTTGAAAATTAAATTGGGAAGACTGTTACTGGTTTGCTTTCTGATCTTGTAAATTAGAAATGAGCCTCTGGATCAATGCAAGTGTATTAAAAACTACAGGCTGAGGGTATTGATCATAAATTGCAGCAAGGGAAATTCCAATTAGGTATTAGAGGAGGACAAAAAAATAAAATAAAAAGAAGAACAAGAAAGAACAGCAGGAGGCCTTTCAAACACTGGAACAAGCTGTGCAAACTCCATCCCTGGAGAAAACCCAGAACCAGGCCCTGAAGAGTTGGTCTATTCTAAGAGATTGGGCCAACTTTGATGGCCCAGGCAGGTCTTGGTGACCTGCAGAGGTACTGAGTCTGACTTCTTACTACTAAGTTTGTTCTGCAGCTCTTGTCCAGTCTTGGGTTTAAGCTCTTCACCCCTTCCTAAAGCAATAAAGCAAACCACTCCACTCTGCATAGGAGACAACTGGCAAGGTTTCAATGGAAATGCTCCTCTGAGGAGGCTCAGGGGAGACCTTATTGCTGTCTGCAACTACCTGAAGGGAGGTTGTAGCCAGCTGGGGGTTGGTCTCTTCTCCCAGGCAACCAGCACCAGAACTCAAGGTGTGTTCTCACCAGTGCCGAGTACAGAGGTACAATAACTTCCCCGCTCCTGCTGGCTCACACCATTGCTGATTCAGGACAGGATGCTGGTGGCCTTCTTGGTGACAAACTGTCTCATCAAGAAGGCCAACAGCATCCTGGCCTGCATTAGGAACAGTGTGGCAGGGAAGTCATTGTGCCTTGTACTCTGCATTGGTTAGGCCACACCTTGAGTCCTGTGTCCAGTTCTGGGCCCCTCAATTTAAGAAGGACATCGAGACACTTGAAGGTGTCCAGAGAAGGGCAGTAAGGCTGGGGAGAGGCCTTGAGCACAGCCCTACAAGGAGAGGCTGAGGGAGCTGGGGTTGCTTAGCCTGGAGAAGATGAGGCTCGGGGGAGACCTCATTGCTCTCTACAACTACCTGAAGGGAGGTTGTAGCCAGGAAGGGGTTGGTCTCTTTTCTGTAGCAATCAGCACCAGAACAAGAGGACACAGTCTCAAGCTGCGCCAGGGGAAGTTTAGGCTCCAGGTGAGGAGAAAGTTCTTCACCGAGAGAGTCATTCGTCATGGAATGTGCTGCCCAGGGAGGCGGTGGAGTCCCCATCCCTGGAGGGGTTCAAGAGGGGATTGGATGTGGCACTTGGTGCCATGGTCTAGTCATGAGGTCTGTGGTGACAGGTTGGACTCGATCTTTGAGGTCTCTTCCAACCTTAGTGATACTGTGATCTTCAGCAGGTTTTCAACCAGGACCCCTGGGTCCTTTTCTGTTGGGCATTTTCCAGCCACTCCACCCCAAGCCTGGAGCACTCTTGGAACTTGCCGTGACCCAAGAACTTAGCCCTGTTAATCTCATCCCAGTGCCCTCAGCCCATTAATCCAGCCTGTGCAGATCTCTTTGCAGAGCCTTCCTCCTCCTCAGCAGACAAACACTCCCACCCAATTTACTGTTCATATACCATGAAATATTTATCTTCCTCATCTTTAAAGGTTAAAAGAAGAACACATACAATCAGGAAGACAGAAGCTACATCCATTTAAACTGCAGACAGAGACATATTTGTCCTATTAAAAAAAATCCAACAACCAACAAACCACCACAAGAGAAAGCCAAACACGCCAGGAGCCATACGTCCTTTCCAAGGGGTAAAATAATCAGCTCTTGAAATGCTGGCAGAGAGCTCCTCTTTAATTTTCACACTCCTCTCACCTTGTAGACAATATTGCACTAGGAAATGCTGGACTTAAAAAAAGACCCAAAAAAACCCAACCCCACCACATTGCAGGAGTGCTAATCCTGGCCTGCTTAGCTGTGGAGAGGCTTGAAAAAGCAAAACCCTTCTCACAAGATGGAACACGCTTTACTCATCCGTGTGCTCATCAAGCTTAATTTATCCTTCAGTGGAAGAGTTGACACAAAGTTCACTTTCATCTCAAAACAACCTTGACAATGAGGAAGAATTACAATAAGGACTTTTAAAATTTCTCCTGCTTTGTATTCAAGATAATGTTGTGATTGTCTCCTTCATTAATGGTTTCAGTCACACACCTGCCCAGGTATTCCCTAATGGGCTCTCTTCTGGGTGAGTGCAGATTAGGATTCACATCGTCTAACTTTATTTAAGTCCTCAGCAATTCACCTCAGGTTCTGGGTGTTTTTTTTTGATCAGTTATCTTAGAACGTGGTTTGCCCACTTGTTGCATTTACTGAAGGACAAATCTGTAAGAGATGAATCCCTTTGTGTTCTAACTGGGCCTCGGGGATTAGAGGGACTAGGAGCAGCGAGATTTAGCTCTTGGTAGCTCTGCCAATGATTGCCATGATTATAGGCCCAACAGCAGACTCAGTCTGTGCTGTGGTCCCAGCTGCCTTCAAAAGAAGCAAGCACTTAAACATGAGGCAAAAATGATGGTAAGAAATACCTAATTTCCTGTGTCCACCCCTCTGGGATAGACTTCTGGACACAGGAAGTAAACACAGCAGGGGGCACCCAGCTCAAACTGCAACAAGCAGGCTGCCCAGAGAGGATGTGGAGCCTCCTCTGGAGAGATTCCAAACCCACCTGGGACATGGTGATTCTGGGCAATTGCTGTGGGTGACCCAGCTTTAGCAGGAGACTTGGAGTAGCTGGTCTCTGGAAGTCTCTCCAGCCCCCAGCATGCTGAGATTGTATGGATGCATAAGTAGTACAGTTTATTTACATGCAACACATGGAGACTCTAAGATTGCTGTGATCAGTGCAGTAAACTGCAGAGCAGCTCTTGAGTTCAACAATTGCAATCACAACCTTCATCTCCTAGGGAAGCAGCTGGTGGATCTGGAGGTTACTAATGTTACTGAAAGGTGTTCCTTCTGGGGAGGGGTGAGGACAACAAGCCTGTCAACATGTCCCTGCTGTTAGCTGTTGAACTCTCAAGCCTTGGTTAGGTGCAAAATGGGAGTAATACTTACACCTCGTATCTGCTAGCGTGTAGAGTGGGGACACACACACGGCTTGTGGTCAAGCCATTGTTCCATTAGCAGTTCAACAAGCACTGCAGCTATTTTGTGGGTGACCAATGGGAGAACAGGCCCCCATCTACTCCACATTCCTCCCCCATGACAAGGTGGCATAGACTACTGGGTTGTCTTCTGGCCTCCCCATCTGTGCCGGTCACTGTTTTGTGCCTCAGTGGTCATGGCGGCGTTAGGATGAATATTGGAGCAGATCATGAAGGTCTCCTTCCACTGAAACAGTTCTATAATTCTGTGATCTCCTACTCCTCATTGCAGAGCAACTGTCAGAGGATGTAGTTTCACAAAGTGGTTTTGCATAGGCACAGAATCTATTTCCATTTCTTTCCACCAAAACAAGCCCACATGTGGCTCACACCTAAAATCTTCTCTGCAAGATACACAGGGTTTTCATAGACTCATAGAATCAACCAGGTTGGAAAAGACCTCAGAGATCACCAAGTCCAACCTATTACCTAACACCTCATGACTAATTAAACCATGGCTCCAAGTGCCTTTTATTGGAGATCAGACCATTGGTCTCAGAAGCTATTTAAGATCATAGAATCAACAAGGTTGGAAAAAACCTCAGAGATTATCGAGTCCAACTTATTACCTAACACCCAATACCTCCTGACAGCTAAACCAGGGCTCCAAGTGCCACATCCAATCCATTTTTTAACACCTTCAGGGATGGTGACTCCACCACCTCCCTGGGCAGCACATCCCAATGGCCAATCTCTCTTTCTGGGAAGAACTTTCTATTCACCTAAACTTCCCCTGGTGCAGCTTGAGACTGTGTCCTCTTGTTCTGGTGCTGGTTGCCTGGGAGAAGAGACCAACCCCCTCCTGGCTACAACCTCCCTTCAGGGTAGCTTTTCTTGTTGTGGTGGTTTGTTTGGGGGTTTTTTTTGCTTGTTTTAGGTTTTTTGTTTGATTGTTTGTTTTCCTACCCTAGAGATTTTCTGTTTGCTCCTTGTCTTCAAGGAACAAAGCTGAGCAGAACAATCAGTTGTCTGAGGCTCAATCCCATTTCGTTGCTACTGACAGGCACGAGACTTTCATGATTATGTGGCAAGGGAAGGAAAACCAACAAAAAGAGGCCTTTGGGTGGTCAAAAGCCTGAGGTGGAAATTGCAGGGGAATTCAAGGAGTGACTGTTTAATGGGAATTTATAGCTATAACAGCAGGCCATAAGACTTCCAGCAGAACTGGAATTTTGCTGTCACACAAACTTGCACAAACCATCACAGGAAGAGATGTTGTCAGGGTAAAAACTGAGCCATTGGTGATTTTTGCTTTTCCATTATGCCAGAGTCATTGATTTCTAACCCCCCCCATTAGTTTTTTTTCTCTTGTGACCTATTTAGTAGGTAAGCAAGAGTCCTCCCCTTTCACTTTGGTTTGTTTTGTTGCTTTTTTTAATTGCCTGTGATTATTACAGAGCCACTCATTTTCAGTCAGTGTTTCAGCACTCTCTCAGCTAAAGACTGTGGTTAACTCACTTTATATTACAGTGATTTCACACACAACAGAAAAGCCAATAAAATAAAACCCAGGCAGTTACCAGCTTGCCTCTGTTTTATCACATGCTGTATCCATGCACTGTAAAAGGTATTCTTCCCTGTAGGATATGGAAACTGAGAATCAGAGTTGGAAGAGACCTCCAGAAATCATCTTCCCCAAGACTTCTGCAGTGAGCAGGGACATCTTTAACTAGGGCAGGTTGCTCAGAGCCCCATCAGGCCTGACCTAGAATGTTTCCAGGGATGGGGCCTCACCATGTCCCTGGGCAACACATTCCAGTGTTCCACCATCCTCTGTTAAGGAACAACTTAATGTCCAAGGTGTATGCACCCTGCCTTGATTTAAATCCATTGCCCCTTGTCCTGTTGCTATATGTCCTTGTAAAAAGTCCCTCACCAGCTTTCTTGTAGGACCCCTTCAGGTAATTGAAGGCCACTTGAAGGTGCCCCCAGAACTCTCTCTTCTCCAGACTGAACAACTCCAACTCTCTCAGCCTGCCTTCGTGAGGGAGGTGCTTCAGCCTCACAGTCATTTCTGTGGTCCTCCTCTGAACTTTCTTCATCATAGAATCAATAAGCTTGGAAGAGACCTCAAAGATCATTAAGTCCAACCTGTCACCCAACACCTCAGGACTACTAAACCATGGCACCAAGTGTCACATCCAATCCCCTCTTGAACACCTCCAGGCATGGGGACTCCACCACCTCCCTGGGCAGCACATTCCAATGGCCAATTACTCTTTCTGGGAAGCACTTTCTCCTCACCTCCAGCCTAAACCTCCCCTGGTGCAGCTTGAGACTGTGTCCTCTTGTTTTGGTGCTGGTTGCTTGGGAGAAGAGACCAACCCCCTCCTGGCTACAACCTCCCTTCAGAGTTGTAGACAGCAATAAGATCTCCCCTGAGCCTCCTCTTCTCCAGGCTAAACAACCCCAGCTCCCTCAACTTCTCTGTTGGACTCTGCCCATCTGTCCAGCCTGGCAAGGTCCCTCTGCAGAGCTCTCCTACCCTCTAACAGATCAAGTCCTGTCCTCAGCTTGGTGTCATCTGCACATTTACTGATGATGGACTCAATCCCCTCATCCAGATCATCAATAAAGATATTAAAGAGGATGGGGCCCAGCACTGATCCCTGGGGGACACCACTAGTGCCTGACTACCAGCTGGCTGTGGCACCATTCACCACCACTCTCTGGGCTCAGCCTCCAGCCAGTTCTTAACCCAGGCCAGAGTGCTGCTGTCCAAGCCACAGGCTGAGAGCTCAGCCAGGAGTTTGCTGTGGGGAATGGCATCTAAGACCTTGCTGAAGTCCAGGTGGACTACATCCACAGCCTGCCCCACATCTACCAGGCAGTCATCTGATCATAGAAAGAGAGCAGGTTGGTGAGGCAGGACCTGCCCTTCCTGAAACCATGTTGGCTGGACCCAATCCCTTGGTCCATGTCCTTATGTATTGAGTGCCCCAGAGGTGAACACAGCTTCCTTCATCTAAAGAGGAGGTTATGTGGTCTGGGAGAGATGCACTTTCAAATTAAAAAGGTCAGTACCAGTAGCAGAGACTTCTGAAGTTAAGGAGTTTGTTTTCACAGGTTGTCAATCAGCATTAGACAAAATCTGAATGCATCTAAAAGTAGCTAAACTCACCAGATAACTCCATCAAAGTCTCATCTAAAAGATCCATTTGCTCTTCAAGTCAGCAAAACTATCACTAAATTCTCAAACTTACACATCCTGTCTGAGGTGAGCTGTACATCTTTCAAAGCACTCTGCCTTGAAATGAAGTCTCAGACGGCTTGCACAGTCAAATGACCTGCAAAAGGCAGCAGCAGGAGCTGTAAGATGCAGAGGATTTAACAGGAAGAGAATGAAAGGCTGAGGGACCTCAGAGGCTTTAAGAGTTGTGGGGCACATCATAGTATCAGTCAGGGTTGGAAGGGACCACAAGGATCATCTAATTCCAACCCCCCCTGCCATGGGCAGGGACACCCCACACTAGATCAGCCTGGCCAGAGCCTCATCCAGCCTGGGCTTAAACACCTCCAGGGACAGGGTCCCAACCACCTCCCTGGACAACCCATTCCAGGGCTTCACCACTCCCCTGGGGAAGAACTTCCTCCTCACCTCCAGCCTGAATCTCCCCACCTCCAGCTTCATTCCATTCCCCCTAGTCCTATCACTACCTGAGATCCTGAGCAGTCCCTCCCCAGCCTTCTTGTATCCCCCTTCAGATCCTGGAAGGCCACAATTATGGGTGGCAATGAGGGGGTCGCCCACTCTATCCTTCTCTGCACATTACCTGTGTAACTGCATGTGGTAGTTTTAGGCTATGCCTTTAATTTTTTTCACAGATCTTGAGCAGAACAGTAGTAAAACATAAATAAATCCTTATTGGGTGTGAAAAGGGAAATAAAGATCATTCTGAACAATCCCATTGCAGAGATAAGGAACTTGCTTCTGCTTGACCTTGGCTGCATTGCTTTGGTTAAGTCTAACGGCAACTTTCTCTGCTCTTTTCTCCCTTCTTTTGTATGGGGGGGGGGGGAGGGCAGAAAAGGACCAGAGGAAGCTACTAGCTTCTCCTTGACCAGGGAGGTCCTTGTGCTGTTTATTAACTGTAAATCCCTGTCAATACTGTAACTCCTGGATATTTTGTACAGATTCATTGCATTCCGTTGTAGTTTTGCCTTTAAATACAGCCTGCATTTGCTTCCACCTGAGCTGGTCCGGCACAGTTAATTTGGGGGCGGAATTTCAACCCTCCACACTGCACCAGTGGTGGATCAGAGAATTTTACACTATTTATCCTTGTGGAAAAAAAACAAAACCCACCACCTACTAGAACTGCACCTCAGAGCCCTCTGCAGTCACAGTATCACCAAACAGATACAAAGTCAATGTCAAGCCCAGCTCACTGAGGCAATTACATCACAGAATCACCAAGGTTGGAAGAGACCTCAGAGATCATCAAGTCCAACCTAATAACTAACACATCCTGACAACTAAACCATGGCTCCAAGGGCCACATCCAATCCCATTTTGAGTACCCCCAGGGATGGTGACTCCACCACCTCCCTGGGCAGCACATTCCAAAAGCCAATTACACTTTCTAGGAAAAACTTCCTCCTCACCTGCAGCCTAAACTTCCCCTGGTGCAGCTTGAGACTGTATCCTCTTGTTCTGGTGTTGGTTGCTAGAGAGAAGAGACCAACCCCTTCCTGGCTACAACCACCCTTCAGGTAGTTGTAGAGAGCAATCAGGTCTCCCCTGAGCCTCCTCTTCTCCAGGCTAAGCAACCTCAGCTCCCTCAGCCTCTCCTCACAGGGCTGTGCTCAAGGCCTCTCCCCAGCTTTGTTGCCCTTCTCTGGACACCTTCAAGTGTCTCAATGTCCTTCCTAAACTGCGAAGCCCAGAACTGGACACAGGACTCAAGGTGTGGCCTAACCAATGCAGAGTACAGGGGCAAAATGGCTTCCCTGCTCCTGCTGGCCACACTGTTCCTGATGCAGGTCAGGATGCCATTCGCCTTCGTGGCCACCTGGGCACACTGCTGGCTCATATTTAAGCATCTGTCAATCAGCACCCCCAGGTCCCTCTCTTGATGGTCTTTGATACTGGTATGTGTTATGACCCAAAGCATCAAAACCTTGGTGAAGCCTTCAGAAGTTCTCTTCAGGTACAAAATGCATCCAGATCCTGCTCATAAACACCACTCATTTAAACCAGCACAGCCCATGAAATGATAATAAAGAAGATAAATAAAACCAGAATTATTCCACACAGGAGTGAAATTAGCCTGAAAACACGTTGGTGCCTCCCAGCCATTCTCCTTCAGCACTTCTGAAGGGTGACCACAATGAAATTAGAGTCAGCAGCGTGCAGGACAAATTAACAGCAGTGCTCCCAAGAAGGGATTCCGTGGTGAAATTTCCCTGCCAACACACAGCCACAACCTGAGCTCCGCCAGCGCCGGGACAGATAAAGCGGGAGACTAAATTGAAACCACTGAGTTGAAGCTAATGGGAGTTGGAATCACTTCTTAACAGGCAGAGGCCTTCAGCAGTCCGAAGATTCAAGTGCAGAACTGATATTGATTCCTTAAAAATGAGTATCAGCAATAAAACCTCAAATAAGGAAAGTGCACAAGCAACCAGACAGGGTAGGAAGCGGGGGAGGAGCAGATGGGGGATACAGTGGAAAAGGACCATCTTGAGCGAGAACAAGCAGTTCTGAGGAAGGGGAATGCTAAAACCTATATCCTCAGCCAGTCTGTGATGTCTGATAGATGTTTCCTGGGAGTTATGCAATGCAGTAATTGCTGTTATTTCTTTTTCATAGCAGGCTGATTTGATTAAACAATTCAGCAAATGCGAATTTCAGAGTCACACCGGCAGTTAGTCACCAGGCTTCACAGCTACCTGATGGTGAGCACATCCTTCAACCTTTGCTCCTACTCAGCAATGTTTATAGCCTCTCAAATCATAGAATCAAACAGGTTGGAAAAGACCTCAGAGATCATCAAGTCCAACCTAATTCCTAACACCTCTTGACAATTAAACCATGTCTCCAAGTGCCACATCCAAGCCTTTTTGGAACACCTCCAGGGACAGGGACTCTACCACCTCCCTGGGCAGCACATTCCAATGGCAAATTATACTCTCTGTGAAGAACTTTCTCCTCACCTCCAGCCTAAACCTTCCCTGGCATAGCTTGAGACTGTGTCCTCTTGTTCTGGTGCTGCTTGCCTAGGAGAAGAAACCAAGCCCCACCTGGCTACAACCTCCCTTCAGGGAGTTGCAGAGAGCAAGAAGGTCTCCCCTGAGCCTCCTCTTCTGCAGGCTAAGCAACCCCAGCTCCCTCAGCCTCTCCTCACAGGGCTGTGCTCCAGACCCCTCCCCAGCCTTGTTGTCCTTCTCTGGACACCTTCAAGTGTCTCAATGTCCTTCTTAAATTGAGAAGCCCAGCCCCCTTAGGCTGGACAAGATGCTCAATAGAACACTTCCCAACAGCACTATAAAACATAGCAGCCTGCAATTCACTTTTCCAGGCAGCTATGGCACTGAAAACAAGGACTTGTCCGACAGAAGAGATGTCTGACCTGGATGTGTACTGTAACAATTTCTAGCTCATTTAATTGAGCAATGAACATTAATTTCTTTATTCAACCTTTATGATGCTTGACACCAGGGAAATGGCATTTTATGATACTTCACCTTCTGCTGTCTGTAACATAACTGACCTCAATTTCTTTGTCTATGAAACAGATATAATGATTGAGCTTATGGGGTTTTTTTCCTTACATTTTTTGTCCACTTCTTAAAAATAATAAAACTCCACTGATGAGAAGTGATATGTGAGCAGAGGAGTTCTTAACTATGAGCCATTTTCAGTACAGTGGTGTTTTAGTTTTTGTTTGTAACTATTTCCACAGGGACACCTGAAGCATACCTGAAATATCAGGGGTTTGAGGCACATCTTTCTTCATGACACTCCTCAGTGGCAGTTCCAGTAGCTTATTAGAAGATATACCTCATGTCTTCAGTAGCACTCTCCGCAGCCTTGTTCCTTGCCACATCGCTGATCCATATCAATGATCTAAATGAGGGGATCAAAGCACCCTCAGTAAGTTTGCAGATGACTCTAAATTGGAAAGGGTCATTGATCTGAGTGAGGGTAGGAAGGCTCTGCAGAAAGACCAGGACAGGCTGGATCAATGGGTTGATATCAATTGTATGAGGTTCAACAAGGCCAAGTGCCAGGTCCTGCACTTGGGTCACAACAAACCCGTGAACACTCCAAGCTTGGGCCAGAGTGGATGGAAAGCTGCTAGGCAGAAAAGGACCTGGTTCTAGTTGATAGTCAGCTGAATGTGAGCCAGCATGCACCAAAGTGGCCAAAAAAAAGGTCAACAGCCTCCTGGCCTGGATCAGAAACTGTGACCAGCAGGACCAAGGAAGTGATAGTGCCCCTGGAGAAGGGGGGGACTGGTGAGGCAGTAACTTGAACACTAGGGGTTCAGTTTTGGGTGCTGCAACATAAGAGACATTGAGGTGCTGGAGCATGTCCAGAGAAGGGCAGTAAAGCTGGTGAAGGGTTTAGAGAACAGGGCTGGTGAGGAGCAGCAGAGGGAACTGGGGCTGTTTAGTCTGGAGAAAAGGAGGCTGAGAGAACACCTTCTGGCTCTCTACAATTGCCTGAAAAGAGTTTGGAGTGAGGTGGTGGTTGGTTTTTTCTCCCTATTATCAGGTGATAGAACAAGAGGAAACAGCCTCAAGAAGCACCAGGAGAGGTTTAGACTGGGTAACAGGAATAACTTTCCTGCAAGAGTGCTCAAGCATTGGAATAGGCTGCCCAGGGAGCTGGTGGAGTCACCAGGTCAGGAGGTGTTCAAAAACCCTGTAGACATGGTGCTTTGGGACACAGTTTAGTAGCCATGGTGGTGTCAGGTTCACAGTTGCACTTGAACTTATAGGATGAAGCTTGGAAAAAGAGCTCTAATGACAAGAGTGACCTGCCACAGAAACTTGGATTTCCTAGGGACAGAAAGCCAGCTAGTCAGCTTTACACAGGTGCTAATAAACTGAGGGCCTGCATCACTGCCCAGCCTTGAGAAATACACAGGCACAAGGAAAAACACAGACTCAGACTTTGGTCCTTGTCTCCTTCCACTATTCAAAAAGTGTAAACCATATTTTTCTTGAGTTAAATGCTTTGCTCATTTTTTTTTTTTTTTAGAATAGAATAAACCAGGTTGGAAGAGACCCTCAAGATCGTGTCCAACCTATCATCCAACACCACCTAGTCAACTAACCCATGGCACCAAGCACCCTATCAAGTCTCCTCCTGAACACCTCCAGGGATGGTGACTCCACCACCTCCCTGGGCAGCCCATCCCAATGGGCAATCATCTCTCTGTGTAAAACTTCCTCCTAACCTCCAGCCTAAACCTCCCCTGGTGCAGCTTGAGACTGTGTCCTCTTGTTCTGGTGCTGGCTGCCTAGGAGAAGAGACCAACCTCTGCCTGTCTACAACCTCCCTTCAGGTAGTTGTACAGAGCAAGGTGGTCTCCCCTGAGCCTCCTCTTCTCCAGGCTAAGCAATCCCAGCTCCCTCAGTCTCTCCTCACAGGGCTATGTTCCAAGCCCCTCACCAACTTCGTTGCCCTTCTCTGCACATGCTCCAGCTGAAAGAAGGCAATTCTGAATCATTTTCCAATTCTTTGCTGAAAGAATGATTTATTTTTTAATTCTTCCCAGGGTGAAGAAAAAAAAGTTCTGAAGAAAACTTTGGTGATAAAATTCCTTAGAAAAAGTGATCCAAGTTTACACTGATCTGATTTCTTGGGGCTCAAGACAGACAAAGCCAAGTGGGTTTTGCTTCCCATCTCATTCACAGGACAGCAAGGACAACACTCACCTAATCAGCTGGCACTTGATCCTCTCACCTTTTAGTTTCTTGGCCCCTCCTTTATTTACCCTGCCCTAGTTAACTCCAGCTTCAAAACCAGAATGGCTTAGGTTGGAAGGGACCTCAGAGATCATCTTCACCAACCTCTCTACCATGGGCAGGAATACCTAGACTCAGATGCTCAAAGCCCCTTCCAGCCTGACCTCAAACACCCCCAGGGAGGAGGCATCCACAACCTCCATGGGCAGCCTATTCCAGAGTCTCACCACCCTCCCACTGAAGATCCACACCAAACCTACCCTCCTTCTGCTTCAAACCATTCCCCCTTCTCTTGTCTCTAGACACCCTTATGAAAAGTCCCTCTGCAGCCTTCCTGGAGAATCCCTTCAGGTATTGGAAGGCAGCTCTGAGGTCCCCATGGAGTCATCTCTAGGCTGAGCAACCCTAAGTCCTTCAGCCTCTTCTCATAGCAGAGGTGCTCCAGTGTGTCCTCCTCTGGACTCACTCCAACAGCTCTGTGTCCTTCCTGTGATGGGGACACCAGTACTTGACACAGTATTGGAGGTGAGGTCTCACCAAAGCAGAGCCAAAGAGCAGAATCGTCTCCCTTGCCCTGCTGGCCACACTCCTCTGGATGCAGCCCAGCACTGCCATGCTGGCTCACGGGGAGCTTCTCATCACTCAACACACCCATGTCTCTTTCTTCAGGGCTGCTCTTAACCCAGTGCCTGGATTTGTCCCTGGGACTGGCCTAACCCAGGTGCAGGACCCTGCTCTTAAACTTGTGGAACCTCATGCAGCTGGCACTGGCCCACTTCTCAAGCCCATCAAGATCCTTCTACACGGTTCCCTTCCCTCAAGGGAGTCCAGTGCACCACACACCTTTGTGTCATTGGCAAACTTGCCCAGAGTGCACTGGGTGTTGAACAGCACTGGACCCAAGACAGCTCCCCGAGGAAATCCACA
Organism: Dryobates pubescens; assembly: GCF_014839835.1. Taxonomy (NCBI): domain Eukaryota; kingdom Metazoa; phylum Chordata; class Aves; order Piciformes; family Picidae; genus Dryobates; species Dryobates pubescens. The sequence continues at coordinate 3,481,316 of NC_071634.1, forward strand.
TCATGATCAATTTCTTCCTGGACCTCCTAGGTTGCCCACCCCTCTAGATATCAAGTACTTCATCAATATTAATTAAGCTGCTCTTGCTGGGAGGCAGCACTGTCTCCACCTTGCCAAAACACAAGAACCACCAGATCAAATAAACAAGGCCTTGGCAGTGGCCAGCCTGAAACACCTGGAACGGGCTTTGCTTTTCAGGGTGTTTATTCCTACATCCTGGTGGGCTTTTTTGCAAGCACAGTACTCAGTGGCTTTGGCTGCTCCTGCAGGAGCTCAGAGTCCTGACAGCCATCACCTAGGGTCTCCAGGTGAGAGATCAGGAGGAAAGGAGGACACAATTAATGATCATTTGTGCAGAGTTTGGTTTAAGTAACTTGCTGGACACCAGAAATGTTGAAGGCAAAGGTTGAAATATAATTAACTCCCTAGAGCAGCACACAGCTACCTCAGCATGAGGCTCTCTCCTCTTCCTACAACTCTTCGGCTTGCTCAGTATGGTTTCTGACAGAAAGTAAGGATGAAGCCTGGCAGACAGCCTCCTCCCCTCAGCAGCTGTGATACTTCCCCAGAAGTCCAGCATACAGGTGGAATAAGACAAGATGTCAGGGCAGGGGGGGAAACAAACAAACCAACCCCACAAAACCAAATGAAACATACCACCACAGCCCTGGCCCATGCTTCAGTAATTAAAGACTGATCATAGTCTAGACCAATGAGGGAAAAGACTCTTGGCTGTGTTCATAGCAGATAGTCAGACATCTAACCCTGAGTTTTACTTAAGTGGGCAGGTGAATGATTCTACCCCTGCCCTACTCCACTCTGGTAGGACACCACCTGCAGTACTGTGTCCAGTTCTGGAGCCTCTATTACAGGAAGGATCTGGAGGTGCTGGAAGGCGTCCAGGGAAGGGCCACAAGGACAAGCAGAGGGCTGGAGCTGCTCTGCTCTGAGGACAGACTGAGAGAGTTGGGGTTGTTCAGTTTGGAGAAGAGAAGGCTCAGAAGAGACCTTATTGTGGCCTTCCAGTATCTGAAGGGGACTACAATAAAGCTGGGGAGGGACTTCTTAGGGTGTCAGGGAGTGATAGGACTAGGGGGAATGGAACAAAACTAGAAATGGGGAGATTGAGATTGGATGTCAGGAAGAAGTTCTTCCCCATAAGGGTGGTGAGAGACTGGCACAGGTTGCCCAGGGAGGTGGTGGAAGCCTCATGCCTAGAGGTTTTGAAGGCCAGGTGGATGTGGCTGTGAGCAACCTGCTGTAGTGTGAGGTGTCTCTGCCCATGGCAGGGGTCTTGGAACTGGCTGATCCTTGAGGTCCCTTCCAACCCTGACAATTTTATGATTCTATGTGCTGCTAGCCATATTTTGCATCCATACATCCCTGTGTGGTGGTTTCCTCCTTGGCAGCCACTGGTCACACTACACTGCCCTAAGAAACTTGGCTCATCTGGCAGGCTTTGGTATGCTTCCATCGTCCTATTTACTTTCTTCGGGCAACATTTAATTTGAGAAGCTGACAGTGTGGACACCTATGAGCAAATCATCTTAAACTGCCTTCATAACCAACAGTGAGAAATAGGCATTTCCAAGGGCTCAGCTCATACTTCATGATTATATGTTAGGATGTAATGAACTGGAGCTCAGCTGCACCTAGCAGTGTCATCCCTGACTGCATGATTTACACATCCACGTGAGGCCAGAGGAACGTGTGAGACTTCCAGTCTTGGATAAAAAGAGAAAGAGCTGAAAACACAGCGATCCTGCATGCCCTGCACCCACATCCTTCAAGGGGAGACTGTGTTAGTATTTAGACAAAGCAAGTAATTACAGCCACATCAGCCCGACACTGCTGTGCCGGAGAACAATGGTTGACAGAGGTGATAGCAGATAAAGACCCAAAGGAAGGCACTATAATTTGCATGTTCTTCTGGAAGCAGATCCTGTCAAGCTGATTTGATCCCTTTTCCCATAAAATTGCACATATGATTGATTAGGAAAGTTGCTGGTGTCAGTTTTGCATGCTGAGAGTTCTAGGAGGCATTTTTCAAGGAGCTCACACACTGGTTGGGTTAAAAACAAACCCAAACCAAAACAACACAGAATAATCTCTTACAGGAACAAGACTGAACAAGCTGGAACCCAGCTAGCCAAGAGCTACCCCTCTACTGGAATGCAACTGCACAGAATCATAGAATCATAACTGCGGGCAGCAAACCAAGAGACATGATTCTGGCTCTCTGCTCTGGTGAGACCTCACCTGGAGTACTGTGTTTGGCTTTGGGGCCCTCAACACGAGAAACACATGGACCTGATGGAGCACAAGGAATGTTAATTTAAGGGCACTGGAGTACTGGAAGAGGCTGCACAGTGAGCTGGTGGAGTCTCCCATCTCGGTGGCCAATGTGCAGAACCCAGCACCTTGAATGTGTTAAATCTCCTGCTGTTGGATTCTGCCCATCTGTCCAGCCTGTCGAGGTCCCTCTGCAGAGCCTGGTGTTGTCAGCAAATGCACTGATGATGGATTCAATAACTTAACACCTCCAAGAGATTAGTCCCTGATGTCAGTGTGGCTATTGGCTACAACAACCCCATGCAGAGCTACAGGCTGGGGTCACAGTGGCTGGAGAGCAGCCAGGCAGAGAGGGACCTGGGGGTGCTGGTTGATGGTAGGCTGAACATGAGCCTGCAGTGTGCACAGGCAGCCAAGAGGGCCAATGGCATCCTGGCCTGCATCAGGAACAGTGTGGCCAGCAGGAGCAGGGAGGTCATTCTGCCCCTGTACACCGCACTGGTTAGGCCGCACCTCGAGTCCTGTGTCCAGTTCTGGGCCCCTCAGTTTAGGAAGGAGGGTGACTTGCTGGAACAAATCCAGAGAAGGGTGACAAAGTTGGTGAGGGGCTTGGAGCACAGCCTTATGAGGAGAGGCTGAGGGAGCTGGGGTTGCTTAGGCTGGAGAGGAGGAGACTCGGGGGGACCTTATTGCCCTCTACAACTACCTGAAGGGAGGTTGTAGTCAGGCAGAGGTTGGTCTCTTCTCCCAGGCAACCAGTACCAGAACAAGAGGACACAGTCTCAGGCTGTGCCAGGGGAGGTTTAGGCTGGAGGTTAGGAGGAAGTTTTACAGAGAGAGAGTGATTGCCCATTGGAATGGGCTGCCCGAGGAGGGTCGCCGTCACTGGGGATGTTCAGGGCAATGCTTGACATGGTGCTTGGTGCCATGGTTTAGTTGATTAGATGGTGTTGGATGATAGGTTGGACATGATAATCTTGAAGGTCTCTTCCAACCTGGTCTATTCTATTCTGGCTTCAACAAGATGAGGATCTGCTTTGTGACAAAGTCTTCCATTCTCTTCAAAGAGAACCAGTTGGAAATAGATTGTGACATTTCTTTTCCACATTAAAAAGTTTGTGATTTAATACTTTTTTTTCCCCCCTTAGCCTCATAGAAAGCTTTGATTGATTCAAAATTTGACTACAGGAGGATCAGTAGCTCACTGTAATCCCTCAATGACTCAGTATGGATTTTTTTCTTACTGTGAGTGGAAATAGATTTGGCATTTTGAGAAACTATAGTTATTGGATTTTTGTTGTTTTGGTGAGGGCTTTTTTGTTTGGTTTTGCTTGTTTGCTTTTTTGTTTTACCCCTAAAATGACATGCTCAAAATATTTATGAAATAGTTTAATAAATGTATTCCCCCCCCCCCCCCCCCCCCCCCCATTTAAAGCAAATAGAATAGAATAAACCAGGTTGGAAGAGACCTTCAAGATCATCGAGTCCAACCTATCATCCAGCACCACCTAATCAACTAAACCATGGCACCAAGCACCCTATCAAGTCTCCTCCTGAACACCTCCAGTGATGGTGACTCCACCACGCCCCAGGCAGCCCATTCCAATGGGCAATCACTCTCTCTGTGAAGAATTTCTTCCTAACATCCAGCCTAAACCTCCCCTGGTGCAGCCTGACACTGTGTCCTCTTGTTCTGGTGCTGGTTGCCTGGAAGAAGCGACCAACCCCCACCTGTCTACAGCCTCCCTTCAGGTAGTTGTGGAGAGCAATAAGGTCTCCCCTGAGCCTCCTCTTCTCCAGGCTAAGCAACCAAGTTTCCTGTCCAGGCTTGCTTGAAAAAGACAAAGAAAGTATTTTTAATGTTTGTCTTTTCTCATGTTCTAAGGTGGAACTGACAGAAGAGAGGGAAGAATTTGCCTAAGGATCAAAGTAAAAGCTTCCTCTCAGTTACAGTCCTGCCCTCCCTGCTACGAAGACTTGGAGCACAAAAATCTTTCAAGCCTTGCACATACTCCATGGACTTAAACCTTCACCAGTAGCTCTTAGAACCTTATTGCAAAATTACTCTTCATGTCTATGGCAGAGGTATTGATCATAGAATCAATAATGTTGGAAAAGATCTCAAAGATCACCAAGTCCAACCTGCCACCAACACATCATGACAACAAAACCATGGCTTCAAGTTCCATGTCTAAGCCCTTTTTGAACAACTCCAGTACCTCCCAATGGCTAACAACTCTCTCAGTGAAGGACTTTCTCCTCACCTCCAGCCTAAACTTCCCCTGGCACAGCTTGAGACTGTGTCCTCTTGTTCTGGTGTTGCTCACCTGGGAGAAGAGACCAACCCCTTCCTGGCCACAACCTCCCTTCAGGTAGTTGTGGAGAGCAAGGTGGTCTCCCCTGAGCCTCCTCTTCTCCAGGCTAAACAACCCCAGCTCCCCCAGCCTCTCCTCATAGGGCTGTGCTCAAGGCCTCTCACCAGCCTCATTGCTCCTCTGATATGTCACATCCTTTGAATAATCTTATTTCTTCTTCCCCAGCAAAATTAATATCCAGGCTCTCCCCCCTATGGGCCAGAACATTGCTGGAGATCAGAACCAACAGTGGCTCTTTCCTGCATGGAGTCTGCTCTAACAGGCCTGGAAACAGAGTGGCAAAAGGCTCCTCAGTTTGTTCTGAAATCACAGAATCATGGAATTCCATTGGAAAGGACCTGTCAGATCAACCAGTCCAGCCAGTCTCTAACTCTCCAGTGCCGGTGCTAAACCATGTCCTGCAGCACCACATCTCTGCCTCTTTTAACAGCTTCAGGGATGGGGATTCAAACACCTCCTGAAGAGCCTATTCCAGTCTTTGAGAACCCTTTTAGTCAAGAAGTTTCTTCTAATATCCATCCTAAACCTCTTCTGGCACAACTTGAGGCCATTTCCTCTCTTATTATCAGGTCTTACTAAGGAGAAGAGACCAACCCCCACCTGGCTCTGACCTTTCAGGGAGTTGTAGAGTGCCAGAAGGTCTCCTCTCAGCCTTCTTATCTTAAGACTGACCAACTTCAAATGCTTCCCACCATACCAGTTCTCCAGACCCTTCACCAGCTTTGCTGCCCTTCTCTGGACATGCTCCAGCATCTCAATGTCCTTCTAGTGAGGGCCCCAAAACCAAACACTGTGCTCAAGGTGTGGCCTCACCTGTGCTCAGCACTGTTATCAACTACAGAAACCAAATTATTTCAACTGTTTCCAGACTTCATTTCCCCTACCTAATTCTACATTTCCCTTACCTGACATTTAACTCTGTTGCTGCCAAGCTGCTCTGTTTCAGGAGTTACATAGTCCAATTTGACACAGACCTGTACTCATGCTCAACATGGTTTTCCAATTTCCTTTGTAGTTTTATGACCAGAGGCAGTGCTGCACCTTGTGCCCATGGTAGGTTTGTCAGAGAAGGTTTAAGTGCCTCTTGAAATAAGCCCAGAAGCCTTAGTGAAGGCACAGTGCAATAATAAAGAGCACAGCTTTAGTCTACACTAAATCTTCAGCCACTGATTATTGATTAAATGTTCTCCTTGTGCTCACATAAGATTGTTTGTTAGGATCTTATTACACAGGATTCTTGGTAAGACTTCATCAAACACCTGGTTTCCTGCAGTTTGAATCCCTTTTAACAGAAATTTTAGGCTGTTTAATATTGGGTAGATTTTTTTCTTCAGCTTATCTGAGCTCACTCAGTCATCTGTAAGGGCAAGTGTAGAGTCTTGCATCTGGGGAAGAACAACCCCATGGACTGGTATAGGTTAGGAACTCACCTGCTGGAGAGCAGCATAGGGAAGAGGACAACAGGATGACCATGAGCCGCCACTGTGGCAAAGAAAGCCAATGGCATCTCAGGGTGTATTAGAAGGGGTGTGATGAGTAGGTCCTCCTCATCTCATGTGCCCTGCCACATCTGGAATGTTGTGTCCAGTTCTGGACCCCTCACTTCAAGAAGGGCCTCAGGGAACTGCTGTATTGAGAGCGTGCAGCACAGAGCCACAAAGATGCTGAGGGGAGTGGAACATCTCCTTGCTGAAGCAAGGCTGAGGGAGCTGGGGCTCATTAGCCTGGAGAAGAGGAGTGACCTCATTCATGTTTATAAAGATGTGAAGGGCAGTGTCAGGAGGACAGAGACAGGCTCTGCTCAGTAATGTAGGACAAAGGGTGATGGGGACAAGCCTGAGCAGAGGAGGTTTACGGGAACAGAAGGGAAAACCTTTTCACTGTGAGGGTGCTGGAGCCCTGGAGCAGGCTGCCCAGAGAGGTTGTGGAGTCTCCTTCTCTGGATATTTTCCAAACCCACCTGGCTGCATTCCTGTGTGACCTGCTCTAGGCAATCCTGCTCTGGCAGCAGGGTTGGTCTCAGTCTCCAGAGGTCCCCTCCAATCCCTAGCGTTCTGTGATCTTGCTGCTAAACTCAAAGCTGCTTAAATGCAGGACCATGTTCTGCTCCTGCTTGCACCAAGATATCTCTCATCAATTGGTATAGATGTACAGCATCACAAATAGCAAAATACACCAGACTGTATGGTTGAATCTGGATCTGATGCTACATCAGTCTGGTTCAATAGCAGTAGTTAGCCCTTTCCCCTAGAAAGAGGCTCAACAAGAAGGCCAAGTCATTTCCCAGGCTGGATTTCCACATGGAGAATTCAAAAGGCATAAGATTCCTGGAGCTGGCGACCACTTCAAACAGAGCTGTTGAATTTTTGCCAAAAGAAGAAAAACACCAAGGCAGAGCAAGCACTTTGAACATGCTCTGCATGCCAGGGATCCTTGCCATGGAGCAAAACAGTCCTTCAGCTACCCAACAGCTTCCCACCTCCTTACTCTGGAGCTGCTTTGGCTTTCTGCATACTGTGCATTAGTCACTAGGTTACTTAAACTTATTGCACAGTTCTCTGCCCAGTAAGAGCAAGCAGCAATGTTTCAGTGACCAAGCATTCCCAGAGCTGCCTGGGAAAGATGCTGAAGGAAAGCCTGGGCTGGAATGTTAAATTCTATATTGAAAAAAAGAGGGAAATACATAAGTAAGTATTTCAATTCTGAGCAGGCAGAGCTGCTGAGATCATTCAGAAAACCAGGTACAGGTACCTGCTTGGGCTTAGTTCCCTAGAAGCAAATGAAGTACATCCTTAGTCATAACCAAGGCCTCAACTTTTTCAGGATTCTGGGTGCTTTGCTAGTAAAAGGGGATTGTTCAAGCAGAATAGAAAGAGAGACTGGCCATTGGAATGGGCTGCCAGGGGAGGTGGTGGAGTCACCAGCACTGGAGGTGTTTAAGAAGAGACTGGATGAGGCACTTGGTGCCATGGTTTAGTTGATTAGTTGAGGGTGTTGGGTGATAGGTTGGAATTAATGATCTTGAAGGTCTTTTTAAAATCTGGTTAATTGTATTCTAATAGGATTGAACTGTGCAGGGCAGCCCTTGACTAGGGAGACTGTCAAGTCACCAACCCTGCGTGTGTTTAAAGGTAGAACAGAATAAACCAGGTTGGAAGAGACCTTCAAGATCATTGTGTCCAACCCACCATCCAACACCACCTAATCAACTAAACCATGCAACCAAGCACCCTATCAAGTCTCCTCCTGAACACCTCCAGTGATGGTGACTCCACCATCTCCCTGGGCAGCACATTCCAATGGGCAATCTCTCTTTCTATGAAGAACTTCTTCCTAACATCCAGTCTGAACCTCCCCTGGCACAGCTTGAGAGTCTGTCCTCTTGTTCTGGTGCTGGTTGTCTGGGAGAAGAGACCAGCCCCTGCCAGGTTACAACCTCCCTTCAGGTAGTTGTAGACAGCAAGAAGGTCTCCCCTGAGCCTCCTCTTCTCCAGGCTAAGCAACCCCAGCTCCCTCAGCTTCTCCTCACAGGGCTTGTGTTCCAAACTCCTCACCAACTTTGTTGCCCTTGTTTGGATGCAGTACTTAGGGATATGGTTTAGAGGTGAATCTTGTAGATAGGGTTCTGGGTTGGACTTGGTGATCCAGAGGGTCTTTGCCAACCTGAATGCTTCTGCGATTCTGATTCTGTGAAAACCTCACTGCTGCATTAAAATCTAGCAGGATTCCAAAACCAGAGAGCTGCCATTGATTGGTATTAAATTGATTCAAGTAAAGGAAAAAAGCATTTCTTTTGTTTTGAATCAAGCACACACACAAAAACTCCACCACACACAAAACCCCCAAACAAGCAAAACACAAGCACTGCTGGCAGAAAAGTTGGGTTTGCTGGTGGAAATTTAAGTCTGGATCAAACCACTCATGCTAGAGAAAAATAGATGTCCAGGAACAAGATCTTTATTCATTATCAGCATATTGAAAGCTAAGCCAGCTTGTGACTGAAGGGTCATTGTGACTAAATAATTACAGGCAATTTATGCTAAAGAGGCTGTTTTGAATTCCCTTCTCTTTCGTTTGTGTACATAAGGGATGCAAAGTCACTTCAATGATCCTACACAGGGCAAGAATCCAGTTAAGAAGCATTTCTATTACACAGTGATGCATGGTCTCTTAACAGAACCTCAGGCAAAGATAATTAGAATAAAGGATGTTTGTGACAATTTCAAACAAGATTAATACACTCTCCTGATAAAATCCCACACGAGGGGCTGCAGCCATGGTGATGTGACTCATTGCTTTAGGATTAGCCATTCTTTACTGGTGCCTAATCTGTCAATGCATGGATTTTAATGTGGAATTAATTGTGGAGAGAAGATTTTACATAGCATATTTCTGAAGTTCCCAGCCATTGATCTATGTGCAGGACTTCAGAAGTGAGTCTTCCCCAATTTCTTAATCATTTACTGTCAAATTTAAATTGGTTTCTGAAGCTTGCTGTGGCAAAGAGCTGCTGTGCTCAAGTGGCCTCAAGCAGATGTACAGTCAGATCCTTCAGGTTAATGAGAGAGGCAGAGAGAAGTGAGAACAAAAGCAAAGCAAGCAGGTTAAACAAGTGTTCGTGGAGATCCATCTTGCTGCACACAGGCTGCTTCTGGTACCAAGCCCACTCAGCCAGCTCTCATTCTACCTACTGCAGTCGTGGATTTATTCTGAACCCACTGACCAAGCAGCATGGAAAAAACTTCAACCCCAAGCTTTGTGGAATCACAGAATACATTGGATTGGAAGGGACCTTTAAAGGTCATCTAGTCCACCCCCCAGCTAGATCAGGCTGCTCAGAGCCCCAGTGAGCCTGACCTTAAAGGTCTCCAGGGATGAGGCCTGCACCATCACCCTAGGAAACCTGTTCTAGTGTCTCACCACCCTCACAGGGAAGAGCTTCTTCTAAGGTCTAATTCAAATGTACCTTGCTCTAGTTTTAAAACATTGCCCCTTGTGCTACTGTTACATCATGTAATGAAAGGGAAGCTCACACATAAAGCAAATCAAAACACTTCCATGGCAAATGTCTCCAACATGGGAACTACCATTTTGGCAAGGCCTGTTGCAACAATGCAAGGAGTAATGAGTTTAAAAGAGGAGAGATTTAGACCTGGGCACAATGGAGAAATATTTTACACTGAGGGTGGCAAGACACTGGCACAGGTTGTCCAGAGAGGGGGCAGAAGCCCCATCCTGGGAGACATTCCAGGTCAAACTGGATGGGGCTCTGAGCAGCCTAGTCAAGCTGTAGATGTCCCTGTCCACTGAGAGCGGGGCTGGACTCCATGACCTTTGAAGGGCCCTTCTAACCCAAGCCATTCCATGATTCTGAAAGTCCTGAGGATTTTGAAGAGATCAGGCAAACTCATCTCCTACCTCTGCTTTTCAGTGATGGTCTGGCTGTCTTTACCTCCAACACCAGTTCCCACATCTACCAGACCTCTGGTTGATTTCCTTTTTTAAGCTGACATTTTAGGAAAGCTAATTTGCACCTCCAAATGCATCCTAACCCAAAGAACTCTGTTAGAAGCTGCAATGTAGCCTTTTGTGTCCTCCTGGCAGAAAAAGAGCCCAATGGTTTGTTGCATTCAGCATCAACATTTCTATACTGCAGACTGCAAGCCAGCTTTGTCAGCCTTACAAAGGCACTAGCCGAGAAATGGAGCCAGTCAAGTGACTGCAACAAACCAGCACTGCAGGGTCTGTCTGTCCTTACGAGAGATTAAAAGCATAAGAGATTTACAGGCAAAAACCCAGCCCTTGCTACGAGGGCTAAAGCTGAATAGCCAGTTCCCACTGTAAGAGTTGCACCATTAGCGGCACAGTTTCAGTTCAGATGGAGAGACACATCCCTGTCACATGAAGATTCATCTCCATCATCACAGCCTGCTTAAAGAAGTTGCACTTTGAAAGGCCATAGAATCAGTAAGGTTGGAAAAGACCTCAGAGATCATCAAGTCCAACCTATCACCTCATGACTAACTAAGCCATGGCTTCAAGTCCAATCCCCTCTTGAACACCTCCAGAGATGGCGACTCCACCACCTCCCTGGGCAGCACATTCCAATGGCCAATCACTCTTTCCGAGAAGAATGTTCTCCTCACCTCCAGCCTAAACTTCCCCTGGCACAGCTTGAGACTGCGTCCTCTTGTTCTGGTGATGCTTGCCTGGCAGAAGAGACCAACCCCCACCTGGCTACAACCTCCCTTCGGGGAGTTGGAGAGAGCAAGAAGGTCTCATCCGAGCCTCCTCTTCTCCAGGCTAAGCAACCCCAGCTCCCTCAGCCTCTCCTCACAGGGCTGTGCTCCAGACCCCTCTCCAGCCTTGCTGCCGTTCTCTGGACACATTTGAGGGTCTCAATGTCCTTCTCAAATGGAGGAGCCCAGAACTGGACACAGGACTACAGGTGTGGCCTCACCAGTGCTGAGTACAGGGCACAATGACTTTCCTGCTCCTGCTGGTCACACTGTTCCTGATGCAGGCCAGGATGTCCTTGGCCTTCTTGGCCACACCACTGGGTTATGGTCAGCCACTGTCAACCTGTACCCCCAGGTCCCTTTCTGCCTGGCTGATCTCCAGCCACTCTGTCCCCAGCCTGTGGCACTGCCTGGGGTTGTTGCATCCGAAGCACAGCACCCAGAACTTGGACTTGTTGAATGCCATCCTGTTGGCCACTGCCCATCTGTCCAGCCTGTCAAGGTCCCTCTGGAAAACCATGGCATCAACCATGTGCCAAATCCTCAAAAATAATTCAACCCCCCCCAAACCCCAACCACGTGAAGGAAAACACTTCAATTTCTAGCTTGGAGCAGCTGAAAAATGAAAGGTGCCCCAAAGTGTGGGGAATTGCTGCAGAAAAGTAGGTTCCTTTAGCCTGACTTTATTCCTCTTGGCCACAGTGGTGAGTCCCTTAGGTATTTTACTGGAGTATTCCAACCAAGTTGCTCTCAGGTACCCAAGCTGCAAACTACAAAGTGGTTTAGCAAAGAGGGTCTCAGGGGTCACTGCTGAGTGCATTATACCAAGACAAGACAGAGAAAACTACAAGCCCTCTTCTTGAGTGTATACCCAGAAGGAACCTTTTGCTTCTGACAAACAGGGCTTTGAAGATGGTCTGGGATAGCTCTGCTTTGGACAATCATAATTCACACACCTACAACAGAGAGCACTTCCTTACCCTACAACATGCTGGGAAAAGCAGTGAGGAGAAGTAGATCCTCCCTGAAAAAAGCTGAAATCAGGCTCCAGAATGGGGCCAGAAGAAAGGGGAAAGACACAGAAGCATGGAACACCTGATTTAGGGAGGGACATGCATGCAATGCAGGTAGGAGAAGCACAGTCCAGTTACTGAAGGAGAATGGAAGGGCAATTCTTTGAGGACTGCATTTACTGCCACTCAGAGAGTCCCTAAGTGATGGCAGCTAAGCCCGAAAGCAGGGAACCAGCTTCAAAAGACCAAAGAACAAAATAAAATTACAGAGAGATACAACTATCCTGCTTGCTCAAGACATTTTAGTCACGTTAAGAGATATTACAGCAGTTGTTCTAATGAATCTTCACTTCTGCAGTTGTTTTTATATCCTCTGGGAAGATTACTACAGAGATAAGTCATGTTGAAACCTGCATAACTCAGGCTTCTTTCAGCCAACGTTTGCTTGCATAGAATACTGTGTGGTGCAGCCAGGCTGCTTTTGGTTTCAGATGCAGCTCAGGCACAACCAGTTTCGTTATCTCCACGTCATGCTCTGTGGCACACGACAGACACCATCTCAACAAACAACACAGATGATAAAGAGAAGCTAGGCTAGAGCCTAGACTCCTCAGAATAGAAGAGGATGAAGGTACATGAGGATTCCCTGTTATTGAAGCCTTTGTGCTACAAAGGCACCAGGTCTCAGTTTTTTCCCGCAGAAATACAAGATAAAGGATAAAGCTTTTTGACAGCAACAAGATTTCCTTCATCTCAAGCTCCTAAGAAAGATTCCTGATGCTGTCACAGGAGAGGTATTACAAGAGGTTGTCTACATTTAGCCCATATGTGGGACTACACTACAACAGTTGCTCTATCACTCCATGAACCCTTCCCCAGCAAAGAATAGGAACTGGAGAAAGGAGAGAAGGCCCACAGGCTGAAATGAACATGGATTTAATGAAGCAGACAAAACCCCTATAGAAAGTATACAAAACTTACACTTACCCAGCAAAGGGACAGCAGACGCAGCAAAACAGCTCCTGGGAGAAAGAAGAGGAAAAGCAAGGTCAGAAGCACAAGCAGCACACTTTCCTCTCCTCTGCAAACTTCCCCCTTTATCCTGGGTGTGATGCTGATGGTCTGGGGCACACCTGTAGCAAATTCCACTCAGCTGTGCTGGCTGACTCAGTACTGCTGGTGGCCTGCAGCCAAGGGCTGGTCCGTGACTCTGTCCCAGCCGAACACCTGCCCACTCGATTGGGGTAATGTAGACAAAGATGCTTCCTCCTGAACACAAAATCTGGAGGGAATAGGGAGAAAAACTAATTTCAAAGTGGCTGTATTTAAGACACAATGCTAGAGAGATTTGAACCCACTAAATTGTCAGTAATCAAGTATTTATGTAAGCAAGAACATTCAGTAGCTTGACTGCAAACTATATGCTAGAGGGACAAGGTATCATCCAGAGGCACCTGAGCAGGCTGGGGAAGTGGGTCCAGGTGTACCTCATGAGGTTCAACAAGACCAGTTGCAAGGTCCTGCACCTGCAAAGCCAGCCCCCATTAGCACAGGCGGAGGGGTGATGAAACAGTGAGCAGCCCTGCAGAGAAGGACTTGGGGGTGCTGGTGGACAAAAAGCTGGACACAAGACAGCAACGGGCACTTGCGGCCCAGAATGCCAATGGCAGCCTGGGCTGCACCGAAAGCAGCGTGGCCAGCAGATGGAGAGAAGGGACTGCCCCTCTGCTCCGCTGAGACCTCGCCTGGAGTACCGCGTCCAGCTCGGGGGTCTCCATCACGAAAACACGGATCTCATCGAGCAGGTCCAGAGGCGGCCGTCTGGCAGACGGCGTTTTGCACTCAAATATCGCCGTTTAACCACGCAGCCCGCCCGCCTTTTGCTGTCCGGGGGTGTCTAGGACCGTGCGGCCAGGCAGGCGGCGAGGTCCCGCCGGAGCGCGGCCCGGCCCGGCCCGGGCGCTGCCTGCGGGGCGCGGGCGGCAGCTGCGGGCGGGCTGCCAGTGGAACCGCGGCGGGGCGCGGGGGTGCGCACTGTAACCGGCGAGGGACGGCACCCAGGGACTGCAGAGGAATGACAGAACTGTCAGGGACCTCAGGGATCATCTAGTGCCAACCCCCCTGCCATGGGGAGTGCTTTCAACTGAGCTGGTCTGCCAAAGTTAATGTTGGGGGAAACTTCAACCCACCACACAGGGACACCTCACACTGCAGCAGGTTGCTCACAGCCACCTCCAGCCTGGCTGCAAACACCTCCAGGGATGAGGCTTCCACCACCTCCCTGGGCAACCTGTGCCAGGCTCTCACCACCCTCATGGGGAAGAACTTCTTCCTGACATCCAATCTGAATCTACCCATTTCTGGATTTGCTCCATCCCCCCCAGTCCTATCCCTCCCTGACACCCTACAAAGTCCCTCCCCAGCTTTCTTGTAGCCCCCTTCAGATACTGGAAGGCCACAATTAGGTCTCTTCAGCATCTTCTCTTCTCCAGGCTGAGAGGGTTGGGGCTGTTCAGTCTGTCTCCATGGTGGTGATCCTGACTCTTGGCATTTCCATCTCTTTTGTATCACACTTCCTTCCGTATTGCTCACTTCAATAAACTGTTGGACGTTTGACCTCATTTGTGTCTGTATCTCCCTGTGGGTGAAACAGGAACACCCCCACCAGCTCCAGGCACAGCGGAACAGGACAGGCCACAAAAAGGAGCAGAGAGCTGGAGCACCTCCCTATGGGGACAGGCTGAGAGACCTGGGGCTGTTCAGCCTGGAGAAGAGAAGGCTCCAGCGAGACCTTAGAGCAGCCTTCCAGTACCTGAAGGGAGCTACAAGAAAGTTGAGGAGGGACTTTTTACAGGGGTTTGTAGGACTAGGACAAGGGGCAACAGTTTTAAAGTAGAGCAGGGTAGATACAGGTTGGACATTAGGAAGCTCTTTAGTAAGAGTGTGGTGGAACACTGGAACAGGCTGCTCAGGGAGCTGGTGGAGGCCCCATCCCTGGAAACACACAAGGTCAGGCTTGATGAGGCTCTGAGCAACCTGCTGGAGTTGGAGATGTCCCCACTCACTGCAGGGGGGTTAGACTAGACAGCCTTTAAAGGTCCCTTCCAACCCAGTGCATTCTATGATTCTGTGAAGCTAAAATCCCGTGGCTTTGAAGGAGTAAGAGAAGTCTGAAAAGCAGAAAAATAAAGCAAGGTGCTCTGCATGATTGAATTAATAATGCAGAAAAGACTCAGTGAATAAGAAATTCCCTTCCTGGAAGGAAAAAATAAAAACTTTTTTTTCTGCAGTCTAAAATAGTTCATCAATAATAAATGAAATTTGCTCTTGAATGAGCTCTCTGAGCTCATTGTTTCCTGTAGAAGTGCTCTGAACACAGGTTACCCACTGCGAGTAACCTTTGTCATATCACAACAGATGCATCCTGCTTTCCAGCTCAGCTACATCTGAGGATCCCACTGCCAGCCTCTGAAGCCCCTACCATCACCTTTGCAGCACTCCCCATTCCAAACAGATTAATGTGAACACCCCCTTGCCAACGGCCAGACCTTTACCACATACTCTCAGACAGGAAGCACCTTTCATTCAACTGAGTAGGCTTTTACCAGCAGAGCCTCGGGGGAAGCAATTAAACTTAATGGGAGGTGTAACTCCTAAATAAATGCATCTCTCAGCCAAGGCATCGGGAAGCAAAGGCCAGCTTACCCTCTGCAGCATGTGAGATACTCTGAGACGTTCCCACATCAATTTCCAGCATTGCCATTTCTCTTTTCAACTTTAATTTATGTTCTCATTTCCTAATGAGCTGCACTAAAGCAATAAGCCTTGATGAGGAAGGCTTTATCGTGAGACAACTTAGTATGCCCAACACATGACGCTTTGCAGGTCAATTATAAGGTCAATTAACAAGCCACATTCTCAGTCAGAGGTTTTTGGTGGGAAGAACAGTATAAATTAACCAACCAGCTTTGGAACTGCCCTAGTCATTTTCTTTGTCTTTAGGCCTGAAAAGTATTTGGGAAGGAGATTCAAAAAAACACCATCATTTAAGGAGTGATTTTTTTCACATCTTCATTAAAGCAAGGCAGCAGCTTCTGAAATGGAGACAAATGTCACTCTTTTGCAGTTATATTTGAGTCTGCAAATGGCTTTCTGCTTTATCTTTCTGTAGCTGAAGGAAAGAACTTAAAAATCACTGTGACCAGCTCCACACAGCCACGTGATACGGGCACAGGAGTCAGGCCATTTTTTTTCTCAGTCTGATTTGTATTCCTAACTGCATTCAGCCTGGCTAAGACACAGAATCACACTGAATTGTCAGGATTGGAAGGGACCTCAAGGATCCCTGGAGGTGTTTAAGAGGGGATTGGACGTGGCACTTGGTGCCATGGTCTAGTCATGAGGTCTGTGGTGACAGGTTGGACTTGATGATCTTTGAGGTCTCTTCCAACCTTGGTGATACTGTGATACTGTGATCATCCAGTAGGGACACTTTCCACTAAATCAGGTTGCTCACAGCCACATCCAGCCTGGCCTTAAAATCCTCCAGGGATGAGGCTTCCACCACCTCCCTGGGCAACCTGTGCCAGTCTCTCACCACCCTCATGGTGAAGAGCTTCTTCCTGACATCTAATCTAAGTCTCCCCTCCTCTAGCTTGGATCCATTCCCCCAGTCCTAGCACTACCTGACACCCTAAAAAAAATCTCTCCCAAGCTTTCTTATAGCCCCCTTCAAGATACTGGACGGCCACAAGAAGGTCTCCTTGGAGCCTTCACTTCCCCAAACTGAACAACCCCACCTCTCTCAGTCTGCCCTCATAGCAGAACAGCTCCAGCCCTCTGCTCATCCTCGTGGCCCTTCACAGTATCACCAAGGTTGGAAGAGACCTCAAGGATCATCAAGTCCAACCTGTCTCCACAGACCTCACGACTAGACCATGGCACCAAGTGCCACATCCAATCCCCTCTTGAACACCTCCAGGGACAGTGACTCCACCACCTCCCTGGGCAGCGCATCCCAATGATGAACGACTCGCTCAGTGAAGAACTTTCTCCTCACCTCGAGTCTAAACCTCCCCTGGCACAGCTTGAGACTGTGTCCTCTTGTTCTGGTGTTGGTTGCCTGGGAGAAGAGACCAACCCCTTCCTGGCTACAACCACCGTTCAGGTAGTTGTAGAGGGCAATAAGGTCTCCCCTGAGCCTCCTCTTCTCCAGGCTAAACAATCCCAGCTCCCTCAGCCTCTCCTCATAGGGCCCTTCTCTGGACACCTTCAGAATCTTCCCTG
The DNA here is from genome assembly GCF_014839835.1 of Dryobates pubescens. NCBI lineage: Eukaryota > Metazoa > Chordata > Aves > Piciformes > Picidae > Dryobates > Dryobates pubescens. Next base: position 3,498,521 of record NC_071634.1, read on the forward strand.
TAATAGAAGCTCCAGAACTGCACACAGGGATCCAAGAGAGGTCTCACCAGAGCATTGTAGAGGGAGAGAATCACCTCCCTCAATCTGCTGGCCACACTTCTCTTGATGCAGCCCAGGATGTGGTTATGTGGTTAATACGACTTCTAATGTGAAACTCATTCTCCATGAAGTCAGGTTACACCTATCAAGCCACTTCAAATGGAGACTTGAAAAATTCTCATGAGCCACAAATTTCATACATGAACAATTTAAACTATTTTGACTTTGGAAGGTGGTGACCACAGAGGGTAGCCCTTTGAGGAGGTGAGCTGCAAGTGGTGTGTGTTTGGTTTATGGTATAATACTGATAGCTCTGATATCTGGGGAATTCAAGAGACAACTGATTATGTACAAGGGTGTTCTCTTTTTTCACTCCATTTTGATTTTCCTTTCATGTTTGGGGTTTTTTTAGCAGTTTTTATTGACTTGTGCTTCAAAAAACCCACAAATGATGTGTTGGGTTTTTTTCTTTTGTGGAGGCATAGAACTCACACTAGATAAATAAAAATTATCTGGGGAAATCAATGGTGATGAAGGAGGAGTAGTAACAATGTGTGTCTGAAAATCCAGCCTACAACTCGTTCCAGTGTCTTGCCACCCTCACTGCAAAGAATTTCATACTACTATCCAGTATAAATCTGCCCTCCTCAAGCTCAAAGCCAATGCCTCTTGTCCCATCACTCAAGCTCTTGTAAAAAGTCTCTCCCCAGGTTTCTTGCAGGCCCCTTTCAGGTACTGGGAGGCTGCTTGAAGGTTTCCCCAGAGCCTTCTCTTCTTCAGGCTGAACAGTTCCAACTCTCTTGCTTATCCCCATAGGCTTCTTTGTGCAGAAGCAATGGAAGATCACCTGTGAAAAAAGAAAGACAAGGCAGAAATGGATCAAAGCAGGGAAGTACAAAGAAATAAACAAAAAGAAAAAGCAACCAGAAGGATCATATCATAGAACAATAGAATAGAATAGAATAGAATAGAATAGAATAGAATAGAATAGAATAGAATAGAATAGAATAGCATAGAATAGAATTAACCAGGTTGGAAGACAGCTTTGAGATCAACGAGTCCAACCTATCATCCAACACCATCTAATCAACTAAACCATGGCACCAAGCACCCATCAAGTCACTTCCTAAACACCTCCAGTGATGGTGACTCCACCACCTCCCTATGCAGCACATTCCAATGGCCAGTCTCTCTTTCTATGAAGAACTTCTTCCTAACATCCAGCCTGAACCTCCCCTGGTGCAGCTTGAGAGAATGGTTTGCTTTGGAAGGGGCCTTAAAGACCACTTAGCTCCAATCTTACCCAATACTGTTAGCAGTATCTTGCCCAATACAGGTTTTGTAACGCAAGAGTATGAACTTGTTATCACTGCTTCCCTTCCTTTAGATACTTGAGGCCACACCTCAAATACTGGGTTCAGTTTTGGGCACCTCACTGCAAGAAAGACATTGAGGTGCTGGAGCAGGTTCAGATAAGAGCAGCAAAGCTGGCAAGGGGTCTGGAGAACAGAGCTGGTGAGGAGCAGCTGAGGGACCTGTGGTATCTACCACAGTCTGGAGGAGGCTGAGAGGAGACCTCATTGCTCTCTACAGCTCCCTGAAAGGAGGTTGGAGTGAGGTGGGGATTGATCTCTTTTCCCTAGTATCAGGTGATAGAAGGAGAAGAAATTTCCTGAAACTGTGCCAAGGGAGGTTTAGTTTGGAGATTAGGAAAAACTTCTTAACTGCAAGAGTGGTCAGGGATTAGAACAGGCTGCCCAGGGAGGTGGTGGAGTCACCATGCCTGGGGGCGTTGAAGAACCATGTGTCCCAAAGTGCCATGGTTTAATGGCCATGGTGGTGTTGGGTTGATGGTTGGACTCAATAATCTCAGAGGTCTTTTCCAACCAAAACAGTTCTGTGATTCTGTGGATATTGTTTACATGTAAAATAGGTGCTGAGATGTAAATTGGTTTTTTTTTCCACACCTAATCACTTGACATGTCACTGTTGTATCTGGGTGAAAACTGGATGAAAGCTGGATTCTCTGAACAGCAGGAGCACCTGAAGTGGCACACAGTGATACAAGCTACAAAGAGGACATAGGCTCAAGCTGTGCCAGGGGAAGTTTAGGCTGGATGTTAGGAAGAAGTTCTTCATAGAAAGAGAGATTGGCCATTGGAATGTGCTGCCCAGGGAGGTGGTGGAGTCACCATCACTGGAGGTGTTTAGGAAGAGACTGGATGAGGCACTCGGTGCCATGGTTTAGTTGAATAGATGATGTTGGGTGATAGGTTGGACTTGATGATCTCTGGTCTATTCTATTCTATTCTATTCTATTCTATTCTATTCTATTCTATTCTATTCTCACTCTTCCTCTGGAATGTGCAATATACCTGGTGTGCAAGCCATGTGGAGCACATGCCACGACTTCAGGCAGGGAATGTTTCCACCAGTCCACCCAAACACAAATCTGTATTTTATACTGCTCCCAGGGGGAGGGATCCAGGTAAAATGTGATTTTTGAGATGAAACCATAACTGTCCCCTTCTTGCCCCCACTGCACACATGATTTTGTGAGAACCCAAAGCAGCTTGGATCAGAGAATGCTGGAGAGGCTTTTCTTCAGAGGGGGGGAATAAATGTCTCCCTGAAATACCACAGTTTCCCTGAGCTATTAGCTGTGCACGCTGCAGATTTAAAACCCTGTCTTAAGGGACAAATGAAACTAAAAAGCACGTTGGCTTCACATAGCTCTAGGACAAAGTCTGGTGATTTTAATTTATTCCACAATTATGGCCCAAATAATGGATCTTCCTTACAGCCCCCATTGCAGACCAGAGCCTAATTAATAATGAAAATGGTATATGACAACTAGCAGGGTCTCAGGCAGCTCCTGCAGGTTCCAGACACCAGGCTGTGTAACACTGAGTAATGCTGGGCAGTAATGCTGCTGGCAAGCTAATGAGAACATGGAGCTGGTGGTGTAACTGAACAGGTTTGTCTTCTTCATAGCCAAACCATCACACAGGGACTATGGATTTGCTGACCCTGGTGGTGTCGGGTCAGTGGTTGAACTCAATGGACTTAGAGGTCGAACTCAATGGACTTAGAGGTCTTTTCCAACCAAAATAATTCCATACACAGATGCATCATATAGGCTTAGATACACAATATTTGCATTGGAGTGGGGCCAGAGGAGGCCAAAACAGTCATGGGGGGGCTGGAACCCCTCTGCTATGAGGCCAGGCTGAAAGAGTTGGGGTTGTTCACCCTAGAGAAGCCATGGCTCTGGGGAGACCTTCTGGTGGCTTTTCAGTGCTTAAAGGGGATGATCAGAAAGCTGGAGACAGACTTTTTAGCAGGACCTGTTGTGACAGGGCAAGGGGTAACAGCTCTAAATTAAAGGAGGAGTGGTGAGACACTGGCCCTGGTTGCTCAGAGAGGTAGGAGATGGCACATGCCTGGGAGCCATTCCAGGTCAGGTTGTTAGGGACTGTGAGCACCCTGCTCTAGTTGAAGATGCCTCTGCTGACTGCAGGGGGGTTAGGCCAGATGAGCTTTACAGGTCCCTTCCAACCCAAACCAGTCTGAGTTCCTATGACCCTATGATGTTCCCCACCCATCCCAACAGCCACTGCACCCAGCACCAGTGACTCTGTGACATCAGCCCCAGGGCCTAGGGTACCACGGCAACCTGAGTCCTGTGGGCACAGTCGGCTGCTGCTCTGCTGGCAGCAAGAGCTTGGTTCTCGAAGCTGACCTATGCCAGCTGCAATGAAGACTTTCCTGCCCCTCCTTGTCCTGCTGGCCCTGTGCCAGCCTGTGCTCACCTTCTGGAACTACTGTGGGTAAGCAGGGCGAGGCTCTGGGAGGGAGCCTGGGCAACCCTGCTGGGCTTCACTGGAGGGTGCTTGCCTGTCCCCTGTGCCCACACCACAGCTCCCCAAAGCCCATGTGGGAGCTTCAGCTCCTGGGCGGCAGCTGGGCTGCTGGCACAGCTCATCTGTGGAGCTGAAGCAGAGCCAGGGGCCGACGGACGGACAGACAGGTACCCCAGGGGCGGCTCTGGCCCCGCTGTCCCTGCCAGGTGGGCTGGGGAGGGCAGAGGGCAGCAGCCCCCGAGCAGGGCTCTCCTGAGTTTGTGGTTGCAGAAGCACCTGCGGGCTCCGGCCCATGGTCTCCTACCATGGGATGTCGCGCGTCGTGGGTGGCGTCACCGCCCAGCCGGGGGCTTGGCCCTGGATGGTCAGCGTCCAGCAAGCCGTGCCAGGAGGAATTGGGCACATCTGTGGAGGGTCCCTGATCAGCTCCCAGTGGGTGCTCACAGCAGCCCACTGCTTCGTGGGGACCGGGTAAGGAGGAACAGCCCACGGGCATCTCCCCACCGCGCCGGCAGCTGCCCCTGCTGCTCCCTCCCCTCCCCGCTCCTCGCTGCATGCCCAGCGCCTGGGCACTGCCCAGCCCAGCCGAGAGAGCGCTCAGCAGAAGGCTGGGCTGGTGCCAGGGCTCCCCAGCAGCCTCCAGCTCAACCTTCCTTGCACCCAAGGCGCCGCCGGGGCAGAGGCAGCCTCCGCGGCGCCGCTTTGCTCTCTCCCTCGGCGAGCGGAGGGCAGGGAAGGGCTGGGCTGCCGCAGGGCAGGGCTGAGCTCCCTCTGAGCCCCCTCTGCACCCCCTCCTCGCACCTCCAGCCACACCTATTACGTGGTGGCCGGGATCACCTACTTCAATAACCCAGGCCCCGAGGCCCAGCTGCGCCACGTCAGGCGGATCCTGCTGCACCGAGGCTACGACAACGACACCATGAGCAACGACATCGCCCTGCTGGAGCTGGACCAGCCTGTGCAGTGTGGCTACCACGTGCAGCTGGCCTGCGTGCCCGACGCCTCCGTGCGCGTCTCGGAGCTCACCAACTGCTGGGTCAGCGGCTGGGGCTCCACCAGAGCCAAATGTGAGTGCCCGGCACGGCCTCTGCCCTGCTGCTGGGGACGCAGCTTGGGCTTGCTGAGGGCAGAGGGCAAAGCCAGAGCCAGGCTGTGGGGTGCAGAGGGTCTCTAGAGAGACTGGTCCCAGCCGTGGCCCAAAGGGTGCCGGGGGCACGGTGCTCAGCAGGTGCAAGGCCAAGCCCTTAGGAAGGGATTCACCCCGACAGGGAGCCTGGCTGCCAGCTGCAGGGGGCTAATTCCTCTCTGTGCTCACAGCTGGGCATTTGCCACTGGGGCTGCAGCAGGCCAAGGTCTACCTCATCAACCTCCAAGTCTGCAACAGCAGCCACTGGTACGCAGGAGCCGTCCACAGCCACAACCTCTGTGCTGGCTACCCCCAGGGTCGCATCGACACCTGCCAGGTAGGAGCCTGCTACAAGCCAAGCCCAGCAGTGCCAGCTGCCCCAGCACGACCACCCAAGCAGCCCCTGGCATGGGCTTGCTCTGGCCACTCACCCTCCCACCATTGGTTCCCCACCACTCCTGGGGCTCCCCTCCCCATCCCCAGCCACAGTGTCTTGCCCTGTGCCACCCTCGTCCCCTGGCACTGTGCCCACAAAGCCCAGCCCCTGCTCCTGGTAGCCCATAGCTCCACATCCCAGCCCTGGAACGTCTCTGTGCCAGACTCCAGCACCCGTGTGCAGAGGTGGCCAAACCTCCCACCTCACACACCCACCACCTCCTCCCAGACAAGACCCTGAAACTCCAGCACCTGAGCAGAACCTTGCCGGGCATGGATCCAGCTCTGGAAGGTGCTGCCGTAGAGAAGGAGCTGGCACAGTGCTGACCAGGGCCATCCAATCCCCCCTGAAGCCTCTCTCCTCCACTGCAGGGTGACAGTGGTGGTCCTCTGGTGTGCCAGGCCAAGAACGCTGACTACTTCTGGCTGGTGGGGGTGACCAGCTGGGGAACAGGCTGTGCCAGAGTAAGGAAGCCTGGCATCTACACCTCCACCCAGCACTTCTACAACTGGATTCTGGTCCAGATGGGACTATACCCAGCATCTTAGTCATTGAAATAAAGATGCTGTTGTTTTCATACCTACCTCTGCTTCAGTCCAGTGCAGTCTCCTGTGCAAGGCCACAACTTCCACAACCAGCACCTGCCAAATGGGGCTGCAGACAGACAGGTCAGGCACAGGGTGGAAACGTCACTGCAAAGAGCTGAAATGGTGCCTAGACAGAGAGGAGGGTACTCAGAGCTCCCCTGGGTTGCAGGAGACTGGCACATTGTCTTACCTAAGGCCACCTTCTGTCTGCTCTCAGCAGATGTGGGGCAAACACCTTCAGAAAAACTGTCCAAAACCAAAGCCCTTCTGAGCCCAAGTTGTTTGGGAGCAGGTTCTGGTGCCTCCAAAGCAATGCTATGCCCTCTCTCTGGGAACGCAACGTGTTCCTCAGCAGAGGAAAATCTTCAGCACAGCACAGACATGGACCTGTTGGAGTGGGGCCAGAGAAGGCCACAGCAATGCTAGGAGGCCTGGAAGCCCTCTGCTGTGAGGCCAGGCTGAGAGAGTTGGGGTTGCTGAGACTGGTTAAGAAGGCAGCTCCAAGGAGACCTTGTTGTGGCCTCCCAACATCAAAAGGGGGCTTACAAGAAAGCTGGGGAGGAACTTCTTAGAGCACTGAGTAGTGACAGGAGTGGGGGGAATGGATCCCAGCCAAAAGAGAAGAGATTTAGATTAGGTGTTAGGAAGAAGTTCTTCCCCATGAGGATGGTGAGACACTGGAACAGGTTACCCAAAGAAGTGGTGGAAGCCTCATCCCTGGAAGTTTTTGAGGTCAGGCTGGACGTAGCTCTGGGCAACCTGCTGTAGTGTGAGGTGTCCCTGCCCATGGCAGGGGGCTTGGAACTAGGTGATCCTTGAGGTCCCTTCCAACCCTGACAATCCTGTGTGATTCTGTGATTATTTCTCTTTCCTCCTCTTTTATTTAACCTTTAGCAAGCCGGGATGAAGCAGGAAAGCACACACATTTCCCACCCTGCAAAGGAACAGAAGGCCATTGTTCTGCAGGAGTTACCAAACCACAGCAGAACTTTGGAATTTCACCCAAACAGAGCACTGGGTAACATCTGCTCACCTGCAGCTCCCCACCTAACATTATCAGAAGGAGGAAACATTTGCTCAAGTAATTAAATATTTATTCCTTTAAAGGTATAACTAGAGCACAAAAATACATTTCTGCCTCCCACAGCTTTTAGCAAGCTGTCAAGTTCTCCACTGCTTGGTGTTCACTGAGTCATAAAGGGAAAAATATCTAAAGCAGGAGAAATGTGAGAGCCTCTGCTTGAGGCTGCACTCAGTCAGCCAGAGGGAAACCAGAACAAAGGCTTGGCTATTCCTGATTTCTTCTGGTGCAGTTCAGCAATGAGCTTGGTGTGTGCTTAATTTCCAATCAGGTGCTTGAATTCCCTGCTCAGATAATGAGGGATAATGTCTCTGGCCTTGCACACAGCTTAAGCTGTGACCATTTTCTTCTGGATGAACTACTGCGAGGTTCAAACTACAACACTCCTCTCTCTCTCAGCTTCCTTCCTTCTTTGCACCTGCATTTATGCTCTGCCTTGCCAAAATACCTGAAGAAACAAGATCTGGAAGGTTGCTTGCTGCTATATTTATACATGGAGGGAAAGAATCACAGAATCACAGGATGGTCTGGGTTGGAAGCGACCTCCAAAGGGCATCTAGTCATAGAATCATAGAATCAATAAGGTTGGAAAAGACCTCAAATGTCATCGAGTCCAACCTGTCACCCAACACCCCATGACTACTAAACCATGGCACCAAGTGCCACATCCAATCCCCTCTTGAACACCTCCAGGGACGGTGACTCCACCACCTCCCTGGGCAGCACACTCCAACGGCTAACAACTCTCTCTGTGAAGAACTTTCTCCTCACCTCCAGCCTAAACTTCCCCTGGTGCAGCTTGAGACTGTGTCCTCTTGTTCTGGTACCCTCTCTGCAATCAGCAGGGACATCCTCAACTAGATCTGTTTACACAGAGCCCTGTTGAGCCTCACCTTGAATATCTCCAGGGATGGGGCACCAACCACCTCCCTGGGCAACCTGTTCCAGAGTTCCACCACCCTCATGGTGCAGAACTCGTTCCTAGCATCCAATCTAAATCTGCTCTTCTCTGTTTTGAAGCCATTGCCCCTGGTCCTGTCCCTGCAGGCCTTTGCAAACAGTCTCTCTACATCCTTCTTGAAACCCCTTCAGGTATTGGAAGGTCATTATTAGGTCTCCCTGGAGCCTCCTCCAGGCTGAACACCCCCAGCTCCCTCAGCCTGTCTTCACAGCAGAGGTGCTGCAACCCCCTCAGCATCTTTGTGGCCCTCCTCTGGACCTGCTCCATCAGCTCCAGGAGAGGCTTTACCTTATTTCCATTCTAAGCCTTTAATTTAGATTCATACTGAGGGGATTTTATTTCTTTTTAAGAAAACCACAACTCATTTGGGTTTTGCTTCCAAATCCCATCAAAATCTACATTTTTTCCTATGCAGAAAGATCAGTTTAAGCCTATAAATATACATCCTCTGTATTAAACTTGAGTTTCGTAGGGACACAGGAAATTTGGTGCTGGCCAGCTTTCCTGGGGAGATATAAAACAATGTGCTAGATCTAAAAATAGCCACCCAGTGCTTTTGTGTCTTGGGGGGCTTATTCCCCACTGTATCTCCACACCTTGGTGTGGAAATGCAGAGGAACTGAACTATTGATTGCTGTTTCACACCCTAAGGACACAGGAGCAAGAAAACACTTGATCAAAGTGAATCTGTGCTGAGCTTTATCCCCTGCTCCCTAAAGTGAATCTCTGCTGAGCTTTATCCCCTGCTCCCTTCTTACCAAAGCATTGTTCAACTTTCAGCATATGAATGCTGCCATTTATATGCAAGCGAGCAGCTAAACTCATGTGTGAGTTTAATGATGTAACTCAAATCACTCCAGACTCAGAATGTGTTCTGCATAAGTGATGAATGAGTTATGGAAGCAAGGAATGGTAGGGGATGGAATGGACCTCTAGAGATCGAGTCCGACCCCTGTGCCAAAGCAGGATCACCTCGGGCAGGTTGCACGGGGACACATCCAGATGAATGTCTCCGCAGAAGGAGATTCCACAACCTCTCTGGGCAGCCTGCTCCAGAGCTCCAGCACCCTCACAGTAAAGAAGTTTCTCCTCATGTTGAGGAGGAACTTCCTGTGCTCTAGCTTGTACACCTTGTTCCTTGTCCTATCACTTGGCACCACCAACAAGAGCCTGGAAACTTCAACTTTATAAGGACCCCTTAGATGTTTATAAATGTTGATGAGATCTCCTCTCAGACTTCTCCAGGCTAAACAGCCCCAGGGCTCTCAACCATCCCTTAATCATCCTTGTGGCCTCCATTGTACTCCTTCCAGCAGGCCCCTGTTTCTCTTGAACTGGGGAGCCCAAAACTGGTCACAGTATTCCAGGTGTGGACTCACCAGAGCAGAGTAAAGAGGGGGGACAACCTCCCTAGAGCTGCTGGCCTCACTTTTCGTACTGCACCCCAGGATACCATTGACCCTCTTGGCCACAAGGGCACATTGCTGACCCATAGAGAACTTGCTGTCCATCAGGACTTTAAGGTCTTTCTGCATGGAGCTGCTTTCCAGCAGTACACCCCCTAGTTTGTACAGGTGTCTGCTGTTATTCCTCCCCAGATGCAGGAATGTGCACTTCTCCTTATTTGACTTCATAGGTTCCCCTTCCCCCAGCTCTCAGCCTGTCCAGCTCTCATGGGACAGCAGCACAGCCTGATGGGGGTCAGCCACCTCTCCCAGTTTGGTGTCATCAGCAAGCCTCCTTAGGATCTACTCTCTCCCCTCAGCCAGGTCATTGATGAAGACATTGAACAGAACTGGACCCAGCACTGATCCCTGGGGATCAGTGTGACTATGTGAAATCCAAGTTTCATTGCTTTACCCCATCCAAACCCTCTGTTCCTTTGTAGTAATGCCTTGCTCAGTAGCTCCTTCACTCCTAGTGCCAGAACACACATTTAGCTATTTCAACTCTTCTCACTCTGAAATTCTTAGTTTAATAAATAAATCAATAAGGAACCTTAATTACTTTGAATGTTATCTACAAGTTCTCCCAACTTTCAGTTTTATCTGACTTCTTAATTCAGAAATTGGCTGCTGTTCTTGCTGAAGAACTGAAATACTCTGCTACCCCTCTTGCCAGAGTTCATTAAGTTGGGCAGCAAGCCAAGCTCCCTCTCTAGGCCACAGGTCAGCAGACACAGCCACTTCTGGAAGAAGCAAAGAACTCACTCTTGTCCCTTGGCCTTCTACTTGCTCAGAGTGAGGAAACAATTCCTGGCCTGTGAATAACAAGAGTAGTGACCACAGCATGGACAACCATACCAGGACAGAAGCTGAGGGATGCCCATCTAAGCTCCATGGTGACCTTCCAACTAGCTGCTTGCTGTGCACTCACATTGGCTGGAGGCAAAGGCTGATGTAAAACCAGCTGAATTCTGTCTTCAGGAAATAAACAACTGCAATCTCTAGAACCAGTGCTGCCATCACCCACATCACTGTGGGTACAATCTGAAGAGAAAATATTCACATCACAGGATCACAGGATGGTAGGGGTTGAAAGGGTCCTCTGGAGATCTTTGAGTCCAACCCCCCTGCCAGAGCAGGACCATAGAATCCAGCACAGGTCACACAGGAACACATCCAGATGGGTCTGAACAGTCTCCAGAGAAGGAGACTCCACATTCTTTGTGGGCAGCCTGTTCCAGTGCTCCATGACCCTTACAGTGAAAAAGTTCCTCCTCATGTTGAGGTGGAACCTCCTGTGCTGGAGTTCGCATCCATTGCCCCTTGTCTTATCACAGGGCACAATTAAGCAGAGGCTGTCCCTGTCCCTTCTTTCCTGACCCCCAGCCCTCAGACATTTATAGACATTGGTTAGATCCCCTCTCAGTCTTCTCTCCACACTAAATAGTCTCCAGACTATTCAAGGCTGTATGTGCAGAAGAATATGTATAGCACCCACACCTTCAGCTTGAGAACCAAGGGGATGGTCACCAGAAGCAGACACAGCTCTGGCTGAAGGCTGTGGAGGTCCAGCAGTTCTTCATTGTGCTGTGCTGGTGACACAAGTTTCCTTACCTCAGTGGAGAAGTGGCTGCAGGGAACATTTCCAAAACCCACAGACATTATTTTATGCTTACACTTTCAGTTTGACTTTGAAGGTCTTCTGGAACTTTAAGGCCTGCAAGTTCCCAAGATGTGGCATGAATCTTTGGTTGGTGCTGCCAGTGGAATTGTTAGCATTGTGACAACTGTGCCACACTGAAAATGAAATCCACAACTTACTTATTTTAGGGGAAAAAAGATCTAGTTGTGAGATACTCAACTTGCTGTTTGATAATTCATTGTGTCAGCCCTAATGTTTTGAGTCACAAGGACCACTGATGACTTAGTTCTTATTTACTCATCTCATAGCCTCAGCACTGATGACCCTGAAGAAAATGGAGACTCTTTATTTAGTCTCTCCTTCCATGAAAGCATTTCCATACTTAGTGACCTTCCTCATGTTTCCATGCACATTTCCATCCCACACAACTTCTTCCTTCAGATGAGGTGATCAAACCTGCAAGAAGTATCAGAGAGAGACACATCCATGACCTATAGAAGCAGAGAGTGGTGGGCATTGGAAGGGACACCTGGCGAGTTCCAGAAGCAGAGAAGGTTCATGCCCACTCCAGGAGCAAGCCAGAGAAACAAACCTCTGATCCTGAGCCCACAGGACAGCTCAGGGGAGCTGCATGCACTCAGCTGGTGGTCAGGGAGAAGTGGGCATCCCAAGGTTGATGACCTGCCACAGCCTTAGTCACAACTTCTCCCTTAAAGCTTTTTCTTCAAGGCTTGAATATCTCCAAGTTGTAACTCCTGTAGGACAGTTATGGCTTGGCCAGCTGCAATGGTTCTTCACAGGTGTGCCTGGGGATGTGCAGGAGAAGCCAAGTGTGCTCCCTGCAGCCTCATTGCCCCTGGACCTAGCTCTGAGCTGAGGGAGCAAGGGCCATGGAGTCCCCAAGAACAATGAGGGATGGCTTTGGTTGGAGTGGCCACAGGTGCTGCTGCAGCTCCTGGTCTAGCCCCAGGATGGCCTTTGGCTGAGGGCCATGCCAGGGCCTGAGGCCTTTGGCTTTCATGGGCTGGAGCCAAACCCTGCATGGCAATGAAGGCAACCCCTGGGCCAGGTGTGACAGTGACTGTGAGACTGGAGAGGCAGGACAAGGTGTCTCAAAAACATTTACTGCTGAGCACAGCAAACAAGGCTTTCTTACTCCTCTGCTCACCCATTTCTACCCCTATGATATTTCCTTCCTCCCCAGGATCTTAACTGCTTCTGGTCAAGCTCCCATTGAGGCCCATTACCATTGCCAGGAGCTGCATGGGTCACAGATGCAAGTTGGGCAGTGGTAGCAACCTGAAGCCTGGCTGCATGGTGGCCCTGTGAGGGGAGGGGCAGGAGCTGCTGCCAGTGTGAGCACCAGGATCTGTGGAACATGGGATGAAGCCAGGGCAGCGTTGGGGACCTGCAGAGCAGCTCCATTTGGCTGTCCAGATGGAAGTTCAAAGAGTGCCATGGCTGGTGGGAAGGGACTTTTGGTGGGGCAATGATGGACCAGGAGCCAGCTCCTGGGTGCCAGTGTGTGTGTGGCTGCTTGGCCACTTTGGTGGGAATGGACCTGCACAGCCCAGGGAATGGAGCAAAACTAGAAGTGGGTGGATTCAGACTGGATGTCAGGAAGAAGTTCCCCATGAGGGTGGTGAGAGACTGGCACAGGTTGCCCAGGGAGGTGGTGGAAGCCTCATCCCTGGAGGTTTTTGCAGCCAGGCTGGATGTGGCTGTGAGCAACCTGCTGGAGTGTGAGGTGTCCCTGCCCATGGCAGGGGTGTTTGAGCTGGATTATCCTTGAGGTCCCTTCCAACCCTGACAATTCTCTGATCTGGGGGTGCTGTCAGCCCCTGGCTCAGCTGGTGCCATGCTGGTGAATGTAGATGTCTGAGGGATGTTCTCCTTCTCTGCTGCAGCATCTTCCACCCACTGAGCATCAGGCCATCTCTTTCTGGGCTAGACTCTTTCACCTTGGGGCCCTGTGGGGATGCAGCTGGGGCTCTCATCCTTCCAGCAGAGCTTTGCAAGCTCATCCTCAGGAGGCTGAGGGAATCTTGCCTAAAAATGGGGCTGTTGTAGAAGAGCAGCTACAAAATGGAAAGGAGAGGACTTAGTTGCCATCCTTTCAAGGAGGAGACAGAGACCCCATAACTGAGCATTGACTTCAGCAAAGGCAGCTGTGGACATTCCAAAGGGCTCTTGGGGACATTTTAGACCTCAGGTTAGTGCTGAAGACCATGAGAGGATTGGACTCTGGGGAGTAAGAAGCACCCTGGTGTGCTCAGCACATGGGAGCAGGGAAGTGTAGGGCTTGCAAAAGCCTGAAAACCAATGGGGAGCCCCAAATGCCACGGGAGTTCAGGCACCTCACACTGGAATGGACCTGTCAAGCACAGGACTGCTGCTGGTGGGCATCTTGTCAGCATGAAGCAGATGCCACAAGAAGGCTGAAATGCTCGGGAAAGGCAGACAGAGAGCAAGCACAATGGACAGGACCATCCTGTCCTTTGGCAGGTTCAAAGGAAGCACAATGAACTCAAAACTCTTTGAGCAGATCCTGCCTTCCACAGGCTTCTGTCCTCTGACCATCAGCCTCTTCCCCTGCAAATGTCCCCAGCGTTCCTTCATGTGTGGAGGACCTGACCTACCTTGCCCAGAGCAGCCCCTGCTGCTGCTGTTGGCAGCTCCTCAGTGGAGGTCGAGGTGGCAGAACAGCCTCCATTGCCATGGGTGGTAAGCTGCAGAATGAAGCCTCTCATGGACTTGGTTGCAAAGATCTTTCCACTCCTCCCCAGCACTTCATTCCTGAAGAGCTTCTCTGCAGCCACAATGCAGTTCCTATCACTGCCCCACCAGATGAAGAGATGGGTGCTGACAGCCATCCACAGCTTCTGGAGGAAGGAGTGGGCTGCAGATTGAGTGGGTTTGCCACAGATGTCCTCCCAGCAATGATGGAGTTCCATGATGGAAGCCTGGGATTCACTGGACAAACCCCTTTGAATGTCCAATCCCCTTTGAACACCTCCAGGGATGGTGACTCCACCACCTCCCTGGGCAGCACATGCTAATGGCCAACAGCTCTCTCAGTGAAGAACTTTCTCCTCACTTCCTGCCTAAACTTTCCCTGGCACCTTGAGATGGTGTCCTCTTGTTCTGGTGCTGGTTGCCTGGGAGAAGAGACCAACCCCCTCCTGGCTACAACCTCCCTTCAGGGAGTTGTAGAGAGCAAGGTCTCCCCTGAGCCTCCTCTTCTGCAGGCTAAGCAACCCCAGCTCCCTCAGCCTCTCCTCACAGGGCTGTGCTCCAGACCTCTCCCCAGCCTTGTTGCCCTTCTCTGGACACCTTCAAGTGTCTCAATGGCCTTCTTAAATTGAGGGGCCCAGAACTGGACACAGGACTCAAGGTAAGTTCAACCTGCTCCACTCAAGCTGTTGCCCCCTCTTCACCCACTGCCCCTCCTCCCTGCCCAGCTCGCCAGAGGCATGGAAGGTTCCTGAGGCTCCCAGCATTGCCCAGGGTTGTGCAGCCCCCCAGTGACTCTCTGTGCTCCTGGCCCTTGCAGGCCCACATGCAAATGGTGAGAAAGTGACAGCAAACAGGGATCCCACAGGCAACCTGCAGAGCAGAGCAGCAGTCATCAACAGTGACATTTGGGAAACAAGGACTAATGCTGACCCAGGCTGGCTATGCTGGTTAGAAAAAAACAAGAGATTAATGGAATTTTTGCTTTCCTTTGCTAAAACAACAAAAAATAATATAACAAACAAACAAAACCCCGAAGTGCCCTTGGGGCCAAGAAGGCAAAGGGCATCCCGGGGTGGATTAGAAGAGATGTGGTTAGTAGGTCAAGAGAGGTTCTCCTGCCCCTCTACTCTGCCCTGCTGAGGACACATCTGGAATATTTTGTCCAGTCCTGGGCCCCTCAGTTTCAAGAAGGACCTCAGGGAACTGCTTGAGAGAGTCCAGCACAGAGCCACAAAGATGCTGAAGGCAGTGGAACATCTCCCTGTGAGGAAAGGTTGAGGGAGCTGGGGGCTCTTGAGCTTGGAGCAGAGGAGCCTGAGGGGTGACCTCATTGCTGTTGATAAAGATGTGCAGGGCAGTGTCAGGAGGACAGAGCCAGGCTCTCTGCTCAGGGATGTCCAATGACAGGACAAGGGGCACTGGGTGCAAGCTGGAGCAGAGGAGGTTCCATGGGGACATAAGGAAAATCTTTTTCACTATGAGGGTGCTGGAGCCCTGGAACAGGCTGCCCAGAGAGGTTGTGGAGTCTCCCTGTCTGGAGACATTCAAAACCCACCTGGCTGTGTTCCTCTGTGACTTGCTCTAGGTGATCCTACTCTGGCAGGGGGGGTTGGCTGGATGATCTTTCAAGGTCCCTTCCAAGCCCTAACATTGTGTGGTTCTGTAAAAGGAATCACTGTCTGCAGCATCTGTGGTGCAGGAGGTACCTGGGCATTAAAAGAAAAGAGGCATAGAGAGGATTCCAAGGTTAAATGAGTTTATTGAGTTAGTGGTTACAATGGTATGTCAGATACCTGTAATCCAAGCTACACCTACATATTTGCCTCTAAATTCTCACACTGTCAGTTTCCATGTCTCTAAACATTCCACCACCAGGTCTTCTAATGACTACTATTATAATCATCATCATCATCATCATCATCATCGTCATGATATAAAAGGCAATGTCACTCACCATATTGTGCTTCATACTCCACCATAAGGACTTCAATTGGCAAAAGTAAACCTCTGGCCATATTAATGGGATTAATTGAAATGTGAGCAATCAGAACACTACTAGAAGATAAAGAACAAAATATGGTATAAAAGAAGCACTCTTTTTTTTGTGGTGGTTTTGTCGTGGTTGTGGTTAAGATGGATTTAGTTTTGCATCTGTTTGAAAAATCCACATACTTATCATGAAGATGACTGAAAAGTTCTATCATTGAAGTATTGGGCCACACATTGAAGCATATTGGCTAGTACATTTTTGCACTGGAACAGAAGCAATACAAGCTGTAAGGTCTACCGTTACAATTCCATGGTTTGTTCACTTAATATCACCTGCCAACCGAAGGTTTCTCGCATGCAGAAAGACGGCGTGGGGTTTTAGGCTTGACTTTAGGGGTTAGCCCACCAGGTTCCCCCCTGGGCTGCAGGTTCTTTGGCCAATTCAAGGCTAGAGTTTGGCTTTAAAAAGGAAGCTTGGGACCAGTCCGTTTCGGAGCCGGAGAGAGCGGCCTCAAGGTGGGCACTGCAGGAAGGCAGCGCCTCGGGTTGCATGCACACGGACACAGCTTCCCCCGCCCCACGCCAGACGCATACAGGTCGGCAGGTATGCATACAAAAAAAGAATACAAAACCCTCCTGGCAGAGCTTGGTGGTTTAGAATGAATCCATAGCTTTAAATTCACTTAAGGCCTGTACAGGTGAAATATGTTTCTTCTGGGACCCTCTTCTCACTCTCGTCTGATATTCTTCTGGCTTTTCTCTCTTGACCAGAGGTTTCTTCTCGGGGGCCTTCATCTTCCAAGATACCACTGGTGAGTTCACTGCAGCAGTACCATACACCTTCTGGTATTTAGTGGAAGCCACATATGATGCTTTCACTGTAAGGACCACAGCATTCATCAGGTTTTTAGCTGCCTGGATGAGAGAAGTGGCACTGTCCAGCTACAAACAGAAAAGAAAAGGACATGCAGCAAGGTTACTCCACGACTGGATCACTGCAGCATTTCCTGAGTGAAGCCTGGGTAGTCTCAGACCTCATCAAAGGTTAAGTGAATCCTCTCCCTCAGGATTAATCAAGTAGCTTTGTATCAACCAAGCCCCAGTACCAGCATGCACCAAACTGTAAAGGTAAGGCTGGGGTACCTCCTGGCAAGTACCTCAACAACTCAAAAGCAAACTTGTGTTGGTTGTTCTTTTCGTTGTTGATTCTTCTCCTGCTGATGAAGAAGTTCCCCCTTTTTTCACCAAAACCAATAATTCTTTGAGTTCCCACTTAAAGCTTTAAAAAATAATGTTGATGTGTCAGAAAGCACAAAACAGGTCAACAGGGATTTCTTTTCTCCCCCAAGTGTTCAGGTTTGTTCTAATCATTCCCATTAAGCCCAGGCTAACCACACCACACACCCCCAAATGGTGTGTACAGGAACAGTGTGAGGCCAGTGCTGAGCTGCTTGGAGAATCCCACCTGAAAAGATGAAAGAAGGTTTTGAAACCCCTAAAGAGATAAAAAAGATGACACAGTTGACTGCAGGGGTTTGTAGCTACTCTCATATTGGAGCTAATTTAATTTCACAAGGAACCTCACCTCGTGGTCAGCAGACTTTTCATGCACAGAGCCATGGTGTTTCTCCCATGCATGAGTCTGACTTAGCTTACTGGGTCCTCTGCATATGAGAGGCCTTCAGTAACTTGTTGAACATCAAAACACTTGGGGCTTCCACTCAGCAAGCTTCTGTCATGCTGACATACATCTCCCTGGCCACATTTGCCAAAGGATTTAAGCAGCTCATGAGGACTTCCAAAGCAGCATCTCCACGTTCCAAAATGCAGGTCCAACTCCAACTGGACACCCTCAGTGGGGAGGTGCTAAAAACATGATCTTAAGTACTATAGCAACCCAGGCTGCTCTTTAGGATGTTCAATCATCCCTTTCCCACAACACTGGAGAAGTGGGATACACTCTTTGTGACCAAGCCTCTCAGTTCTACCATGGAAGCTGCTTCAATTTTTAACAACTATTTAAACAAAAATTCCCTCCCCACACTTCGCAAGGACAATTTTGGCTGTGAGATTATTTTATGTCTTCAATTCCACCCCAGTTGTGCCATAAGTTGTTGTATTTAATTAGCATAAAAGGTCTGCCTCCCTCCAAACACTGCTCTGTGTTTTGCAGATTCACAGCTTGCACTGAGTTGGAAAGAATCCTCAAAGGTCATCTTCTCCAATCCCCCTGCAGTCAGCAAGGACACCTCAAACTGGATCAGGTTGCCCAGGGACTCACCAAATCTGATCTTGAATGTCTCCTGAGCAGCCTGTTCCAGTATTTTACCACTCTCCTAGTAAAGAACTTCCTCCTGATGTCCAACCTAAATCTGCCCTGTTCCAGTTCCAAACCACTGCCCCTGGTCCTATCCCTACAGGCCCTACTGAACAGTCCCTCCCAAGCCTTCCTGTAGGGCTCCTTCAGATATTGAAATACTGCTTTAAGGCCTCCCTGGAGCCTTCTCTTCTCCAGGCTGAACAGCCCAAATTCTTTCAGTCTTCATAGGAGAGGTGCTTCAGCTCTGATCATCTTCCTGCCCCTCCTGTGGACCTGCTGCAGCAGCTCCTTGTCTCTCTTGTGTGGCAGCTCCACAGGTGGACACAGTACTCTAGGGAAGTTCTCAGCAGACCAGAGCAGAGGGGCAGGATCCCCTCTCTCCATCTCTGGCCACTCTGCTATGGATGCAGCCCAGGCTGCCATTGGCCTTCTGTTCTGCCAGTGCCCATTGCTGGCTCCTGCCCAGCTTCTCATCCACCAGCACCCCCAAGTCCTTCTCTGCAGGGCTTCTCTCAATCCCTTGATCCCCCAGCCTGTGTTGATATCAAGGGTTACCTTGACCCAAGTACAGGACCTTGCACTTTGCCTTATTGAACCTCATTGAAATGAACTCAAAGCAAGGTAACCAGGATAAACACTCACAAGGCAAGAACAAAACTCCTACTTCACCTCCAGTATTTTGAATCATTAAGAGATGAAGAGTTCAGGAATAACCTTTTTCTGAAGTGTCAGTGACTGATGTGAACAAGAACAAATAGTACAGAAAGCCTCTGTCTGGAACCACATTGATCTATGGACTTACCTATTGTTTTTATCTCCTCAGCTGTAAAGCTAATACTGATTATGAAATACACAGAACCATAGAATCAACCAGGTTGGAAAAGACCTCAGGGATCATCAAGTCCAACTTGGGACCTAATACCTAACACCTCCTCACAACTGAATCATGGCTCCAAGTGCCACATCCAAGCCTTTTTTGAACACCTCCAGGGATGGGGACTCCACCACCTCCCTGGGCAGCACATTCCAATGGCCAATTACTCTTTCTGGGAAGAACTTTCTCCCCACCGCAAGCCTAAACTTCCCCTGCTGCAGCTTGAGGCTGTGTCCTCTTGTTCTGGTGCTGGTTGCCTGGGAGAAGAGACCAACCCCAACCTGGCCACAACCTCCTGTCAGGTAGTTGTAGAGAGCAATAAAGTCTCCTCTGAGCCCCCTCTTCTCTCAGGCATTTTTAATGATTTTCATGTCCGTGGTGCCATTCCCCATGAGGGTGGTGAGACACTGGCACGGGTTGCTCAGGGAGGTGGTGGAAGCCTCGTCCCTGGAGGTTATTAAGGCCAGACTGGATGTGGCTCTGGGCAACCTGCTGTAGTGTGAGGTGTCCCTGCCCATGGGAGGGATGATCCTTGAGGTCCCTTCCAACCCTGACAATTCTCTGATTCCCTGAAATGCAGAATTAATTGCCTGCCTCCAGGAAACAGAATCACAGAATCACCAAGGCTGGAAGAGACCTCAAAGATCATTAAGTCCAACCTGTCACCCAACACCTCATGACTGAACCATGGCACCAAGTGCCACATCCAATCCCCTCTTGAACACCTCCAGGGATGGGGACTCCACCACCTCCCTGGGCAGCACATCCCAATGGCTAACAACTCTCTGGGAAGAACTTTCTCCTCACCTCCAGCCTAAACTTCCCCTGGCACAGCTGGAGACTGTGTCCTCTTGTTCTGGTGCTGCTTGACTAGAAGAAGAGACCAACCCCCTCCTGGCTACAACCTCCCTTCAGGTAGTTGTAGACAGCAATGAGGTCTCCCCTGAGCCTCCTCTTCTCCAGGCTAAACAACCCCAGCTCCCTCAGCCTCTCCTCGTAGGGCTTGTGCTCAAGGCCTCTCATACATACACATATATATAAATATATATCTATTTTTTTCCCTCAGGACTGATTTGTACTTTTTCCCTGTTAGTCAAAGAACCTAAGTGAAAAGCTGGGAGATTGCCTTCTAGGGCAGCACCACGGCTGCTCAGTCGGGAGCAATGCAACATAATTCAGCGCAGCGCTGTGCTGTAAGCAGGCAGCTGCATGATTTATAAGGCAATCTCTATGTTTGTTGGCAAATAAAAGATCAGAGTCTATTAAAGGCAGATATTCTAATTGACTGCAGAGATCTACAATCAGGCATTCTTCATTGTTAAATGATCCTTTTGGAAATGCTGCCGGACTGACGGTGAATACAAAGCGACGCCGTCGGACGGGCTCTGCTTCACGGGCGGCGGGGAGGAAGTGGCTGCTGGATCCAGCCTGCTTTGCACATTCCTGAGTGAATTCCACCTGCTGGTTGCAATAACCTCACTTCCCCCCACCCTATTGCTCTCTACAACTACCTTAAGGGAGGTTGTAGACAGGCAGAGGTTGGTCTCTTCTCCCAGGCAGCCAGCACCAGAAAAAGAGGACACAGTCTCAAGCTGCGCCAGGGGAGGTTTAGGCTGGAGGTTAGGAGGAAGTTTTACACACAGAGAGTGATTGCCCATTGGAATGTGCTGCCCAGGGAGGTGGTGGAGTCACCATCACTGGAGGTGTTCAGGGGGAGACTTGATAGGTTGCTTGGTTGCATGGTTGAGTTGATTAGGTGGTGTTGGATGATAGGTTGGACACCATGATCTTGAAGGTCTCTTCCAACCTGGTCTACTCTATTCTAGTCTAGTCTAGTCTCGTCTAGTTTATCCTATCCTATCCTATCCTATCCTATCCTATCCTATCCTATCCTATCCTATCCTATCCTATCCTATCCTATCCTATTTCTTCATGGAAAGAGTTCTGGTAGCTGTTTCACATGGGGCATGCATTAATGAGCAGAATGATTAGAATCACAGAATTGTCAGGCTTGGAAGGGAGCTCAAGGATCAGCCAGTTCCAACTCCTCTGCCATGGGCAGGGACACCTCACACTACAGCAGGTTGCTCACAGCCACCTCCAGCCTGGCTGCAAACACCTCCAGGCATGAGGTTTCCACCACCTCCCTGGGCAACCTGTGCCAGGCTCTCACCACCCTCATGGGGAATGGCACCACAGACATGAAAATCATTAAAAATGCCTGGAGGAGAGTGGGCTCAGGGGAGACCTTCTTGCTCTTTACAGCTACCTGAAAGGAGGTTGTAGCCCTGTGGGAGTTGGTCTCTTCTCCCAGGCAACCAGCAGCTGAACAAGAGGACAAGAGGACGCAGTCTCAAGATGTGCCAGGGGAAGTTTAGTCAGGAGTTGAGGAGAAAGTTCTTCCATGAAAGAGAGATTGGCCATTGGAATGTGCTGCCCAGGGAGGTGGTGGAGTCACCATCCCTGGAGGTGTTCAAGAGGGGACTGGATGTGGCCCTTGGTGCCATGGTTTAGCTGTCAGGAGATGTTAGGTACTAGGTAATAGGTTGGACTTGAAGATCTCTGAGGTCTTTTCCAACCTGGTTGATTCTATGATTCTATGTATTTCATAATCAGTAATAGCTTACAGCTGAGGAGATCAAAACCAATAGGTAAGTCCATAGATTAATGTGGTTCCAGACACAGGTTTTCTGTAATATTTGGTCTTCCAGGGGTAGGGCCTCTGCTTTCTCCCAGAGCAACCTGTGCCAGTGTCTCACCACCCTCACGGGGAAGAGCTTCTTCCTAACATCCAAGCTGAATCTCCCCATTCCTAGTTTTGTTCCATTCCCCCCAGTCCTATCATTTACTGACACCCTCAAAAGTCCCTCCCCAGCTTTCTTGCAGCCCCCTTCAGATACTGGAAGGCCACAATTAGGTCTCCTCAGAGCCTTCTCTTCTCCAGATGGAATAACTCCAACTCTCTCAGGCTGTCTCCATAGGAGGAGTGCTCATTTTTTCAATGAGGCAAGAATTAGATGCTTAAAGGCATACAAAGGATGCAACCTGCAATCTTCAAACACATTAATTTTATGAAGCATATTGATAAGGGTGTGCAGAAACCTGCACTACTAATCACATGAGGTATTTTGATGCCATTTTATCTCTAGCTTCAATCTGCTGTTCTAGTAGATAAGAGCTCCCTATTTTCACCACTATTAATCACATTTTAATGTGCAGACACTTGGTCTTTGCCCTTAAAACCCATTCAAACTGTAAAATGCTTTCAGGCCTTGGAATCAGGAAAGAGACATAAAACCCCCATAATAGTATTAGGCCTTGAGTGTCCTCCAGAATCTGTTGGTAGCCATCCCATGTACCCAGTTTGGCTACCTAAGCACTTCCAGTGATTTTTCTCTCTGCTTCCAGCTCCTTGCTCGTGTTATGGCTCAGTAAAGAAGAAATTAAAGTGAATGAACACCATCTCAATTAACATTTAGATCTTTCCACACCACCATTGTTACTCCGGGTTTAAGCTGTGCTTTATAACCAGCAGAGCTGCGGTGGCATAAAACTGGAATGAGGGGGCAATGAATCAAGCCTTAATTCCTTACAGAATCTGGGCACAGAAACACATGCACTAGTCCAAAGAGAGAGTGTTAATAATAAGTGGGGGGATGGTTGGGGGGAGAGGAAAAAAAAGGGGAAAAAATAAAAGGAGGAAAATTAACATTTCCAAAAGAAAAGTTGCACTAGGAAATTGTTGTACAGTGCAGAAGGCAAACATGACTGCCCAGGAATAGTTAGGGAACAGCTAGCAGAGCCTCTGACCTACTGCCCAAAATCAGTGTTCTGCTTCTTAGAGCACTCTACATCTCTTCATCTCTTCTCTGATCTCTCTTGCCCAGGTGGCCAAGAAGGCCAATGGCATCCTGGCCTGCATCAGGAACAGTGTGGCCAGCAGGAGCAGGGAAGTCATTGTGCCCTGTGCTCAGCACTGGTTAGGCCACACCTTGAGTCCTGTGTCCAGTTCTGGGCCGCTCAATTTAAGAAGGCCATTGAGACACTTGAAGGTGTCCAGAGAAGGGCAACAAGGCTGGGGAGAGGTCTGGAGCACAGCCCTGTGAGGAGAGGCTGAGGGAGCTGGGGTTGCTTAGCCTGGAGAGGAGGAGGCTCAGGGGAGACCTTACTGCTCTCTACAACTCCCTGAAGGGAGGTTGTAGCCAGGAGGGGGTTGGTCTCTTCTCCCAGGCAACCAGCAACTGAACAAGAGGACACAGTCTCAAGCTGTGCCAGGGGAGGTTTAGGCTCAAGGCAAGGAGAACATTCTTCCCAGAAAGAGTAATTGGGCATTGGAATGTGCTGCCCAGGGAGGTGGTGGAGTCCCCATCCCTGGAGGTGTTCACATAAGGATTGGATGTGACACTTGTGGTTTAGTTGTCAGGTGGTGTTAGGTATTAGGTTATAGGTTGGACTTGATGTTCTCTGAGGTCTTCTCCAACCTGGCTGATCCTATGATTCTATGTTTACCCCTGTTGAGGGGAAACAAAACCCAAAAAAGACCTTAAACGTTATTAACATTATTGGTGCATAAAACCCCAAGACAGAGAGTCATAAAATTGTATTGGTTTATAAAGACCTTCCAGGTCATTGAGTCTGACTGTTATCTACTGCTGCCAAGGCTGGGGCTAAAACATGTCCCTCAGTACGACATCCCTTCCTCTTTGAAACACCTCCAGGGATGGGAATTCAGCCACCTCCCTGGGCAGCATGTGCCCGGGTTTGAGAACCCTTTCAGTCAAGAAGTTTCTTCTAACAGCCAACCTAAACCTCCCCTGGTGCAATTTGAGGCCATTTCCTCTCCTCCTGTCACTTGTTACTAGGGGGAAGAGACCAACTCCCACCTGGCTCCATCCTCCTTTCAGGGAGTTGCAGAGAGCCAGAACCTCTCCCCTCAGCCTTCTTTTCTCTACAATTAACACCCCCAGTTCCCCTCACCAGTCCTGTTCTCCAGACCCTTCACCAGCTTTGTTGCCCTTCTCTGGACACTGTCCAGCACCTGCCATGGGCAGGGACACCTCTCAGCCAGACCAGACTCAGCTGCTCAAGGCCTCACCCAACCCAAAAAACTTCAAACCCCAACTTTTGTCAGATTGCTGAACAAAACCTTTCTGAAAGCAGGAATGATTCTTAGGTTCATAGAATGGTTTGGGTTGGAAAGGACCTTCAAGATCATGTAGGTTACTGATGCAGCTGGGAGAACCTGCCACAAATTGAACTCTTCAAATCTCTCTCTAACTCCCAGTGAGGGCTGTGCAAGCCATCCATATGCCCAGAGCTGACCTTTGGCTTGCTCACTATCTGAGTCCTGGTAAGGTGCAAGGAATCTTTTCAGGCACTGATGAGAGGAAAATGACAACAAACCCTGTCTGAGAGGACAGGGCTGCAACGCTGCTGGTCAGACAGCAGTTGGACAGGATGATCTTGAAGGTCTCTTCCAACCTGGTTTATTCTATATGAGTAAATATGAGTTCCACCCCCCTTGCCATGGGCTGGGACACTTTCCACTAGACCAAGCCTCATCCTGTCTGCCTTTCAACACCCTCATGGAGGCAGCATCCACAACCTCCCTGGGCAACCTGCTCCGGAGTCTCTATGCAGTACCTGAGTAAAACAACCAGCAAGTACAACAGGAAAAGAGCTGAAGAAGCAGGAGAGAATGAATGAAACTTCCTCCTTAACAGTAAAGCAAATGGAAAGAGATATTCTCCCTGGATCATCACCTGCCTGTAATGGGGGGAAGAATTACACCACAGATTTTAGGAAGGTGACAATTTAATTTCAAGAAATAGCTTCGTATTCACCATCAGAAATATACAAAGTAAGGGAAAATAGAGAGGGGGAAAAAAATACCCTCTATTTCCAGTGAGGTAGCTATTTTTAAAGTGCTGGTTGTTAAAGACTGTTTTATATCATTTCTGACTCTAATAAACCTTGAAAAGTGGGAGAAGACATCAAAAGGCTTCTAGCTAGTTCCTAGTCTGGAAATATTTAAGCAGCACAAATAGAATGACCTGCAAAATTGCAGGCCAGTCCAGCTAACAGCACTGCCAAACAAATTAGGAAATGCAATTTCTACCACAGACTCCATAAATAAAGGGTAGAAAGAGATATAGTTACAGGTAACTAAATAGTTTGGGGGGGTCTGGGCTAAAGTTCTCCCTTCAA
Source organism: Dryobates pubescens (assembly GCF_014839835.1). NCBI lineage: Eukaryota > Metazoa > Chordata > Aves > Piciformes > Picidae > Dryobates > Dryobates pubescens. Next base: position 3,523,827 of record NC_071634.1, read on the forward strand.
ACTGTAGCACAAAGTAACTCACATCACATTTTGAGGTGACAAAACTTTGGCTTGCTTAAAAGAATGCTGGGGATGTAACTGCACCTCTGCAAGGTGTTTTGCTTGGTGCAACGTGACAGCTTGATTCAGAATGACCATGGCAGGCAGAGAATGATTCCAGACTCTGCAATAGGGAAGTATTCCAAATGAAAGTATACACACACACCAAAGACATTAAAATTAAAGAAAGAATAAAAATGAAAACATGTTGCTGAGCAGTGACTGTGGCAGTGGGCTCTTCACAGAATGTTAGGGGGCTGGAAGGGGCCTCCAAAGCTCATGCAGCCCAAGCCTCCTGCCAAAGCAGGGTCACCTATACCAGATCACACAGGAACACATCCAGGTGGGTTTGGAATATCTCCAGACAAGGAGACTCCACAACCTCCCTGGGCAGCCTCTTCCAGGGTTCTGTCACCCTCACAATGAAAAAGTTTTCCTCCTGTTCCCATGGCACTTCCTCTGCCTCAGCTTCCACCACTGCCCCTTGTGCTGGCATTGGGCATCCCCCAGCAGAGCCTGGCTCCAGCCTCTGGGCACTCACCCTGCACATATTTGTAAACAGGTATGAGGGCACCTCTCAGGCTCCTCTTCTCCAAACTGTAGAGACCCATTCTTGGAGGAACCATTTAAAGCTTTACAACCAATGCCATTATTATAACCCATTTCAAGAAGGCTGGCGAGAGACTGTTTGCAAAGCCCTGCAGCAACAGGACAGGGGCAATGGCTTCAAGCTGGAAAAGAGCAGATTTAGATTGGATGTTAGGAACAAGTTCTGCACCATGAGGGTAGTGGAACACTGGAACAAGTTGCCCAGGGAGGTGGCTGAGGCCCCATCCCTGGAGATATTCAAGGTGAGGCTTGATGAGGCCTTGGGCAACCTGATCTAATTGAGGATGTCCCTGCTGACTGCAGAGGGGGTTGGACCGGATGACCTTTGGAGGTCCCTTCTGGCCCAGACCGTTTTATGATACTATGATCAACACTGAGAATTTAAAGAGTCTGAAGGACAGAAAACATATTTCCTGGGAAAGACCCAGGCAGCTCTGCTTGGTGTTCATGAAGTGGATGATTCCGAAATGAGTTGATGAAAATCAGCGAGTCCACACTAAGAGCAAGCTGATAACGCTCCAAGTCCAACGGGCTCCACAGAGACACAACAGGGCTTAATGGCTGAAGGGTGAAGGAGGTCATTTTTAGTTATTAATTAGCTGCAGATTTTTAGCAGTACTGTTAATTAATCACAAGAACTCTTGAAAGATAGTGATTCCATCTGGAGAAGCTGTGAAATCAATATTGGATGCTTTTGCTTAATATGTACATGGAGGAGAACTATTGGACATTTTTAATGCACATCAATTCAGGGAGCTTCTGCATCAGTTATACAGGAAGACAGCTTAGAGGATAGCAGTGATCCATATTCACCTTGAGATGTGGGAAGAGAAAGGAAAAAAAAAAGGAGTATTAGAAGTTATTAATAAATGGAGTTTGGTCCTGGTTACTTTGTAGAGATGGGGAGGAGTATTTGGAGTTCATTTTAACGTGGTACTAAAAGAACCTGTACACCCTGTCACTGAGTGCTCAAAATGCTCTGAAAGTACCTGTAAAATATTCCAAATATTCCAGAATCATAGAATTGTCAGGGTTGGAGGGGACCTCAAGGCTCAGCCAGTTCCAACCCCCCTGCCATGGGCAGGGACACCTCACACTGCAGCAGGTTGCTCACAGCCACATCCAGCCTGGCTGCAAACAACTCCAGGCAAGAGGCTTCCACCACCTCCCTGGGCAACCTGTGCCAATCTCTTACCACCCCCATGGGGAACAACTTCTTCCTCACATCCAATCTCAATCTCCCCACTTCTAGTTTTGCTCCATCCCCCCCAGCCCTATCACTCCCAGACACCCTCAAAAGTCCCTCCCCAGCTTTCTTGTAGCCCTCTTCAGATCCTGGAAGGTCACAATAAGGTCTCCTCAGAGCCTTCTCTTCTCCAGACTGAATGACTGTAAAATGCCTGTAAAAATATTCCAAATAGTCCAAAACAAGAGTAAAAAAAATATTTCAAATACCTGTCAAATAGTCACAATATGGGAAAAAAAAAGACTGTAAAAATACTCAAAATACCTGTGAAATATTCCCAGTATCTTTAAAGCATTCCAAATACCTGTGAAATATTCCAAACACTCAAAGTAACTGTAAAATAAAATACCTGTGAAATACTCCAAATAGTCCAAATCGTTGTAAAACACTCAAAATACCTCTAAAACAGTCCAAAGACTCCAAATATTCCAGTTACCTGCAAAATATTCCAAGTACTCCAAATACCTGTAAAATATTCCAGATGCCTGTAAAGTGCTCAAAAGGATTCCAAAGAACTGTAAACCATTCCAAACAGTCAAAAATAGCTGCAAAGACATTCCAAATGTCTGTGAAATATTCACAGCCTTCCAAATGCCTGCAAAATAGTCAAAACATTCCAAATAGCTGTGAAAGAGTCCAAATACTCAAAATACCTGTGAAGCACTCAAAATGTTCCAAATCAATGTAAAATAGTCAAATCCCTGTAAACTATTTGAAATACTCCAAACACAGAATCAGAGAATCACCAAGGTTGGAAGAGACCTCAAAGATCATCAAGTCCAACCTGTCAGCACAGACCTAAACCACGGCACCAAGTGCCACGTCCAATCCCCTCTGGAACACCTCCAGGGATGGGGACTCCACCACCTCCCTGGGCAACACATTCCAATGGCTAACAACTCTCTCTGTGAAGAACTTTCTCCTCACCTCCAGTCTAAACTTCCCCTGGCACAGCTTGAGACTGTGTCCTCTTGTTCTAGTGCTGGTTGCCTGGGAGAAGAGACCAACCCCCTCCTGGCTACAACCTCCCTTCAGATAGTTGTAGAGAGCAAGAAGGTCTCCCCTGAACCTCCTCTTCTCCAGGCTAAGCAACCCCAGCTCCCTCAGCCTCTCCTCACAGGGCTGTGCTCCAAACCCTTCCCCAGCTTTGTTGCCCTTCTCTGGACACCTTCCAACATCTCAACATCTTTCCTAAACTGAGGAGCCCAGAAGTGGACACAGGACTCAAGGTGAGGCCTAACCAGTGCTGAGTACAAGGTACAATGACTTCCCTGCTCCTGCTGGCCACACTATTCTTGATGCAGGCCAGGATGCCATTGGCCTTCTTGGCCACCTGGGCACACTGCTGGCTCATGTTCAGTTGCTGTCACCCAGCACGCCCAGGTCCCTTTCCGCCTGGCTGCTCTCCAGCCACTCTGACCCCAGCCTGTAGCACTGCCTGGGGTTGCTGTGGCCAAAGTGCAGCACCTGGCACTTGGACTTGTTGATAGCTTTTGGCTGTGAACTCCTGGTGCGTTCTTGCTTCTCAAAGCCAGGTCACACTTTCCTGCACAGCTCCACTTACTCCACCCCCAACCCAAAAGTCAATTAAAAGCTTCTCCAGCAATCAAGGTCACACGAAGCGATGATGAAGCTGGAGGGTGACCCAGGAGTGCCCTTTCCCCAGATCACATTCTCATGCAACAGAACATTTTGCACTCAGCTGTGCTGAATAATAGATCCAGTCCTACATACATATGTAAGAAAAAGATCTTCATCATCCTTATGTCTCACGTTTCATGCATAATCCATGACACTGTGAGTGACAGCCAGTGCAGGAAGGGGCTGTTTGCTATTCAGATGCGCTCCTCCCCATGGTAGGAGACATCTGCTGCTTATCACAGAGTCACAGAATAGCAGGGGCTGGAAGGGAGCCTCCAGAGATCATCTAGTCCAACCCTCCTGCCAAAGCAGGGTCACCTATACCAGGTCACATAGGAACACAGCCAGGTGGGTTTTGAATGTCTCCAGAGAAGGAGACTCCACAACCCCCCTGGGCAGCCTGCTCCAGGGCTCTGTCATCCACACAGTGAAAAAATATTTCTTCATGTTTCCATGGAACTTCCTATGCCTCACCTTCCACCATTGCCCCTTGTGCTGCTGTTGGGCATCACTGGCTCCAGCCTCTGGGCACTCACCCTGCACATCTTTATGAACATGAATGAGGTCACCCCTCAGGCTCCTCCAAGCTACAGAGCCCTCAGCTCCCTCAGTCTCTCCTTGGAAGGAAGATGTTTTGCTCCCTTCAGCATTTTTGTGGCTCTGTGCTGGACTCTCTCATGCAGTTCCCTGAGGTCCTTCTAGAAGTGAGTAGCCTGGAACTAGCCATAGCATTACAGATGTGGCCTCAGCAGGGCAGAGTAGAGGAGAAGGAGAACCTCTCTCAACCTATGAATCACACAATGGCATTGGCCCTCTTGGCCACCAGAGCATATTGCTGCACTACCATGCAAGGGCTGAAGTCATATTTCAGTCACTTACTTGAAAGTGAGCATAAGGTTTTTGCTAGGTTTGGGTCCATTGTGAGAAAACTCTCCTCTGCTTCTGAGCCTCTATAACAAAGACAATGCCATCATGTGGGATGGAAGGTGGCCACAGTGGTTAGAAAGGGATCTGTAGCTGCACAGAAATAGCATTCTGCTCCTAATTTTCCTAGCTGTTCAATTTCACATTGGATTGCTCTAAGCTTAGTCCTTTATGGGTGTTCAATATTTAATTCAGTTGGGTTTTCTAAGTGACTCGAGTCCCTGGCCTCAGCTGCATTTTTTCAACTACAGGTAAGAAACCCACGTCCCAAACCCATTTGGTTGTATTTAAGGAGGGCTGCCATCACTTGGGACAACAGAAAGCACACAGGTTTATAGAATCATAGAATGGTCTGGGTGGGAAGGGACCTCCAAAGGTTGTCTAGTCTAGTCCCCTCTGCAGTGAGCAGGGATATCTTGCATTGGATAAGTTGCCCGGAGCCCTGTCGAGCCTCACCTTGAATATCTCCAGGGATGGGGCTTCAACTAACTTCCTGGGCAACTTGTTCCCGTGTTCTACCACTCTCCTGGTAAAGAACTTGTTCCTAATATCCAACCTACATCTGCTTGTCTCTAATTTCAAACCACTGCCCCTTGTCCTGTCACTCCAGGCCTTCACAAACAGTCTCTCTCCATACTTCTTGTAGTCCCCTTCAGGTACTGGAAGGCTGCTATTAGGTCTCCTTGGAGCCTTCTCTCCTCCAGGCTGAACACCCCTAGCTCCCTGAGCCTGTCCTCATAGCAGAGGTGCTCCAACCCCCTGCTCATTTTCATGGCACTATGAGTAATCTTCTGCCTTTTGTGGGCTGTTGCCATTTCAAAACACATTTCCTTTACAAGGTCAACAGGTTCCCAACTGCTTTATAACCACTCTGAAAAGGTATAAACATATAAAAACACTCCAAATACTTCCCTATACAAGATTAGACATAACACAGAAAAATTATAGAGGAGCATTTACACACTTGATTTAATTATTCCAGGCTATTTTAAAAGAGAAAGGATACAAGACAAAAGGATCTCTCAATTCATTTGCTTGAAGGAGAATACTTAATAAGAAACTAAAACCAGTATGTAGCTATAAATGCAATCATAAACCTAATTTAACACTGGATATTGGTGTGGGGACTGTTCTTCATTCACTAAATGAGGAGGTTTGAAGAAGCTAAGTTTATAACAAATTAAGGATACTAATCCTATAAAATAAAGGAATACCACCTCAATGGCCCCAAACATACACAGAGTACAGAATTAACCAGGTTGGAAAATACCTTCGAGATCATCAAGTCCAACCTATCACCCAACACCATCTGATCAACTAAACCATGGCACCAAGTGCCTCATCCAGGCTCTTCCTAAACACCTCCAGTGATGGGGACTCCACCACCTCCCTGGGCAGCACATCCCAATGGCCAATCTCTCTGGGAAGAATTTCTTCCTCACATCCAGACTAAACCTCCCCTGGCACAGCTTGAGACTTTCTAGGCTGTAAGTGCACACTGGCAGCTCACATTGAGCTTATCCACCAGCACCCCCAAGGCCTTTTCTTCAGGGCTGCTCTCAAGCCAGTCACTGCCCAGCCTGTATTGGTGCCTGGGATTGTCCCAACCCAGATGCAGGACCCTACCCCATGCTGAACCTCATGAGGTTGTTGAATCCAGCTCTCCATCCTCTCAACATCCCTCCGGATGGATCCCTTCCCTCCAGCACGTCAGCCACGCCACACAGCTTGGTGTCGTCGGCAAACTTGCTGAGGGCACACTGCAACAGGCTGCCCAGTGCAGTGGTGGAGCCACCATCCTTTCAGGGAGATGCTTTAGTGGTGGACTTGGCAGTGCTGGATTAACAGTTGGAGCTGTTGGTCTCTTCCAACCCAACTCATTCCGTGAATGACACTCACTGAACCTGATGTCTCAGACAGAAAAGCACAGACAGGACTCTGCCAAAAGCACCTCAGTGCAAATTTCCACTTTCATATCCAACTGCAGTCAAATCTGAAAGAGGAAATACAGGATGTCTGACTAGTCTGTGCTACTGATCTCCCTCCTCCTGACTTGGGTCCTGACTTGTATGGACTTTGAAGATAGATATCATTTTAAATCCCCCCCAAATAATCTAATGCTCCTTCAAACTGAATTTTGGAAGCAACCCTTTTGTTCTTTCCCTAGAGAACAGCTCTAAGAAGAAGAAAAGCTCGTCTGCCTTACAGCCTTACCTGAAGGGAGTCCAAATCAGCTCTGGTTGGCTGGAAATCATGCTCTCAGTGATAAAATGCAGGAAGGCTTTGGATAAAGAGACTCAACAAGGCACAGAAACGCTAAGTTCTTCACATGAGTGTGTGTTATCTCTTGCCATTCCTCCTCATTTTGTCACGAGGAAAACAAAAGTAAAGGCAGCATAATGCAGGAGGATTTCAGCCTGCAAGGCTGAGAAATGGGAGATCTTTCCCAACTCCTTTTTTCATTTGCTAAAGTGTCAGAGCAGTATCTGGGTGTCAGTTATCTCCAGGTCTTCAACTGTGAGGATCTGTCACATTCGGAGGCAAATTTGCTCCTCCAGCTAGCTTCCTATCTCTAAAGTTAGGCTTGCCCAGGTCAGCACAGAGAGACTTTGAAGATAGCAGCTCTACAGGCAGAGCTGCCTTTTCTCAGGGAAGGGCTTAGAAACAATGCATCAAGTGGAGTCGAAATGAATAACCCAAAATCCTCTTGTAGAACGGAAGATAACACCAAGACAATTTGTCCTTGCTTCCTAACATTTGCCTGCTGTTGTTCACGTTTGTGCCTCACAGAAGCAGATAAAGGGGCTTGGTCATTCAAGATATTGATCACTTCTGAGGTGCTAAAGGTTTTTTACTTGCACTTGGGGGTCCTTGCAGTGCTAAAGGGTTTTTGACTCGGAGTTGAGGGTCCTTTGCAGTGCTGCTCAAGTCAGTGAGTGAAAACATTCCTTTCTCTGTTGGATTCCCTGAGCAATTTCCCAGGCTTTTACAACGGTGTGCAATTAAATAAGGACACAAGGTCCAATTCCCATGGTGGCCTTCAGGAGGAGAGCTCCAGCTCAGCTTTTCAGCAATGTCTCAGCACTCACAGAGCTACCTTAGTCATGTATGGCAAACAATATTTAAAGGTAATTCCAACACTTAAAAACCCAATCATTCACAACTAACTGTTCTACTACTTTGACCAACCCAATCAATGGTTAAATAACATCCACTAAGTGTTCCTCACTAGGCTTTTTTTCCCCCCCCTCCTGGTCGATTACTGACTATACAATTTGTGAATGCATTTGTTCATTGCATTTTTAATTTTAGCTGACAGGAAGAGTTATTAAAAGCCAGCCAAAACATGTAAGAATTACTGGAGACTGCAAATAAATGAAAGCAGAAGAAAACAGAAGCATTTGTAAAGGCTGTTGCAGCTCACGAGGAAAGAGCAAGCAAAGGTGACAGCAAATTAAGGATGAATTGGAATGAGTAAATTCTTGCTCTGAGTTTTAAGGGCTTGTTTTCATTACTCACATTTTATTATGCAAATACCCACACAATCATAGCATACTTTAGGATGAACAGAGCCTTTTGAGATCATCTGTTCCAGTGCCTTGTTCAAAACAAATTGAATTAGATGAGGTCGTTCAGGATGTTGCTCAAAATGATAAGAATATTTACAGGGGTGGACATTCTGCCACAGGTCTGGACCAGAGACCTCCATCCTGCACCTGAATTTAGTAACCTCGAGGTAAAACTTCTTTCCCTTATATCTGATTGGAACTTCCCAAGTTCAAACTTCTGGGGTTTGCCCCTTTTCCTGTCTATTCCAGACAAATCTGGGTCTGGCTCTTCTAGATCCTTCTGTTAGGTAGCTGTAGACAACCTCTCAGCCTTCTCTTCTCTGTACATGCAAATAGCAGTACTTGCAAAAGAGCAGTGCAGATGATGCTGCCAATCTCATTTTCATCCTTACAAGAACAAGTGTCTTATTCAAAGGGAAAAACTGTAAATGTAGAAGAGAGGGGGGGAAATCACCAGTTATTGGTAAATATTTAATAGCTCACTCAAGCTGACTCAAGCCCTGTAGTACTCTCTTCAGAAAATATTCATGTTAGGAAATCCTAATGTACTCAGACTTTGTTTTCTTTTGCTCTTCTGTACTTTGGACTTCATTTTCCCTAAAAGACAAATGCAGAAGTACTTACAGCCTGTGTGAGTCACACAACCCAAGTGGTTCCTGTGCTTTTCACCTCACTTTAATCTCTTTATCAGTGATCTAGACAAGGGAACCCTCAGTAAATTTGCAGAGGACACTGAGCTCAATGGGATCTCCTTGAGGGTGGGGTGGCTCTGCAGAGGGACAGCACAGATAGGCCAAGGCCAATAGGGTGAGATCCAACAAGGTCAAGTGCTGGGTACTCTACTTGGGTCACAACAACCCCATGAATGCTGCAGCCTTGAGGCAGAGTGGCTGGAAACTGCCTGGCAGAAAACGACCTGAACATGAGCCAGCAGCATACTCATGTGGTCAAGAAGGCCAACAGCATCCTGGCCTGGATCCACAATAGTGTGGCCAGCAGGACAGGAGAAGTGGTTGTCTCCCTGAACTTAGCACTGGTGGAGCCACACCTCAGGGTTCAGTTTTGGGGCCCTCACTCCAAGAAGGACACTGAGGTGCTGGTGCAGGTCCAGAGAAGCACAACAAATTGGTGAAGGGTTTGGAGAACAGGGCTGAGGAACAGGAGCAGCTGAGGGAACCTGGGGTGTTTAGATTGGAGAAAACAAGGCTCAGGGGAGACCTTCTGGCTCTCTACAGCTGCCTGAAAGAAGGGTTTAGAGAGGTGAAGGTTGGACTCTTTCCCCTAGTAACAAGTGATAGGATGGGAGGGAATGGCCTCATATTGCACCAGGAGAGTTTTAGGTTGGACATTAGAAGACACTCAAACACTTGAACAGGATACTCAGGGAAGTGGTGGAGTCATCATCCCTGGAGAGATTTAGGGGACGTGTAGATGTGGTGCTGAGGGACATGGGCTAGCAGTGACCTGTCAGTGCTGGTTAATGAATGGACTCACAATGTTCTTAAAGGCATTTTCCAACCTAAACAATTCTGTGATTCCATGACAATCTTCCCTACACAAAACCAAATTAATTCAACCAGCTCTCCAAATCTCCCCTCCAATACAGAATTTATTTCTAGAGGATGATGGTTCAAACTCAGCTGCTATTTAGAAGAATGATGAAATGAAAAAACATTAGCACTGCCTTTCTTCTCATAAGGATCTTCAGTTAAATAGTGTACTTTAGTCATGGTTCTCTCTAGACTTTTCTGCACATACTTGGCACCAGAAAAAATGTGACTGGATGTCTTTTACTGTTAGTCAGGATCCAAGCACTGCTCATAGCTTGGTGGCACTAGAGCCCCCTGAAGCATTTTTTCAGATGTCTGCAGCTGAACAATTTCTCTAGGCCTGCAGGCAAGAAAAATAGAGCTGCTCATAAAACCCACTGAGGTGATGTGTTTGGAGACACAGAAAAAGCTTTCCAATTTCCATTTCTGTAAATGAAGTCTTATCCTGCAATCATCCTACCTAATGCCAGGTGCTAGACCGAGGCATTCCAGGCTCCTTTCTGCTTGCTGGAAAAGTCCAGGAATCATGGAGCACCTGAGAGCTTTCACAGCTTCATTTTCTGTCTTGGTGAGCAGAGTACTTTATTCATTCTATTTAGAGATGCTAAACTGCATTAGAATTCCAGGGACAGGAGAGTGAAACTGGGCAGAGATGCTCAGCATCTGCAAAACAAATTGTCTTTGGATTTGCCCAGCTAAGGCAAGAATTTGGACAACGTTGATGAGCATTTTTGAGATTGCTTTCCTTAATTCTCCTCTTTTGATCCCTCAAATATTCAAATGTGAGATCACAAGTCCATGGGACCGGATGGGATCCATCCTAGGGTGCTGAGAGAGCTGGCAGATGTGCTGGCCAAGCCACTCTCCATCATTTTTCAGCAGTCCTGGCTCACTGGAGAGGTCCCAGGTGACTGGAAGCTGGCCAATGTGGTGCCCATCCACAAGAAGGGCCGGTTGGATGAGCCAGGGAATTCCAGGCCTGTCAGCCTGACCTCAGTGCCAGGCAAGGTTATGGAACAGGTCATCCTGAGTGCCATCACACAGCACTTACAGGATGGCCAAGGGATCAGGCCCAGCCAGCATGGGTTTAGGAAGGGCAGGTCCTGCCTGACTAACCTGATCTCCTTCTGTGATCAGGTGAGAGTGATTGCCCATTGGAATGGGCTGCCTGGGGAGGTGGTGGAGTCACCATCATTGGAGGTGTTCAGGAGAAGACTTGATAGGGTGCTTGGTGCCATGGGTTAGTTGTTTAGGTGGGTTGGATTGGTTGATAGGTTGGACGCAATGATCTTGAAGGTCTCTTCCAATCTTTCTATTCTATTCTATTCTATTCTATTCTATTCTATTCTATTCTATTCTATTCTATTCTACTCTACTCTACTCTACTCTACTCTACTCTACTCTACTCTACTCTACTCTATCTTCCAGACCTGCCTGGATGCAATCCTGTGTGATCTGCTCCAGGTGATCCTGCTCTGGCAGAGGGGATTGGACTGTATGAGCCTTCAAGGTCCCTTCCAGCCCTTAACATTGTGTGATTCTTTGAAACCACGTACTACAAAACCTACAGAAACTAATAAACCTGCAACCCCTAGGGAGCTACTTGATAGAGAGAAATGCTCCTTAAAAAAACCAAACAACTGCTTAAATATTTATATCCAGAAAAGAATAAAAAATAATTAGGCAGTTTCCTTCCTCCAGCAGCCAGGTTCACAGGAAGTTTACATCCCATGAACACATACCCTCAAAAGACCCCCAGAGCTAAACCTCCTGACTTGATGCTCGTCTGAATACAAGCTTTAATTCACCTGCCCATGCCTCTGTAATATTTTTATGATGTTAGTAATCTAACTTGGTTGTCAGCACCTACCTGGTATGAGAATATCTGCTCTCCAGAAACAGCTCTTGATCTCCACTAATTAGAAAGGAAGCCTGGAGTGAACATCTCAGATGCAGATGTTTACACTCAGCTAGATGATTCACTTGCCACAATGCTGTCTCTTTAGCAACAGAGATAATAGTCAGAGAGTCATCATAATTCAAGTAAAACAGTTGTGAATAATAAAATACTCAGTTTTCATCATACCAGGGACCTACTCTCATCTCTTGGCCAACTCACATAGGGTAGCCTTCCCCTGTTACTGTGACATTTCTTTCCAACTCTGTCCTTTTCAAACTAATTCTTAATTGCAGTGGATTCTTGCTCCTGAAGTTTCTTAATTTTGGATTTTCCTAATTCTGGATTGGCCATCCAGAGTGGAAACTGGAATAGAAAACAGAAATAGGAAGTAGAATGCTAGGGCTTGAAAGGGACCTCCAGAGATCACTTAGTCCAACCACCCTGCCAGAGCAGGGTGACCTAGGGCAGGTCACATAGGAACATGTTCGGGCTGGTCTTCAAGATTTCCAGAGAAGGAGACCCCGCAACATCTCAGGCTGGAGGTGAGGAGGAAGTTCTTCCCCATGAGAGTGGTGAAGCCCTGGAATGGGTTGTCCAGGGAGGTGGTTGAGGCCCCATCCCTGGAGGTGTTTAAGCCCAGGCTGGATGAGGCTCTGGCCAGCCTGATCTACTGTGAGGTGTCCCTGCCCGTGGCAGGGGGGTTGGAACTGGATGATCCTTGTGGTCCCTTCCAACCCTGACTGATTCTATGATTCTATGATCTCTGGGCAGCCTGCTCCAGGGCTCCAGCACCCTCACAGCAAAGAACTTTTTTCTGATATTGATATGGAATTTCCTGTGATTGAGTTCACACCCATTGCCCCTCATCCTCACTGGCTATCACTGAAAAGAGCCTAGCTCCATCCTCCTGACAGCCACCCTCAGTTATTTGTAGACATGGACAAGGTCCCCTCTCAGCCTTCTGAGGCTGAGTATAGAATGGAAGACAATGAAATGCTGGCCTTGGAAATTCTCAGAGTCTTGAAGGAGGATGTACTGTTTGAAACTCATCATGATTCCATAACTCTCCTCTGTGTTGAGCGTGGCTCAGTATTCTCACTCACAGAAGGGAAATAACAACAACATTTGCTTCTGTTTTGAGCTTTACAAGAGCACACCACCATGTTTGCCTTGAGGCACTCAGAAGGGACTGATAAAAATCCAGAGGATTACAGTTGAACAGAATGATGCCTTTGAGATGCAACTGTCCCAGGAACAGAAAGTCCAGGGTGCTAAGGCAATCCCCCAACCACTCCACTCAGCCCAAGTGTTACTGAGCGGTTTGGTTGACGATTCAAACGAGCTGAGGTCAAAGTTTAACAGGCTTGCAATTTAAATCCACACCAAGTGTCCTGCACAATGCTGTGCACTGGTGTTTTGACTTCTTTTGCTTAAAGGGAGATGAACTCCAAAGCAATTAATTTTGAGTCAATGGTGTTACACCAGCCTACAAGTGCAGCGAGAGAGGGCAAGGTGATAAGCATCTATGTGCCAGCTGACACGCTCCGCAAACAGATGGTGCATTTCACAGCTCTCCCTCTCTTCTCATGTAGAAAAAGAAGGTAAGAACCAACCCACAAAGTTTCAATTCAACTTGTAAGAGACATCAGCCTGGTAAACACAGAAAATGTGAGCATTTTACTTAGCTGTCTTAATCATACTGGGGAAAAAAAAAAACCCCAACACAAACCAAACAACCAAACGTGTATGATCTTAAAACATGAAAGCATTTCTCACCCCGTGCCAGAAGCACTGAGGAATAAATCTGTAATTTCAAGGCTGACCTCCTTCAATCTATAGGTATAAATATACTAAGAAACTGGCTTTGCTTTGAGTCACTAACACCCATTGTGCTTGCAAATGCAAAACAACCCAAGTTTTCAGAAGGCCTTATTGTAAAGGATCTTCCAGTCTGCTCTCATGAAGATCTGACTCATTGAAATTAGCATCTATGGGAAGAAGCTCTTCAGGTGCTGGCTTTAAAAGTTTTTAGATTGCACACTAAATAAAGCAGCTGAAATCTAGGTCCTTAAATTAAGTCAGCTGAAATCCAGGCCTTGTTATATTTCATTTCTGGTCGTGTAAATAATATACATTTAAAGCAAACATTGCCATGGCCTGAGCCAATTTAAACCAAAGCTGTAAAATAGAGGGATTTGTGTACTTTAGACGTCTTTTGGGTTTGGTATCATAGAATCAATAAGGTTGGAAAAGATCTCAGAGATCAACAAGTCCAACCTATTACCTAACGCCGCGTGACTAACTAAACCATGGCTCCAAGTGCCACATCCAAACCTTATATGAACACCTCCAGGGACAGAGACTCCACCACCTCCCTGGGCAGCACATTCCAATGGCCAATTACCCTTTCTGGGAAGAACTTTCTCCTCACCTCCAGCCTAAACCTCCCCTGGTGCAGCTTGAGACTGTGTCCTATTGTTCTGGTGCTGGTTGCCTGGGAGAAGAGACCAACCCCCTCCTGGCTACAACCTCCCTTCAGGCAGTTGTAGAGAGCAAGAAGGTCTCCCCTGAGCCTCCTCTTCTCCAGGCTAAGCAACCCCAGCTCCCTCAGCCTCTCTTCACAGGGCTTGTGCTCCAAACCCCTCACCAACTTTGTTGCCCTTCTCTGGACACCTTCCAGCAAGTCAAATCATAGCTGCCAGGAAAATAATTTAACAGGGGAATTAGCTCAGTAGAGGTAAAATTAGGCTTTCTTTCCTCTCAGTGTTAAGTTACTCAGGCAAACTCACAACCTGGGGGTTGCATGCACAAAAAAATTGTTACTAGATTTGGCAGAGGCAAATTCCAGGCTGGATGATCTCTGGAGGTCCCTTCCAAGCCCTAACATTCTGTGATTCTGTGTGATTTTGAGTGTCATTCCCTCTGCAAACTCCCCTTTAAACACAAATCAGCCAGCTGCTAATTTGCTCATCTTACAAGATAAATTTAGAGAGCCAATTTCTCTGGATTTAAAGTAATCCACTGACATCTCTGTTCCACAACATCCCCTCAGAGCTGATCGCTGTCTCTAATGAGCCATAAATACTGGATGGCACTAATTCTGATTTCCTGTTCCCAATTTTGACATGACTTTTTAGAAGGAGTTTCCCTCTCTGCCACCAAAATGCCTTCATACCGTTCAAGTGAGATTAGGGGCACTGTGCAGTTTATGTTTTACCAGTTCTGTGCAAAAAGTCTCCTGCATCATGCAAGGATAATAATGTGCAAAGGCAATTTTGTTCACTCATCAGCAAAGGATGTGCTTGGGATCGAAATTAAATTTTCCCTCAAAGCACTTGTCTCTGGAAAGAACAAACCTCAGATCATCTTTAGCAGCAGCAACTCCTTTAAAGTTTCCCAGTGAAACATCAGGGATTGAGTAACCTGCATTTCCTTTCCTACTGAAGAGATCAGAGCTTCCTAGAGAAACTAAATTTGCCAGACAAGGTCTTGGCTTTGCAGAGGAAGATTTGGAGACTTTTTTCACCAAAAGTATTAAAGCATCAGTATTAAAACTCCTTGCACACATTATTCACAGGATCACAGAATGTTAGGGACTGGAAGGGGCCTCTGGAGATCTTCCAGTCCAACCCCCCTGCCAGAGCAGGACCATAGAATCCAGCACAGGTCACACAGGGACACATCCAGATGGGCCTTGAAAGTCTCCAGAGAAGGAGACTCCACAACTTCTCTGGGCAGCCTGCTCCAGTCCTCTGTGACCCTCCCAGTGCAGAAGTTCCTCCTCATGTTGAGGTGGAACCTCCTGTGCTGCAGTTTATATCCATTGCCCCTTGTCCTGTCCCAGGGTGCAACTGAGCAGAGCCTGTCCCCTCCCTCTTGACCCCCAGCCCTCAGATAGTTATAAACATATATTAAATCCCCTCTCAGTCTTCTCCAGACTAACCAGCCCCAGGGCTCTCAGCCTCTTCTCATACAACAGTGCTCCAGTCCCTTAATCATCCTTGTAGCTCTCTGTTGGACTCCCTTGAGTAGATCCCTGTCCCTCTTGAACTGGAGCTAGGAAAGCTAATACCTGTCAGGGACCCCAGTTTCATATTCATTGTCTTTACTTTTCTCTCTGACAGGAAGGGAAGCAGTCATTAGTGAAAGTTTGGGTAGCTTTGTAAACAAGACTTTCATCCTCCCAGAATTTCACTCAGATCTCCTCTGCACTGACAGAAAGTGTATCACTGAGTCATCAGGGAGGAGCACCTATCCATCACTGCTGACCAGTCCCCAATACATGACACTGATCAGAAGATGGAAAGGTCTGCATCCTATACCCCATTCCTCTAAGCCACCTAGTCATCTGAAAATAGAAGTACTTCATCAATCAGGCTATGGACCACCTCTGCTGAAAGGGCTGTGATTGCACTTTGTGGCTTTGATTTATAGAGCATGCATTGCTGCCTTTTAGTGCCTTTCTCTGAGATATGACAAGACCCCACGTGGAGCTGGTAAAGAGCTTTAAATGAACAAGAACAGCAAGATCTGCAGTATCCCTTGGGGCCAAAATCTTCTTATGATCCTTCTTCTGCCCTTTAGTACGAGCGCTCTGACATCTTGACAGCTTTAATAGATACCCAAGAGGCTGAACAAAGAAGGAAGATCTTCATAGTCCATCTTGTCTTTTGTAAAATGCTGAGGGATATTCAAACAGTGAAGCAGTAATACTGGGGGCTAAGGGAAACAGGTAACAAGACAGGTGCTTTCAAATAAAAGAGTAATCTTTAGGTAGTGACACAAGAAAAGGGAAAAAAACCAAACCACAAACAAAACCCCACAAAATTCAGTTAGCAATATCCCTGCCCATCTCAGGTTGTTATCACAGGGGGGAAAAAAAAAGAGAAAGCAGAATGCTTTGATTTATCAGTCCAAAGGTTAAATCTCAGTTATATCCCTTGGGATTTGATTTCTTGCTTCATTTTACATCTTCCCCAATTTCCTTTGGAATTTTATTTCCTCTATAAAATAGGTCTCATAACTGGCCTGGTGTCAATACATAGCTTCATAAACATTCTGGAGAAAGCAAATAAAAAACAGTAACAGGGAGTATAGAAAATAAACATCCTGTCCTGTGGAAACGGGCCCTGTGCACACTTAACAAGGAGAAACACCTTAATGACACCATCTATCTTTCACCACACAGGACATCAGAACAGTGATGGCCCAGCACTGCTGTGATTACATCTTGTGGAAGCTTAGCAACTGAGATCAAGGGGACCAGAGTCTAGCTTTTTCACCAGATCAACAGTGAAGGGACAGTTTGACCACCACCAAATGGGCCAGCTCTGCAAAGAAATGTGATCATTGCTTTAGAGAGGAAATTAACTCCAGGTCAGGAAGGAAACTTTTTTCACAGGTGACTGAACACATGCAGCTCATTCTGTGAGCCCTATGGCTAATTAAATGAATAAATATAATAAATAAATAACCAACAAAGAAAAGCTAACAAAAAATAAAATGCCCATTCTTAGGCCTTTTCCCTCCACCCCCATCTCTAGAGAGAGTTAAAGATATAGATGAGACAGGAGGTTACTCACCGTCGAGGAGTCACCGCTTCCGGTCTCAAGCGTAGCTCCCTCAGCACAGGTGGGTGGGTGGGTAGAAAGTTGACTAGCCCTGCCCCCATCTATGACATCACACTCTACCTCATAAAAGGTAGTGAAAGTGCTCTGAACTCCAGTCTGATTTCCGAGAGATACAGAAAAGAGATAGTGAGAGAGAGAGCAAGAGAAATATCGTGCCGCAGCGTAGAGGTGTGGCGAGAGGCAAACGTGTGCTGAAGGAGCTATGCTTGGTCAAGGAGACAGGGACTCTTCCACGACGAGTAACCCCGCTGTCTGCTGGCTCCTCTCACTTGCTCTCATAGCACAGGTTCAGCAGGCAAGCCCTGCAGGCTTTGCTGAGAAAGGGGAAAATTCTGGTGCTTTCTGATGCAAGCCAGAGAGGACAGAAAGCTCTGCCCCCTTTAAAAGCTGGCTGACATCCCAGCGGGCTTAGGAATTTGCTTACTATACCTCCAAGTGGCATTATTGTCTGCGTGGTTTTGAACAGTCAGACTGCACAAAAACATAACCACTGATGCAAGGAGCTGGATTTCCAGTGACTGCAACTGGAATGACACTTGTGTCCACCAGTGCTGAATAAATCTTACACAATCCAGCCCCTTGGGCTGACCCTTGAGTAGAGTAAACCAGAGGGTAGGCCACCTACACCACTGTATGAAGGAGGAGGTCAAGAAAGAACGATGCTTTCCACACACCGAAAATAAGAACTGACAAACTGTGCTGAAAGAACAAGTGAGGGAAGCATAAAAATTCTGGGCACACACTGATTTACAGAGCACACTTGAAAGGTACAGAAAATATCAACCCAAAATTGCAAAGAGGTGCTGCATTTTTTTTTAGACTATGAGAACTGGAGGGCTTCAACTGGGAGAGTCATTCCAGTTGACTGGAAATGGGGTTTTTACCATCTACATTCTGGAAAAGCAGGTTTGAGAGCAAGCACATTTGCTTAGATTATCCACTTAATAACCTAACTAAAACTAAAAATGTCCCCCCCCCCCAAAAAAAAAAAGTACAGACTGCTAAACCTAAGCCCATTAAATAAAACTGGGGGACTATGCAGTGCCAGTGAAGTGATAGCCTAAGATCCTGCCTTCTGGAAGAGGAAAAATGAATACTCCTCAAACCTCTTTGAAGAGAATGCATTACCAGCACACAAAGTTAATATGGGCATTTTTCCCTTAAGCTTTTTGTTGCTACAAGGATCATGTCAATTATCATCTAATCATGAGTATTTTTTCAGTCTTAGTGATGATTAATGTGTATTCCCTGCCCTGGCTGTGCGCTCTTTGGTTTCCTCTCCTTTCCTTCTGCTGGGTAAAGGAAGTGCGTGAGCCACGTCTAGAAACAGTCACTTCACCTAACAACAAAAGTTAAGCATCTTTCTTCTTAGCCTTCAAAACTCTTAGCACAATCTAACCCTGCAGCCCCGGCAGATGCTGCTTTGCATCCTGGATATTCGTGGATTTAAAACCCCAACGAATTGGCTTAGTCCAGTTGAGGGCGTGAAGAGCTGTTGTGACTGTTAGAGATGATCTATACCTTCAGGAACACAATGCAAAACCAGGCTGCATCTGAGTAATGCAAAGTGATGCTAGTGCTGTGAATTCCAGTTGAGAACAGAACCAAACATCTGCCTGATTTCTCAGTACATCATCTTGACCTCAAGCTATTTGCATGTTGGAAGACAGAGAGGAGGAAAAACACCTCTGCTGCTCTGTGTTGCATCTACTCCTGATTAACTCATGTGTCTGCTACTCTGCCAAAGACAAAAGGGGGGAAAAAAAGGAACTTTTAGAAGCTTTTTATGGTAGAATGGAGCAGTTAGAATTCAGATAATTCATAACTTAGGGAGCCTATGCCTTGCACCACAGTTGTTTTTGCCAAATAAAGTAGGAATGTATTTCAAACTCCAGCGAAGCCTAGCTCTGACAAAGAGAAGGATGCTCCCAGGATACGTCCTTAAACGTGAGAAGTATTCCACTTGCAGTAGCAGTTCTAATATCTCCCCAAAAAGAAGTAAATTGCCTTTCACTGGAACACAATTAAATTCCACAAGACTGAGGATGGCCAGGAATATTCTCCAGTAACCAGACAGGACAAGAAATATGGGGAAATAGGGTGGATTACATCACGATGGCCTGATGTAGATAGCCCTATAGATTAGGTAGCACATAATAGCCCAGGAGGTACTTCTGGCTAGCACTGCCAAAGTCTGCAATCTCGTTTTGGCTCGCTTAGGATGATATCTGTAGCTGATAAAGAGAAAATTAAGGGAAGAGCAAAAAAGATAAGACCAATTTGATACACTAGATCACATCTTTGCCTGAACAAAGGCAGAGAAACCTTACAGCTAACTGAAAACACTATGAAGATGTTCATACCTTTAAGAAAGGAAAGCAATCTTCCGAGGGAAGACAACTAAGATTAATTAAATGAATGCATGGAAATGCAAAGAGAGAGTAAGCAAAAGACTTAAGGGCTGTAAGTTATGCCAAACAGCAGAAGAAAACTATGTGAACACAGATCAAGATATTGATTTAATCTCCTGCACTCAGGCATGAGAAATAAAAACTAGTCCATGTTCAGTCTGACATCAAAGATCTGCCAGGGAAAAAAACCCAAACCACCAAAGTGCTTTCTTGCTTGCTTAAGAAGATGGACAGATGATGGGCAATGGGCAGCCACCACTAAGGTCTCAGCAGCTGCTGTCTGTAAAGTTTGAGTACAGCAAGACTGTGAAAAGCTGAGGAGTACCAACCATGCAGAGACTTTGCATATGTGCTACTGGTACACCTACAGAAGGTATAAATGGATATATTTTAAGAGATTGAAACAACAGCTTGGAAAGGCCTGGTGAAAATGCCAAGCTGACACATATAAAAGTTTGAGACCCCCCAACACAGACACACCTCCACCCAATGCCCTCTTGCTGTAGTGGATCAGCTTTAAGGAATGAATAGAAGAATCTGTTGTTTACTATTGGTTGTAGCTAAGGAGTGATGCAGTATGCAACCTTACACCAAAATCTGTACATTCTCTGGGTTTTTTGAGGATGGGAATGCTGAATCTAGTTGCAGGTATAAAAAAGGATGGAAGTGTTTCTGCAGTCTTTAAGCTTGGCTGCTGATGCTCTGCTCCTCTGTTAGAGGGTTCTGATGTGCTCTTTGATGAGATTTAGGCCAAATCACTCAAATGTTCTGTTTGCTATATACCCAGACACAGAATCACACAATCACAGAACATTAGAGGTTGGAAGGGACCTCCAGAGATCATCAAGCCCAATCCCCCAACTTAGTTCACAAGGTATTCTGATGGTGTGTTACAGTTAGAAAGAACTGATGTGAACAGAAAGCATTTGAGAGTATCTACCAGGAAGAGGTTAGGGTTGATTTTTCTGCTGCTGGATAGTTTTTTACCTTGATTCCATATGGATGTCTTCAATACCTGATACAAACTGAGCCCAGCTGCTTATCAGTTAAGTGAGATTAATGAGGTGATGTGAGAAGAGACATTTTTCCTTTGCTTCCATGAGGTCCATAAATGAGAACAGTCATAATACCATGTTCCATGTGTAGGAGAAAATATTTCAGTGGCTAAAGATACAAAGCAAATCTTAACCTTCCTCACCTCTTCCCAAAGGCTGTTCTGAACTCCTGCCTTTAGTGGAAATGCATTCCTCTTGGGAATTTCATGAAACACTTTGTTGGAGGTTGTTTTGTTCAGTGTTTGCAATTGATTCTGCTCAGGTTTGGAAAACCTGCTGATGGTTCCCCTTGAGGATATGTCTTCTTGCCTGTGAGTGCTTCTTGTGTGTGTGTGTGTTACTCATCTGCAACTCAGGGTGTCAGGAATCATAATAAAAGTCAGAGAACCTGATGAGTCCGAACTGAAGTTGTTCTTCTTTTAATAGCTGCAAAAGCACCCTCTGATAGTACCCTTGGAAGGGAGATTCAGTCTCATGATTATCTAAATCAGGAGGTTAAATAATTATAAGAGCAGGAAGATAGGCTTCTCTATAAGGAAGAGACCAAAATCTCCTATTGTGTGTTACATCTGTTGTTATGTAAATTCAGTTCTCTGTAATTCCATGTGCAAATCTATGCTGTACACTAAGGAGGCCAACTGAGAACACCCCAGGAAAAAGGAATTCTTAGTTAATGCAAAGTGGTAAGGCTTGGTCCCAAACCACATCCTTTAAAGACAGGGAAAGAGGTGAACAGGAACCAGCACCAAGCCCTCACTTTTACTTAATAATTTTGATAGCAATAATCCTTTAGGACCATACCTTAGGGTGTGTTAGAATGGTCTCTAGGCCTTGCTAATTATTGCAGGGCTGGTGCAGTTTGTGTATCAGAAAGTCATAATATTCTCATTTTCTTCCCAGCATGGCCTGGAAGGGGAAAACAAGCTGGAGTGAAGCCACAGCTGCTGTAGCAGGAGAGCTTTGAATTTGAGTGTGAGTACAACTTTTAAAGCAAGTGCAGTCTGTAATGAAGAATATTCATCAGCAGTGCCTTCAATTCTCTATTTATGGTTGGGTTTTTTTCTGTGAACAGCCTTGTTTCAAAGCTCAATCTTTAACCTGTAACCCCATACTTTGTTCTGCTGGAATTAAATGGCTTACCACTAAGTGGTAGCAGAAATGCTTTCCTTTGCAGAAAACTCCTCTAATGAGAAATTCCAATACATGCAATCTTCAGAAAGTCATGAGTATTTGTTACCTGATAAAGCACAAGAGCATGCTCCCTGTAGCCAAAAGGTTTCTTGGTAAGGATAGCAGTCTGATGTGTCTCCATGTTAACCTTGCAAATAAAGACATACAGACGAGGGGCGTGCTTCCTGTCTCTGTGAATATATTGTAATGAAGACAAGTGCAGTGTGATTTTGGTCTGCAAATGAAATCCTAGCTGTTACCTTCCCATTTGCACAGCAGATATTATTTCACCTTTCTGTGTGTGTGCTTTTTAAATACAATGAGATGTTGTCTCAGTCCTCCAAACAGCCTTGTATCAAAACCCTGTGGCTTCAACACAACTTGGGACTCTTCCAGAACAAAACATTTTCCTGTGGAGCTGTCTTAAGCTTCACTCATTTGCTTTTCCTTTCTGCCCATCACCAATCCAACTTCATTTTCTTCAGTGGCTTGGAAGAAATAACCAGAACACTAATAAAAATAAACTCATAGATTCATCGAATGGTTTAGGTTGGAAGGGACCTTGGTAATCATCTAGTTCCAATGCAACTGCCATGGTTAGGGACACCTTCCTTAGACCAGGTTGATCAAAGCTCCATCCAACCTGGCTTTGAACACCTCCAGGGAGGGGACATCCACAACCTCCCTGGGAAAACTCTTCCAGTGTCTCCCCACCCTCACTGTCAAGAATTTCTTCCTATTCTCCAGTCTAAATGTCTCCTCTTCCAGCTTCAATCCATTCCCTCTCATCCTATCACCCTTGTAAAAAGTCCCTTCCCATCATCCATTCCAAATCCTCTGCACTACTCATTCTGTAGGTCAACTTTATGATCCCCCAGATGCCCAAAGCTCAGGATATCTCTACTATTGTCCAACCCAGCAACACCTATAAAGGTAAAACATTGACATAAGATCCTATGGGATCTTTCACTTAGCTAAATGAAAATGCTGTACAAATATCACTTGGAAGAGACCTCCAGAGATCTCTTGTATGACATTTGCCTTGAAATGAGTTCATTACAAATATTAGATCTGCTCAGCTTCTGCTTTTTCTACCTGGGACTTGACTCCCTCAGGGATGCCAGTTGCATAAACCCTCTGGACTCCAGGTCTGCACCATCCTCACTGGGAAGCATCAGGTGAACTTCATCAAATGAACTCTCAATCTTCAGTATAGCTTCATATTTGGAAGTGGTATAGAAATGGCCTTAGAGACACCTCAGATACATCTATGGCTTCTCTCCCCCCACACTCCCCTTCCCCCCATTCATCTTTCAGCTGTTTCAGAGAATAATTAGGAATTCTTCACTGATTTAACTTTCAGAAACCCTAAGACAGTGTTTCCATAAAACACATCATATAGAATGAATCTATGACCATAAGGGATTTTATCAGCACTCATTTGGATTAACCTGCAGAACTCATTGATGCCTTTATCCTTGAGGAGCAGCAAATTGACTCAGTGTCAGGATGATAAATTTTTTATGTTACCTCATCACCAGGTAGTCCCTTTCCTGGACAATGTATTGAGGGATACAGCCCATGCCAGCAGGACCTGAGGACTCCTCTATTAGTCACAAATAGAAAAGCTCAAACAATTTGTTCCAGATAAAGGCTTATCAAAACCTGTCCATTTGCAGCTATCTTGGGGTTCATGCAGCCATCTATTTTGGAACAGAGCACACTTACTGTGGCCTCATTTCACCTTCCTGCATCAGTATGTCTGCATAAATTCAAGCACATATGTAAAGGTTACTTAATTTCCATCCCAAAAGGCACAGCTGAAATATTTTCCTGTATTTTTCATCTCTTTCCTTTGTCCCAAAGCAGATGACATGAGCTAGTTGAATGTACAGTGTTAAATCAAGGTCTCTTCCTTTGGCCTCAGCCTTCCTCTCCCAGAAGCTGTCCTTTGACAGTGGTAACTTCAAAGCCAAAATACAGACCCTAAGTTTCTATTTGTTTGTTCTAACAGCAGAGACCATTGTGGAGTCCACCCAGCTTTATGCTCCTGACTCTCTCTCAGCTCCTTCCCAGCACTGCCATTCTTATATTTCATATTCTTGTCTTGCTTGTGGTTTGCCTTTTCCCTTCCCCTCACCCTTCCCTATCTCATATTCCACATTCATAGAACCAAAGAATCAATAAGGTTGGAAAAGACCTCAAAGATCATCAAGTCCTTTGCCTTACTTCCTTATTCATAGAACTACTAAAGTTAGAAAAGACTTCTAAGATCAAGTGCAGCTATGAATCCAAGATGGCCATGGCCACTAAACCATGTCCAGCAGTGCCATGTCTACAGGGTTTTTGAACAGCTCCAAGGATGGGGACTCCACCACCTCCCAGGGCAGCCTGTTCCAATCCCTGACCACTCTTGCAACAAAGAAATTCTTCCTAATCTCCAACTTAAAACTCCCCTGGTGCAACTTCAGGCCATTTCCTCTCATCACTTGATACCTGGGAGAAGAGACCAATCCCTACCTCACTCCAACCTCCTTTCAAGGAGTTGTAGAGAGCAATGAGGTCTCCACTCAGCCTCATCCAGACTGAAGAACCCCAGCTCCCTCAGCCTGTCCTCACAGCAGGGGTACTGATTTGGCAGCACTTTATTTACCAAACCCCAGACCAACATTGTCTCCATACTCTTCAGCATTTAAAACACAGAGGTTCTGTCTGGTTGCCCACTTGAAAACAAAGGAGAAATCCCAGAAAGTCTTTCTGGTGTGGAGAAAGGAAACCCCACATCAGTGCCTACTAAGTACCTTAATCTAAATTTAATGAAAGACTGCCTCACTTGCTTTTAATAGTAGGTGAGCTACAAACCACCTGGGTTTTCTCTGAGTCTACAGAATTCATAGATTCATTAAGAGGTTGGTTTGGGTTGGAAGGGACCTCATAGATCATCTAGTTCCACCCCCCTGCCATGGCCAGGGACACCTCCCACCAGCCCATGTTGCTCAGGGCCTCATCCAACTTGGCCTTGAACACCACAACCTTCCTGGGCAACCTGTTCCAGTGGCTCATCAACCTCACTGCCAAGAATTTCTCCCTAATTTGCAGTCTAAACCTGCCCTCCTCAAGCTTTAATCCCTTCCCTCTTGACCTATCACTACAAGCCCTTGTAAATGTCCCTCCCCTGCTTTGTTGCAGTGCCCTTCAGATCCTGGAAGACTGCTCTAAAGTGTCCCCAGAGCATTCTCTTCTCCAAGCTGAAGAACCCCAACTCTCTCAGCCTGTCCCCACAGAGGAGGTGCTCCAGGTGCTTCATTGCCCATACATACACCACCTTGCTTCTACAGTAGAAGGTAGGTAGAGTGATTCAGCCTTAAATGAAAGAAAAGTAGGACCTTTAAACCAGTTTCTTTTCCTAGATCTAAGACCCATAGGCAGAGGTTATAGGGAAACTGCCAGCTCACCTGAAACAGTTAGAATCATAGAATCATGGAGTTAATAAGGTTGGAAAAGACCTCAAAGATCATCAAGTCCAACCTGTCACCCAAGACCTCATGGCTACCAAACCATGGCACCAAGTGCCACATCCAGTCCCCTCTTGGACACCTCCAGGGATGGGGACTCCACCACCTCCCTGGGCAGCACATTCCAATGGCTAACAACTCTCTCTGGGAAGAACTTTCTCCTCAGCTCCAGCCTAAACTTCCCCTGGCACAGCTTGAGACTGTGTCCTCTTGTTCTAGTGCTGGCTGCCTGGGAGAAGAGACCAACCCCCACCTGGCTACAACCTTCCTTCAGGTAGTTGTAGAGAGCAAGAAGGTCTCCCCTGAGCCTCCTCTTCTCCAGGCTAAGCAACCCCAGCTCCCTCAGCCTCTCCTCACAGGGCTGTGCTCAAGGCCTCTCCCCAGCTTTGTTGCCCTTCTCTGGACACATTCAAGAGTCTGAGTGTCCTTCTTAAACTGAGGGGCCCAGAACTGGACACAGGACTCAAGATGTGGCCTAACCAATGCTGAGCACAGGGCAGAATGACCTCCCTGATCCTGCTGGCCACACTGTTCTTGGTGCAGGCCAGGATGCCATTGGCCTTCTTGGCCACCTGGGCACACTGCTGGCTCATGTTCAGCTGGCTGTCAACTAGCATCCCCCAGGTCCCTTTCTGCCTGGCTGCTCTCCAGCCACTCTGTCCCCAGCCTGTAGCACTGCCTGGGGTTGCTGTGGCCAAAGTGCAGCACCTGGGACTTGGACTGCCTGCTGCATGCTCACCGTTGTCCTGTGATAAATCATGAGGCTCATCCTTTTACCATGAGGACAAGCTGTTTCCAGTTATCTCATTCTTATCCTCTATCAAGAGTAAACATACAGACAACTGTTCTCCAGCATTTCCTTTATCTGTTAACATTCTTACATATCTAAGCTCCCAGGCCAGGTGTCACAGGCATTTTCACAACGCTCTACCCAAAGCTAATGTGCTGACTGACCTCCAGCCCTTTCACCTTCCTTTGAAGTCCTCGCTTATAAATTCACTTCTAGATAAATCCACAACCTTAACCAAGCTGTCTTGTCTCTTCCAAATGTTTTAAGAATCCTTCTCTTAGTGTGGTGGCTGAGCCTATTGTGCAAAGACAAATGGGCCTGTGAAAAGAACTGGAAATTGGAAGCAGCTAAGGTGTATGTTTGGAGTCTGCTTTGGCTGTTGATTAGGCATTTTTGGACTACAATCAAAGGTACCTGGCTGATGCTCTGTATGATGCTGCATCTCTCTCTGACTCAGGAACTTAGGACTGTTTGGGCAAATTTTCTGATAACACAGCTGACAATGTCTGTGGAGTTCCAAATCAAAGCTGAACATGACAGGGGGGGTGCCTTGGATAAGGGATTTTAGAATAGAATAGAATAGAATAGAATAGAATAGAATAGAATAGAGTAGAATAGAGTAGAATAGAGTAGAATAGAGTAGAATAGAGTAGAATAGAGTAGAATAGAGTAGAATAGAATAGAATAGAATAGAATAGAATAGAATAGACCAGACCAGGTTGGAAGAGACCTTCAAGATCATCGAGTCCAACCCATCAACCAATCCAACACCACCTAATCAACTAACCCATGGCACCAAGCAACCCACCAAGTCTCCTCCTGAACACCTCCAGGGATGGTGACTCCACCATCTCCCCAGGCAGCCCATTCCAATGGGCAATCACTCTCTCTGTATAGAACTTCTTCCTAACATCTAGCCTAAACCTCCCCTGGTGCAGCCTGAGACTGTGTCCTCTTGTTCTGGTGCTGGCTGCCTGGGAGAAGAGACCAACCTCTGACTGTCTACAACCTCCCTTCAGGTAGTTGTAGAGAGCAATAAGGTCACCCCTGAGTCTCCTCCTCTCCAGGCTAAGCAACCCCAGCTCCCTCAGCCTCTCCTCACAGGGCTGTGTTCCAAACCCCTCACCAACTTTGTTGCCCTTCTCTGGACACCTTCCAGCAAGTCAACCTCCTTCCTAAACTGAGGAGCCCAGAACTGGACCAGGAAAACCAGTAGCAAAGCTACTGAAGTAAAGAGAAATGGCACGAAATGGAAACTCATATCCTGAGTGGAGAACAGGCACATGAGCCGAGCAGCTTCAGAGCAGCAGTAAACAGAACAAGTGGCTATTTATCCTGGGGTAAGAAATGAATACACAGATCTGTTGTATGGTAATGGTCTAGCTAACAAGAGTCAGAGAGGAGTACTAAGCAAACAAAGCAGCCCTGGAGCTAGCAGAAGTCTGAATTCTTTTCTAAACAGCCACCATCATGGTTGAAACCAACTCTGCTCAATGAATTTAGCTATCACCAAAAGGCTATCAATTAGCATGAGCTAAGTACATGGAGACAGTATTTACTTCACTGAGGGTTGCATATGCTCAGCACCTCAGAGGATTCATTCCAATACCAGGGTGCAGCTGATTATGAAGCAAATCTTCATCCTCTTAAATCAACTAAGGCTAGAGATAAAGAAAATTATTTGGAAGTGCTTTCAGTCTGGGACTTTATTACAGGAGGCTGTTTATTCTTAGAGGGGAATATTGAATATGCTAATTGAAAATTACAGAAACATCTCTCTGTTTATGGACCAGGGTCCAGGAGGCTTTTCTTAGGAACAAGAATATCATCAACACTGATTAAAAAAATATATTATTTTTTTTTCAATCTCTGGCATTTTTAAAATATTCATTCCTTTTGGCTGGGCTGCCCAGGGAGGTGGGGGAGTCCCCATCCCTGCAGGTGTTCAAGAGGGGACTGGCACTTGGTGCCATGGTTTAGTCATGAGGTCTGTGGTGACAGGTTGGACTCGATGATCTTGGAGGTCTCTTCCAACCTTGGTGATTCTGTGATTCTGTAATTTCCTCATCACACCTTGTCTTTACTTTCTTCCTTATAATCCTCTTCAAGGCTCCTCACTAAAACCAGAGTTTTTCCTCTAGTTTAGTTACCAAAACTCAGCTGGAAGCAGGAATCAAGAGCCTCACCTTGAAACACAAAGGATCACAGAATCACAGGGGTCAGAAGGGACCCAAAGAGATCATCGAGTCCAACCCCCCTGCCAGAGCAGGACCATACAGTCTAGCTCAGGTCACACAGGAACACATCCAGACAGGGCTGGAAAGTCTCCAGAGGAGATTCCACAACCTCTCTGGGAAGCTTGTTCAGTGCTCTGTGATCCTTACAGTAAAGAAGTTCCCCCTTGTATCATAGTATCAGTCAGGGTTGGAAGGGACCACAAGGATCATCCAGTTCCAACCCCCCTGCCATGGGCAGGGACACCCCACACTAGATCAGGCTGCCCAGAGCCTCATCCACCCTGGGCTTAAACACCTCCAGGGATGGGGCCCCAACCACCTCCCTGGACAACCCATTCCAGGGCTTCACCACTCTCCTGGGGAAGAAATTCCTCCTTATGTCCAGCCTCAATCTCCCCACCGCCAGCTTCATTCCATTCCCCCTAGTCCTATCACTGCCTGAGATTCTGAGCAGTCCCTCCCCAGCCTTCTTGGAGCCCCCTTCAGATACTGGAAGGCCACAATTTGGTCACCTCTGAGCCTTCTCCTCTCCAGACTGAACAACCCCAACTCTTTTAGTCTGTTCTCACAGGAGAGGTGCTCCAGCCCTCTGATCATCCTCGTGGCCCTTCTCTGGACACCTTCCAGCACCTCCAGATCCCTCTTGGAATAGGGGCTCCAGAACTGGAGGCAGTACTGCAGGTGGGGTCTCAGCAGAGCTGAGTAGAGGGGGAGAATCCCCTCCCTTGCCCTGCTGGTCACACTTCTCTTGCTGCAGCCCAGGATCTGGTTGGCTTTCTGGACTGCAAGTGCACACTGAGAGCTCCTGTTGAGCTTCTCCTCCCCCAGCACCCCCAAGTCTCTCTCCTCAGGGCTGCTTTCCAGCCAGTCCCTGCCCAGCCTGGATTTGTGCCTGGGATTGTCTCCACCCAGATGCAGGACCCTGCACTTGGTCCTGTTGAGCCTCATGAGGCTGGCTTGTGTTGAGATGGAACCTCCTGTGCTGCAGCTTGCATCCATTGCTCCTCATCCTATCACAGGGAGCAAATGAGCAGAGCCTGTCCCCTCCCTCCTGCCCCCCAGCCCTCAGATATTTATAAACATTTATTAAAACCCCTCTAAGTCTTCTCTTTTCCAGACTAAAAAGCCCCAGGTCCCTCAGCCTCTCCTCACCAGGCACTGCTCCAGTCCTCTAATCATCCTGGACCCTCTCCAGCAGATCCCTGACCCTCTTGAACTGGGGAGCCCAAAACTAAGTGAAGTCCTTGCTCCATTGATGGTAAGGAGGCTAGGCTGTTCTGTGCTAAGTCCCACCTGATCTTACTGCTCTGGGGAAAATAATTTTGCTATCTGCATGCAGGGAATTTGATGGGAAAGATGAAAGGAAAGAAAAAGCCAGGGGGAAAGGAATGGGAGAAAGAAAGGAAAGATAAAACCAGCAGTGGGTTCTTTCCTTTGCTGGCATCATTTACACTTCAGGAGTGTGACATTTGTTGTCTTACTTTTTCAAACTTACTGTTGTTCTACTTGCAGCAAAGCCAATGAAGCCAAAAAGACCCCCTTCACATGCTATGCTAGTACCATAGCAATCTATAGAGGAAAAAGCAAACAAGATCAGCTTTATGCTTCTTTTCAGAGATCAGCCAATACTGCACTATGGAATCCTGGGGGAGGGGGAAAGGAAGGGGAAAAAAAAGACCAAATAAGATATACAACACATTATATGTTATGTACACACAGCATTCTTGTTGCAACACAGTTTTCTCTAAGAGGTCTGTAAGAACTGTGGGGTGGCTTTCATTTGCCTTTTAGGTTTTAATGGGGTTTATGTCTTTTTCCTTTTAACAGAGGTATAGATAAGGCTACACAGGGATTCACACACCCACGTGCATGCATTCACTTCACTTACAAATATTGATTCATATTCTTAATAATGCCAAAAGTCAAGCAGAGTTTGTCCTCCCCAACATAGTTCTGAATGATACTGTGGTTCAGTATTACAGTGTTGTAATAACCACCCTGGTGCTTGATGCTTGCATTAAAACACTTCAGGGTAGTTCATCCCCATCAACAACTTCTGTAGCCATGAGGTTGGGAAGCTTGAAGTCTGGACTTCTATTGCACTTCTGACATTGTACTGTATGCAAGTTGCCAAATAATGGTATTTCATTTGAGTGGAAATAAAATACTGCTTATTTGTAATTGGCTATCCAAGAGACAATGAAGAAGAAGATGATGAAAGCAGAAGCAGCAAGTAGACAAGCAGATGTGGATGTGCACTTGGATACCAGATCTCTGGATAGCAAAGGAGCATACAGTACCCAGCACCCTGAAGATAAACAGCTTGGGAAACACTATCAGGGAAGCACTGTACAGATAACAAGATAATGGTCTCCAGAAGGGATGCACAGGAGTCCAACTCACTCTATCACCTGCTGGTCAGAGCAACAGCAGAAGAAGTAAGCTGGGCAACCTTAAAATGTTCTGTATGTCACTGCTGCTGAGTCTCTAGAACAAACCCAGATCACTTCTGTACGTGAAGCTCGTCGTGCCTTTGTCTGCCTCTGAGCGCAAAAAGCCAACCCAACAGAAACACAATGGTGATGAAGCCTGGAGAGCAGCGGGTGCTAACAATGCCAGACTGGAAATGATGGAGCCCAGTGGTCTGGCCACTGAGATTTCACAACGGATGGCGATGTTCCAGCAACGAATAGATGCTAGAGAGTCACAATGGCTTATTCAGCGGCCGCACACGCTGAATAAAGAGGCTTGAACGGGAAACACACACAACCACAGAAGCCAAGCTGGGAGAAGCGCTGGTTTGGGGAGTTGCTGTAGATAGATGAATATGACAGCTCAATGGGTATGGAAAGCTGGACCCAGATGGCAGAAGGTAAGAAAAGATCACAGCATTTACTATGCAGCACAGCTGTCGGCGATGCAAGGACAGATCACTCCATCAGCATGAGCAAAATGGAAGAGGATCTTTTCATCGCTGTGGGAAGATCAAGGTATTAAAATCACAGGTGTACATTTGTCAAGAAGTGAAGGCCAGTTGCAGGACAGACACAGGAACACTGAAGCAGCTCCTTTTAGGATTGCACATAGGACTTCAGAACGCTTGATGCAAGAAAGCCTGGCAAGTGCTTAAGACCTTCTACCGTGCTTTGCAAAATACCAGAGTGCTCTGTAGTGAAAAACATTTGCTCTGACTTCTGATGTGTTTGAGGAAGGCCAGTGATGTCACTGGGGAATCTTATGGATGGAATGAAGGGCACGAGAGAGTCGTCCTAACCATAATCTCCATACTTGATTGGGCTTAAACAATGGAAGGGTGCTTTTGCAAAACCAGGTTTGAAAACCATCTTACTTCAAGCATTTTGGGTCTCACAAACCACCATCATTTTGAAAAGACACTCAGGAGAGTGAAGCATTTTATACCTTTCCATGCATATGGTCTGTGTGTGAGTTGGAAGACAACAAAAGTGTTGTGGGGCTAATACTGGGGCGACTCATTAAAGGAACGCAGAAAACAGGAAGGAAAAAACCAAGAGCAGCAACTGCTGCTGCTTGAGGCTCCCAGAGGCACAGAGTCCAACAGCAGGAAAAAGACAGAAAAACAAAATGACTTTAAAACATGTAGAAAAACTCATTGTTTATAACATTACTGCTGCTGCACATTCCTGTCCTTAAATCTAAGGGGGGAAAAAAAAAACCAGGAGTGTGTGTAAAAGGTTTGTTGTGTTCATTGACAATAACCAACATAACTGGGTGGGAATTAGAGACTATAATCATTGTGCTTGTTAATGGTATTTGAAAACAGCACATGCATCCAAAAAGGAAATAAAATGGAAACTTTCTGCCAGCCTTCCAGAGTTTTTTGCTAAGCCTAGCCTGCATTGGAACCTGGGTGAATGAAATCCCATTAGTCATCACCATCTCAACAATGTGCACTTCATACAGAGCTGGCTTCTGCACAGAGGAAGGAAATTACCAGCACTAACAAAGGAAAGAAGGTTTATAATGAGCAAATACACAAAAGCTCCAAAATAATTATAATATTCACAGCTTGGCAATGAGTTTCTAGGCTATGAAATTACTTTTCTTTTTGGGGTAATGAAGACTTTTCTTTTTCTTTTTCTTTTTTTTTAAGTTTTACAAGGTTAATATAAACAAAGGGTAATTGGAAAAATCACAATTGCTCTGCACAAGTTATTGGAAGAGGCCTGGAGTAATGGTGATAACATTTGTCGCAGCTTGCTTATCAATCACTGCAGTTTGGGGCTTGCACATTATTGCCATCAGGACAAAAAAATAACCCCAGCTCCCTATCAAGTGCTACATGGGAAAGATAAATGGCTAAATACAAATACCAGCTTACCCCTGACACAATAAGTTCTCCTCCCAGGTTCTGAACTTCTGCCTTCACTTTGCTGCAGATATTGAGCTGGTGGCAGTAGAGGGCAATGCGCTGCAGGTAGGCTAGGAGATCCTGCTTGCAGGCTGAGTCTGGGCACTGCAGGAGAAAGAAGTGCTGGGTTAGATGTAGTTGAGCTGATATAATTATAGAGACCTAATCAGAGGAGATAGGAGCAATGTACATAGAATCAACCAGGTTGGAAAATACCTCAGAGATCATCAAGTCCAACCCATTGCCTAATACGTCGCACCTCCTGACAACTAAACCGTGGCTTCAAGCGCCACATCCAAGCCTTTGTTGAACACCTCCAGGGATGGTGACTCCACCACCTCCCTGGGCAGCACATTCCAATGGCCAATCTCTCTTTCTGAGAAGAACTTTCTCCTCACCTCCAGCCTAAGCTTCCCCTGGTGCAGCTTGAGACTGCATCCCCTCGTTCTGCCACTGGTTGCCTGGGAGAAGAGACCAACCCCCACCTGACTGAGAATGTCCTTTACATGTACAGCTTGGGGAGCAAAGACTCTGAATGTGTCTTTTTAGCACCTTACAAAGCTTAGGCTCGATTTTTGTAAGATGTTATCAGAGCCCTTCCACAGAAACTGATGGAGTTGAACACATAGGAGTCAACAGCCTCACAGTCTCTGACTTGAGACAACTGCTCTGGCCACAGCAGTGAATGCTGGCAAGGAATATGCTTGTGGTGAAGTAGTTGCCCATACTATTGTTTATAATCCTGAAAGCAATGACTTGGCTTTTTTTTTTGTCTCACTTTAAAACTAACAATAAACAAAGCTGGAGGTTCATTGTGGCTGTTAGGTTTAACCAGCTCCACACTAATGGCCATGCTGTAATGCCTCTCTTTCTCAGACAGTTGCCACATCTTTCAGGCATGAATCCCTAGGAGACCTTTTCTCCCTGCCAGTGACAATTTAATACAGAAATATTTACCCTGCTCCAGGAGTCTATGAACTGAAAGAAATGAACTTTATAGCAGCGCTCCTAGAAAGCTGACAAGGCTTTAAATACAAGCACCTGGGTGCAAATGAAAATGCAAGAGCTCTCTCATTGGAGTAGTAATTAAAAATGCAACTGTCCATAAAAAAAGTGTATATTGCTTGAGTGTCTCCAAAGTTCTGTAAAATATCATTAAAGTGCAAGCTTCAGAACAAACACTTCATCCCCACAGTGCTTTTACTGGTTATGAATAAAGTGTGGACGTTGCAGTCTTCTCAAATTTCAAACGTGGCTCAAAGCAAAGCCCTCCCAGCACAGCAACCCTCTTTGTGTTGCCTTCTGTAGGACACTGATATTGAGGACACTGAGGCACTTGAATGTGTCCAGAGAAGGGCAACGAGGCTGGGGAGGGGTCTGGAGCACAGCCCTGTGAGGAGAGGCTGAGGGAGCTGGGGTTGCTTAGCCTGGAGAAGAGGAGGCTCAGGGGAGACCTTCTTGCTCTCTGCAACTACCTGAAAGGAGGTTGTAGCCAGGTGGGGGTTGGTCTCTTCTCCCAGGCAGAACAAGGGGACACAGTCTCAAGCTGTTCCAGGGGAAGTTGAGGCTGGAGATGAGGAGAAAGTTCTTCACAGAGAGAGTAATTTGCCATTGGAATGTGATGCCCAGGGGGGCGGTGGAGTCCCTGTCCCTGGAGGTGTTCAAGAGGGGATTGGATGTGGCACTTGGAGCCATGGTTAGTCATGAGGTATTGGGTGATAGGTTGAGCTTGATGATCTCTCAAGGTCTTTTCCAACCTCACTGATTCTATGATTCTGTGATACTGCCCTTGTGCAAACACTGCAAGCCAGGAATTTCAGCAGTGGGCAGATGGACTTCTTCTTTCTTATGCTAGAATGAACAGATGCTACACTGGAATAGGTTAACTTCAGAAAAGATAAAGTCCAATCCCCCTGCCAGAGCAGGACCATAGAATCACACAGGAACACATCCAGATGGGGCTTGAAAGTTTCCAGAGAAGGAGACTCCACAACCTCTCTGAGCAGCCTGTTCCAGTGCTCTGTGACCCTCCCAGTGAAGAAGTTCCTCCTCATGTTGAAGTGCAACAGCCTGTGCTGCAGTTTATATCCATTGCTCCTTGTCCTGTCCCAGGGTACAACTGAGCAGAGCCTGTCCCCTCCCTCCTGACCCCCAGCCCACAGATCTTTATAAACATTTATTGAATCTCCTCTCAGCCTTCTCCATACCAAATAGCCCCAGGGCTCTCAGCCTCTCCTCATCAGGCAGTGCTCCAGGCCCTTCAGCATCCTTGGAGCCTTCCATTGGACTCTCTCTAGCAGATCCCTGTCCCTCTGGAACTGGGGAGCCCAGAACTGGATGCAATATTCCAGGTGAAGTCTCAGCAGGGCAGGGCAGAGGGGGAGGAGAACCTCCCTGGCTCTGCTGGCCACACTCCTCTGCATGCACCCCAGGATCCCATTGGCCGCCTTGGCCACCAGTGCACATTGCTGACCCATGGATAATTTGTCATCCACCAGGACTCCCAGATCCCCCTTGGTAATAATGAAAGGAAAGAAACCTTAGGAAGTTCACAAGAGGGGGGGGGGGGGGGGGGGGGGATCTCAAATTTAATTTGCCTAAATCTAAAATTATCTACCTAGAACCTGGCAGTGAAATCTGGGTCTTAACTTTTAATATGATGCTTCCTCATGCTCTCCAGATGGATAGATAATCCATTCTGAAAGGGGCAATGAGAGCAAGTTCAAGAGTAGAGCAAGTTCAGCTTTCCAGCTATGACAGGCATTTGGCAACACAACTGAGGATACAGCCCCTAGGACATGGATCGAGGAGCTGTAAACACCCTGACATGCAGGAGAATTAAAGGACTCAGGGAATCTTGGAGAGAAAAAAAAGTGCCCTACCAAGGGAAATTGCTGGAAGAAAGAGCTGAAAAGAACATAAGGATTCCAGAGCAGATGGCAAGGGTAGCAGAGCATCCAGGTCTCTACTGCTTTCATGACAGCAAATATAGATTCGTGGAATGGTTTGGGTTGGAAGGGACCTTGAAAATCATCCAGCTCCAACTCCCTGCCATGGGCAGGGACACCTCCCACTAGCACAAGTTGCTCAAGACCTCATCCAACCTGGCACTGAGCGCCTCCAAGGAAGGGGCATCCACAATCTCCCTGGGCAACCTGCTCCAATGTCTCATAACCATCACTGGAAAGAATTTCTCCCTAATCTCCAGTTTATTTCTAAATCCCCTGGGTCCAGAAGAGAGGCTGTGGGACAATTCATTCTCTAAGGCTGAGAGAGACTCATTTATGGCTGGGCTGCATCAAGAGATGTGTGGCCAGCAGGTCAAGGGAGGAGATTCTCCCCCTCTGCTCAGCTCTGCTGAGACCCCACCTGGAGTACTGCCTCCAGTTCTGGAGCCCCTATTACAAGAGGGATATGGACATGCTGGAAGGTGTCCAGAGAAGGGCCACGAGGATGAGCAGAGGGCTGGAGCACCTCTCCTTTGAGGACAGACTGAAGGAGTTGGGGCTGTTCAGTCTGGAGAAGAGAATGCTCTGAGGTGACCTCATTGTGTCCTTCCAGTATCTGAAGGGCGCTCCAAGAAGGCTGGGGAGGGACTTCTCAGGATCTCAGGTAGTGATAGGACTAGGGGGAATGGAATAAAGCTGGAGGTGGGGAGATTCAGGCTGGAGGTGAGGAGGAAGTTCTTCCCCAGGAGAGTGGTGAAGCCCTGGAATGGGTTGTCCAGGGAGGTGGTTGGGGCCCCATCCCTGGAGGTGTTCAAGACCAGGCTGGATGAGGCTCTGGCCAGGCTGATCTAGTGTGGGGTGTCCCTGCCCATGGCAGGGGCGTTGGAACTAGATGATCCTTGTGGTCCCTTCCAACCCTGACTGATACTATGATACTATGACACTATGACTTCCCTGCACTGCAAAACCCAGGCTGATCGTAGGCTACGGCAGCAGAGACTTCTGTTCATTGGGCAGATCAGCAGCCAGGCAGTGACTTTCAAGAGGCAATTTTCTGCCAAGCAGGGATCACCTTTTCCTTGTCCCTGTCAGAGGTTCCACTGTATTTCTGCTCACTGTTGTCCTTACCTGATCAGCCACCGCCCGTGCCAATTTGTCCATCCTCGATCCTGCCTCTGCAATCTTCTTGGCTGCATTAATGACATCTGATGTATTCTTCAGGGGGCCTTTACCTCTGTGAAATGCAACAGAATTATGCACAACCTAAATGAATCATGGATGGCAGCAGTTTTACTGACCCTGTTTGGGGGCTGATTTTAAAATAGCAACAGGAACGACTCCCTAATTTATTACCATTTCCCCTTTTAACTACTTGATAGCACAGCTGGATTAAGGAAGCAGTCTGCTGCATTTCTTCTCACCAAATGCTTCCCCAGCAATTTAGTCTGATGGCACCTTCAAGCACATGAGCTGTACTTAAGAGTATATGCATTTTTAAGTGCTTATTAAGCCCAACAGTCTTTCTGGAATACACAATTATGGCAAGATCCTGTTACTCCCAAGCCAGTCCGAAATGTTAAGCCTGTCATGCCTAGAGCAAGAATGTCACATTTGAGACAACCTTTTCCAGTAGATTTTTGTCAGAAAACAAAGGTACATGAAGCATCATCACAGAATCATAAAATGGTAGGGGTTGGAAGGGACCTCATAAGGTCTTGGGTGGCAGGTTGGACTTCATGATCTTTGAGGTCTTTTCCAACCTTATTGATACCATGATTCTGTGAAGAAAGGCTGAGAGACCTGGGGCTCTTTATTCTGGAGAAGACTGAAGGGAAATCTTATGAATGCTTACAAACCACAGAATCTCAGAAGGTTGGAAGGGACCTCACAGGATCATTCAGTCCAACTCCCCCCGTCAAAGCAGGATCACCTGAGGCAGGTCACACAGGAACACAGCACAGCATCACCAAGGTTGGAAGAGACCTCAAAGATCATCGAGTCCAACCTGTCACCCAATACCTCATGACTAGAACATGGCACCAAGTGCCACATCCAATCCCCTCTTGTACACCTCCAGGGATGGTGACTCCACCACCTTCCTGGGCAGCACATTCCAATGCCTAACAACTCTCTCTGTGAAGAACTTTCTCCTCACCTCAAGCCTAAACTTCCCCTGGTGCAGCTTGAGACTGTGTCTTGAAAGCCTCCAGAGAAAGACTCTACAAGGTCTCTGGGCAGCCTGCTCTAGGATCCAAACATCCTCACAGCAAAGAAGTTTTTCCTCATGTCGAGATGGAACTCCCTGTATTCCAGTTTGTGTCCATTGCCCCTCATCCTATCACAGGGCTCCAGTGAAAAGAGCCTGGCCCCTGCTTCATGACACCCTTCAGATATTCCTTCAGATATTCCTGTGTGATCTGGTATAGGTGATCCTGCTCTGGCAGGGGTTTGGACTGGATGATCTCTTGAGGTCCCTTCCAACTTTCTGTCAACCCTTCCCCCCCCCAGTCTTCTCCAGAATAAAAAGCCCCAGGCCTCTCAGCCTTTCTTCATCAGATCCTTCTTCATCAGTTCCTGTCCCTTCATCATCCTCACAGCCTCCACTGAACCCCAGTAGATCCCTGCCTCTCTTGAACTGGGGAGCCCAGAACTGGACACAATACTCCAGATGTGGTCTCACCAGGGCAGAATAGACAGGAAGGATCTGCTAGCCACAGACTCTTTTTCCCTTTTAATCCTTAGGTTACAGTTCAACGTTACACTTAAACCAAGAACTTAACACAAGAACCTTTAAGATTGGCTTTTTGCTATACTTTAAAGATGATGCACAAAATTCTGACTCTAGTCATTAAAGTTACCAAAATACAGAGAGACATGCAATGAAAAGGCACTGCAGGCTCTTCTGAGTTGGCTTCAGACTCCAAACTTCAGTACTCTTTGTAACAATAAATCTGCTGCTGCCCCTGTGAATGTCTCAAGGAGCTGATTTTCCCCTTTTTGGTTGTTACTGTTCATTTCTTGGTTCTTTCAAACTATGTAGAAAAATAGAGCTTCAGACAAGAGTGATGGAAAAT
This sequence comes from Dryobates pubescens, assembly GCF_014839835.1. Lineage (NCBI taxonomy): Eukaryota > Metazoa > Chordata > Aves > Piciformes > Picidae > Dryobates > Dryobates pubescens. The sequence goes on from NC_071634.1 coordinate 3,562,525, forward strand.
CATCACATCATCAAACTTGGCTTTTCTTTTTTAAACTGAAACTGGAGGTATTTTTTTCTAAGCTCAACCCCAGTGTGACTTTTCCATCTCTAATGCTAAGAAAACCACACTGAAACACATTTCCATCTTCTTTCCATACTTCCACCTTAAACAGCAACCGAAATACAACAGGTATCCCACTTCTGTTGAACTGAAACCGCAGCAAGAATCCTTCATAGTGACCTTGTGTGCTTCTACAGCCACATTACCATCAGAACTGAATTGGCACAAACTCTGTGTGTCTGCAAAATTGTTCTGTCTCAACACTGCTGAGCTTACAGGCAACAACAGCAGCAACCAAAAAGGTGTGGAAGGCTTTGTTCTGTTTTAATGGAATATATTAAACAGGATTTTATTGAATCTGATGTAGACAGAGGTGCACTTTGATTTCTTTCTTTCTTCTAATTTGCTCCAAATGTGGCAGCAGTTTTCTCTCATTCTCATATCAGTGGTGCTCTTTTTGATGGTAGAAAATGTAATTACAAAACTTGCAATTTGATCTTCAGTGTACCAAAGGTTGCTCACTGGGGTTGCAGAAATTGTTCGTCTTCTGGTTTGCTGTTTCAGAAGATTATTTCTTTCTTCCATGATCTGATGGCACTCTGGACAGTGTTTTCCTTCCTTCCATGATCTGATGGCACTCTTTGCACAGTGTTTTCCTTCCCTCCATGGTCTGATGGCACTCTTTGCACAGTGTTTTCCTTCCTTCCATGATCTGATGGCACTCTTTGCACAGTGGTTTCCTTCCTTCCATGATCTGATGGCACTCTTTGAGAGTGTTTTCCTTCTTTCCATGATCTGATGGCACTCTTTGCACAGTGTTTTCCTTCCTTCCATGATCTGATGGCATCCTGGACAGTGTTTTCCTTCCTTCCATGATCTGATGGCACTCTTTGCACAGTGTTTTCCTTCCTTCCATGATCTGATGGCACTCTGGACAGTGTTTTCCTTCTTTCCATGATCTGATGGCACTCTTTGCACAGTGTTTTCCTTCCTTCCATGATCTGATGGCACTCTGGACAGTGTTTTCCTTCCTTCCATGGTCTAATGGCACTCTTTGAGAGTGTTTTCCTTCTTTCCATGATCTGATGGCACTCTTTGCACAGTGTTTTCCTTCCTTCCATGATCTGATGGCACTCTGGACAGTGTTTTCCTTCCTTCCATGATCTGATGGCACTCTTTGCACAGTGTTTTCCTTCCTTCCATGATCTGATGGCACTCTGGACAGTGTTTTCCTTCCTTCCATGATCTGATGGCACTCTTTGAGAGTGTTTTCCTTCCTTCCATGATCTGATGGCACTCTGGACAGTGTTTTCCTTCCTTCCATGGTCTGATGGCACTCTTTGGACAGTGTTTTCCTTCCTTCCATGATCTGATGGCACTCTTTGGACAGTGTTTTCCTTCCTTCCATGATCTGATGGCACTCTTTGAGAGTGTTTTCCTTCCTTCCATGATCTGATGGCACTCTTTGCACAGTGTTTTCCTTCCTCCCATGATCTGATGGCACTCTGGACAGTGTTTTCCTTCCTTCCATGGTCTGATGGCACTCTTTGCACAGTGTTTTCCTTCCTCCCATGATCTGATGGCACTCTGGACAGTGTTTTCCTTCCTTCCATGATCTGATGGCACTCTTTGGACAGTGTTTTCCTTCCTTCCATGATCTGATGGCACTCTTTGCACAGTGTTTTCCTTCCTTCCATGGTTTGATGGCACTCTTTTGAGAGTGCTTTCCTTCCTTCCTTCCATGATTTGATGGCACTCTTTGGACAGTGTTTCACTCACAGAAGGATCAGAGACCCCAAAGCAATACAAATACAAAAGTAAGAGCCCCTCTAAAACACCACCTTTCACAGGAGGTTCTACACTGCCCTATGGTGTATAGGAGTGGCAAGTCTGGTGCAAAAAGAGTAGTTGTAAAAGCACAAACCTAGAGAATTATAAATAAACTGAAATAATAATCACTACTATGCTCCTCTCTGAGCAATTTCTTAAAGTAAGCAAACTACCTATATGCATAATTCAATTTCAAATGGATGACACTGTTTGCTCTTGCCCATTTCCAATTAACTAACTGTGCCAAGTGCAAATAGTCAAGTTATTTGCAAATTAATGGTATTTAGATACACACACATGTGTGTAGGTACACACACACACCCCTCCTTCTCTCTCTCTCTCTCTATCTATCTATCTATCTAATCTCTCCATCTTTCTATCTAATCTCTCCATCTCTTTCTCTCTCTCTGTACCTATCAGATATGCATGAACCCTGTATTGTCAATGCAGAGACTGTCTGGGTTGAAGGCTCCAGACACAAGGCCTGGAATGAGATAGAGCTGTAAAAAAACCAACTTTATTTAGAGATAAAAAATAAAATACAGTAAGACAGCATAGAAAATAGAATGCAAGAGAAAACAGAACAAAATAGAATAGAACAGGATAGACCAGAACACAATTGAAAAGGATAGGATAGGATAGGGTAGGGTAGGGTAGGGTAGGGTAGGGTAGGGTAGGGTAGGATAGGATAGGATAGGATAGGATAGGATAGGATAGGATAGGATAGGATAGGATAGGATAGGATAGAATGGAATGGAATGGAATGGAATGGAATGGAATGGAATGGAAGAATAGACTAGAATGAAATAGAATTAAATAAATATAATAAAATATAAAATAATAATAAAATAGGAAAAAAAAATAAAATAAAATAATAAAATGAAATAAAATAAAATAAAACAAAATAAAATAAAATTAAATAAAATAAATTGAAATAAAATAAAATAAAATGAAAATAAAATAAAATAAAAATAAAATAAAATGAAATAAAATAAAAGTAAAATGGAATTAAAATAAAATAAAAGTAAAATAAAATAAAATAAAATGAAATAAAATAAAATAAAAGTAAAGTGGAATTAAAATAAAATAAAAGTAAAATAAAATAAAACAAAATAAAATAAAAATAAAATAAAATAAAAGTAAATAAAAGTAAAATAGAATAAAATCAACAGGCTCCAAGCCTGGGAGTGTTGCAAGCCAGGTTGGATGGGGATTTGAGCAACCGGGTCTAGTGGAAGGTTGCAATGGGAGGGTAGTTGGGTCTGTACAATCTTCAGGGACCCTTCCAACCCAACTGATTCCCTGATTCTATCTGAGCATTTTGGAGAGGTTAATAAATGGATCTTTTGCTTTAATTCTGAGGAAGAACACGAAGGCTTCTCTCCAGTTCTGCCTAATCACATTTTGATAAACACCACTTAAACTGCTGATCGCCCATTAAAAACAAACACTGAAAACCCTCTTTAATTTATTATGGTGATCTGCAGTTCAAAGAATCTTGTCAAACATTTTCCCTGGTGTGATTAACAATAGGACTGCATTTAAATAAAATCATTCTGATTTTATGCTGTCATTAATGAAAGGCCTTTCAATGCTCTGCAATTAGAAAAGAACAAGACAGCAACAGGGAAAAAAACCCATAAATGAGATGAAAGCCTAAGAGATCATTACTGACAGGCTCCAGTGAAGCATTAGATGAAACCAGCTCCATCTCACTTGGGATTTTGTTGGAGAGAAGTTCAGTGTCCAAAATGATATAAATAGTTTTGCCTTCATTTTTGATTGACACAGATTGTGTGGAAATGCTGAAAGTTCAGAGAGGCACATGCATTTAGATGGGCACTAAATGAAATGTCAGCCACGAGGCTGTAAGGTCACAGAAAACCTCTGCTGCTGAAATTCAAAATGATCTCCAAATAAACCAGGTTCTCAAAGAGGACAAAAACTTCCTGTGATTAATCCCAGCCTGAGAACTATCCAGAGAAGCTGTGGGTAGAGAACTGCACAATCCATTCTGGTTTGTGTGAAGTGCCACCTGGCTTTGCATACCTCCACCCACAGCACATCATCCCCACAGGCTATAAATTGCAATGAAAAGGAAAGATGTGGGATGGCTGAAGAAGACATCCAGCACAGGTTGCTTTGTCCTTACCTAGTAAAGTCTGTCATTTCCATCATAATCATGCACATCTGCTTTGCCAACACAATGATGTCATTACCACTGTCATCCCACTTGGCGACTTCTGCGTCCAGTTTGCTCTTTTCTTGGTGGAATATCTCTACCTGCTCAGCAATCTTAGCCTTCTCCTCCTGGGGAAGCTGAGCCATGATTGCCTGGGGTGAAAAACAGGGAGAAGCTGAGCATGAAAAGATTAAACTAGGAGCTATATACTTTTCCAGTGGTTCAAACAGCATGCCCAACTTCTGAATTATTTTTATGGGCATCAAAAAAGGCAAGCACAATCCAGTAGATGCTAAGATTTCTGTTGGGATGAACAAAACCAGACTCACGTGGTGTTTGTAGCTTGTATAGCCACAGGGTGCAGACCATCAACAGTTTCAAGCCAGCCAGGACAACTGACTGCTTAGCTACAGATGTATCCCAGACCATCAGCATCACACTCAGGATAAAGGGGGAAGCTTGCTGAGGGGAGTGGGCTTCTTGCTTGGGTTCCTGCTAACCCTGCTCCTCTTCCTTCTCCTGCTCCCAAGGACTGCCTTCCCATTTAGTGTGACCACCATACATTTGCTGGGCTGAGCCTAACCTCATATACTTTACATTGGCATTGGGATCAGTTTTGTTGTTTCATTAAATCCGTTTTCATTTCGACCCACAGGTCTCCTTGCCTTTTCCTCAATCCCTTTCTCTGCTGGGGAGGCATCATCAGGTGACAGAGCAACTGCTGTTGTTTAGCCCCAGATACAGGGTGTCATCAGCAAAGCTGTTGAGGGTGCTTCTACCCAAGTGTCAGTGACAAAGAAGTCAAACAGTGTTGGTCCCAATACTAACCCTTGAGGAACACCACTTGTCACTAGTCTCCACTTGGACATTGAACCATTGACTGCAACTCTCTGAGTGCAACCATCCAGCCAATTCATAGAATCATAGAATCAATAAGGCTGGAAGAGACCTCAAAGATCATCAAGTCCAACCTGTCACCCATGACCTCATGACTACTAAACCATGGCACCAAGTGCCACCACCTATCAAATCCATGCCTCTCCAATTCAGAAACAAGGATGTCACGGGGGACCAAGTCAATTGTTTACTTAGTCACTAGTCAGGGAGATCTAAGAAAACTCCTAGTAAAGCCTAACTTTCAGGAAGAACCAAATGAATGACATCAATGGGAGAAGGCAGCCTCAACCTCTGGCAGAAGCAGAAGTTTGCTGCTTAACCCAGCGCTGAAATTAGCTATGACATGCAAGATAACATACTTGAAGCAAATTGTAATGAATGTTCCTTTCAATAATATTTAGTGCTCTAATTGTCTCTTGGAAGATGCTCAAAAAGGCACTGAGGAGGTTGACACTAATCTGCACTGACAGTGTCAACAAGGCAGAAAATTCCCTGCCTCCTCCAAAACCAGGGGGGGGAAGAAAAAAAGGAGAACTCTGCAAAATCATAATCATTATTTTGGAAGATCAAATGGACACTTCCAATCAGGAGTTCCAAGCTGAGCCTTCCAGTTGGCTTTAGGGGTTCTGAAGCCTGCCTTATGCACGTAATGGGGTGTGACACATCTTTAAGTGTCATTACATTTCTTCTTGTTTATGTCACTTTCAATCAGCTGCACTCTTACTCTACATATCCTTAAAATGCTCCTGGCTTTTAAAAATTCATAATTGACCTTTTCCAGAACTGAAATCAAAAAGGTTATAAACAGCAGATCAGGGGGAAAAAAAGAAAGAGGAAAAAAAAAAAAAGGAGAGGAATTTGCAAGTTAATCAAATTAAAATTCAGCACATGAGTTTTAATTAGGGCCTTATCAATGCAACTCAGCAGTTTCAAATGTTAGTGCATTTGTCTTCCCACAGAAAACTGCAGGGTAAGTCAGGCTAATAAATAAATATATAAAATACACACAAAGCACCAGTGGTGATGAATTAATGGCAATTAAGAGAATGTGATATGGAGCAGGAGGGTTTGGAAAGCCCATCTGTACATGTCTGTGGGGGCAGGCTGGGAGAATTGGAGCTCGTCAGCCTGGAGAAGAGAAGGCTCCAGGGAGACCTAATAGCAGCCTTTGAGCGCCTGAAGGGAGAATCATAGAATCAATAAGGTTGGAAAAGACCTCAGAGATCCTCAAGTCCAACCTATCACTCAACACCTCATGACTAACTAAACCATGGCTGCAAGTGCTACATCCAGTCCCTTTTTGAACACCTTCAGGGACGGTGACTCCACCACCTCCCTGGGCAGCACAGCCCAATGGCCAATTACTCTTTCTGGGAAGAACTTTCTCCTCACCTCCAGCCTAAACTTCCCCTGGTGCAGCTTGAGACTGTGTCCTCTTGTTCTGGTGCTGCTTGCCTGGGACAAGAGACCAACCCCACCTGGCTACAACCTCCCTTCAGGGAGTTGTAGAGAACAATAAGGGCAATGGCTTTGAGCTAGAAGAGGGGAAGATTGAGGCTGGAGATTAGGAAGAAATTCTTTCCAGGGAGGGTAGTGAGAAACTGGAACAGGTTGGACAAGGAGGTTGTGGATGCCTCCTCCCTGGAGGTGCTCAGGACCAGCCTTGAACAACCTGGTCTGGTGAAGATGTCTCTGCCCACTGTGTAGGGGTTAGAACTAGATAATCTTGAAGGTCCTTTCCAGCCCAAATTGTTCTATGATGCTATGATTCAATGTCCTATATGTGGTCTCTCTCTGGGCAGCTTCACCTGCATACCATTTAACCTGGCTGGCAATGTTTGAACATTTATGTTCCAGATCCTGTTGTGTCTTCAAGGAAGATAAACCCTACAGCAAATGCAGCTCATATATTTGGGGTTTATCTATTGAAGATGAACCCAAGTCTTTCTACAGAAGTACTAATAGCTTTATGGAGTAAGGATATTGAACAAATCCATTACATTCTGCAACTAAAAATCCAGCTTTTCCATAGAAAGGGTTCACAGATCATAGAATGATAGAATTGTCAGAGCTGGAAGAGACCTCAGGGATCATCCAGTTCCAACCACCTGCCATGGACAGGGACACCTCACACTACAGCAGGTTGCTCACAGCCACATCCAGCCTGGCTTTCAAAACCTCCAGGGATGAGGCTTCCACCACCTCCCTGGGCAACCTGTGCCAGGCTCTCACCACCCTCATGGGGAACAACTTCTTCCTAACATCCCATCTGAATCTACCCATTTCTAGTTTGGCTCCATTCCCTCCCAGTCCTATCTCTCCCTGACACCCTCAAAAGTCCCTCCCCAGCTTTCTTGTAGCCCTTTCACATACTGGAAGGCCACAAGAAGGTCTTCTCGGAGCCTTCCCTTCTCCAGACTGAACAGCCCCAACTCTCTCAGTCTGTCCTCATAGCAGAGCAGCTCCAGATCTCTGCTCATCCTCGTGGCCCTTCTCTGGACACCTTCCAGCACCTCCAGATCCTTCCTGTACAAGGTTCTCCAGAACTGGACACAGTGCTTCAGGTGGAGTCTCCGGGGAGTGGAGCAGAGGGGGTGAATCACCTCCCTTGACCTGCTGGCTGTACTTTTCTTAATGCAGCCCAGGCTCTGCTTGGCTTTCTGGGCTGCAAGTGCTCACTGCTGGCTCCTGTTGAGCTTCTCATCCACCAGCATCCCAAAGGCCTTTTCTTCAGGGCTCCTCTCAAGCCAGTCCCTGCCCAGCCTATACTGATGCTTGGGATCACACCCTTCTGCTTAGCAGATTCATTTCAATGAGTCACTCAAGATGTAGATTGGGTGGCTTCAGCTTGGCATGTTTCCATTTTAGGTTTTCCTGCTTTCTACATTCCTCAGGAGCAGGACTGTCTCTAGGATATATTATGTTTATACAGTGTGTGGCTGATCAAAGCAGAAGGCCTTAAGTGCAGCAGTGATAATAACTGCAACAAAATGTAATAGAATTTAAGGCTCTTAAGTCCCCAGGTGAACTAGATTCTTAGTAAAAATATCACTGCAGTCCTCACTTGGTTTTCAGATCAAGAAAGGATGATATGATAGCCAGTCCTGGATGTAACCCCAAAAAAACCCCCCAACAATGGAAAAGAAAGGCTGAGAAATAAGTGTATTGTATCACAATACCTTGGTGCTTGAGACCTACTTCAGTAGCCAATTCTTTAAACACATCAAGCAGCACTTTGTGCTTTTTAAAACAGAAAACAATCCCCCCAAAGACAGTGACTTGCCTCCAGGACAGAGTTCTGTCATTGTCCTCAGGATAAGGCATCATGCTGCACTTCTCCAGACTGCACAGTTTTCCATGCCAGTTCCTGGTCACCCAGGACCGACAATCCATCTGCTCTATGATGTATGATATGTCCTTAATCTGGAGGTACAACACTGTTTTGCACTTGGGATGTAGGGATGGAAAGTCAACTTTTCTAAGCCTGATGGTATGGTTTCTTTACCATTCATATTCAAGCTAATGAATTAAAAAGATCCCCTTTTGTATCAAGAGGAGTGCGGCCAGCAGGCCAAGAGAGGCGATTCTGCCCCTTCACTCTGCTCTGCTGAGACCCCACCTTGAATACTGTGTCCAGTTCTGGTGTGCCTATCATAAGATGGACATGGAACTGTTGGAGCAGGTCCACAGGAGGGCCACAAAGATGACTGAAAGGCTGGGACACCTTTGCTATCAGGACAGACTGAGAGGACTGGGGTTGTTCAGCATTTGGAGAAGAAAAGCCTCCAGGGGGAGTCCTGGGGATCAGCCCAGGACAGGGCTGGTGCTGGGAGCATATGATGCCAGCTCACATCCAGCTTTTCACCTCCCAGCACCCCTCAGTCCTCCTCCTCAGGGCTGCTCTCCATCCCTTCATCTCCCCAACTCTATCAATAGTGAGGTTCACCCTAACCCATGTGCAGGACGTTGCACTTGGCCTCCTGAGTTTCACAGCAGCTCACTTCTTGAGCTCGTCCAGATCCCTCTGGATGGTATCCTGTCCCTCAGGCATGTTGGCTCTACCTGCTCAGCTTGGTGTCATCAGCAGACTTGCTGAGGGTGAATGATGTCATTTGCCCCCCAGATTAGACTCTGATTGTACTTTTTTTTAACTCTCTGAGCTGAGCAGCCCATTTAATCAAAGGTAAACATTCATCAGAGGCTGGCAGAATCCTGAGTGTTAACAAACTCCACTCTCCCCAGCACCTGTGACCCCAGAAGCACTCATCAGCTTTAATTTGCAATCCCCATGCACAAGCTAAGGTCACAAATCACAGGGACTGGAGTTTATCATGATGTAATTACCCTGGTAAAATTACATTGACTCAGTAACAAATGTCTTCAATTACAATCAAATTACAGGGACGCCTCGGTAGCTTAAACAGATCTTCTTGACAGGTTTGCACACTGGGAAACATGAGTAATGTAAGAGATTCCTCTGGCTGCAGCACATGGAGCCTTGATGGGATTTCCATTTATTTATTTATTTGATTTGCTGACTCCTCCCATGGTTTCAGCACATTCCAAACCTGCAAGGCATTCTCCTACCTGCAGCTGCCCCCTTCTGTCATGCAGCTGCAGGTAGGAGCAACCAGCTGACAGCATCACATGAGCCTAAGGAAGATCATTCAAGGTGGGAAGTCATTCTGCCCCTGTACTCAGCAGTGGTTAGTCCTGTGTCCAGTTCTGGGCTCCTCAATTTAAGAAGGACACTGAGACACTTGAAGGTGTCCAGAGAAGGGCAACGAGGCTGGGGAGGGGACTGGAGCACAGCCCTGTGAGGAGAGGCTGAGGGAGCTCGGGTTGCTTAGCCTGGAGAAGAGGAGGCTCAGGGGAGACCTTCTTGTTCTCTCCAACTCTTCTGGGTCTCTTCTCCCAGGCAACCAGCACCAGAACAAGAGGACACAGTCTCAAGCTGTGCCAGGGGAATTTTAGACTTGAGATGAGGAGAAAGTTCTTCCCAGAAAGAGTAATTTGCCATTGGAATGTGCTGCCCAGGGAGATGGTGGAGTCCCTGTGCCTGGGGGTGTTCACAAAATAATTGGATGTGGCACTTGTAGCCATGGTTTAGTTGACAGGAGGTGTTAGGTAATAGGTTGGACTTGATGATCTTTGAGGTCTTTTCCAACCTGGTTGATTCTATGAAGTCAGAGCTTCTTTAACAAGCGAGACAGGAAGCAACCTTAAACACTTAGCTCAATCTACTCTCACCCTTTCTTAAGTATGGTGGGTTGAAAATTCCCCCCCAACATAAAACTGCCATACCAGCTCAGCTGAAAGCAAATGAAGCTGTATATTTACAAGCAAAACTACAACCCAGAAATATGGAATTCAATGAATGTGTATAAAAAAACCCCAATATTTACAGCATTTACTATTTATAAACAACACAAGAACCCCCCTGGACAAAACCAGGGGGTTACCAATTGCTTCCTCCTCTTCCCTCCCCTTTCCCCCTTGTCCACAGTAAAAGAGAGAAAAACAGAGTAGGCTGTTAGTACTTAGCCAAAACAAAGGAACACAGCCAAGGTCAGCAAAGCCACCAGAAGCCAGAGCAGAGGAAGCAAAATGAGCAAAAAATGAGTGTACACAAGTAACTTTCTGTTAGTTTTGGGACCAATGGGATTAGTTAGACCTTAGCCTCATTTTCCCTTCCACATCCAGTAGTGATTTACTTACATTCTACCACTTTCTGTTCAAGATCTGTGGAATATTTTCCAGGCACAGCCTAAAACTACCACATTAAGTGACTCTGTAGATTTGAAACCACTGCCTTTGCATTCCAAGGTAGAGCTTTTGTAGCTGCACAGGGGCTTATACTCACCCTTGCACTTTGGCCAGCGATGAGCTGGTCATCTTCAGTCTGAACACTCGTTCGGCTGCGGACATCATAATCCTCCTGCTCAAAGTCTGAATCATCCTCAAGCTCTTCAGGGGTCTAGACAGAGAGAGAGACAGGGAGAAAAAGCACAGGAGAGGAGATGACAAGTGTATAAAGGACACAGACAAAGTCCTGTGTACTGTAAGTTCCTATTTCATTGACTACCTGCCCAGAAAATTCTCCTTCTCTTTCCTTTTAAATTAAGTTGTCAGCCTAAGCAGTCAAGAACTGAAATTGAATTGTCTTCAAAATTAAGTTGTTCCAGCTCCAGTTTCCTTTACAAATGGCAGTTATCATTACCTTGCTGAGGCTTTTCTTAACTCTGTTAAGATGATGAATGCAGTTCCAGGAACAAATACCCTTTGGAAAAGCAAACAACTGGAATGCAGTGTTTCAAAAGGATGTTATTTCATCTGGAAATGGACTCTAATGCCATTGTATTACTAGCATCTCCATGTACTCTTCAGAAGGGAAGGTAAATACCTGGGGGGAAAAAGTAACTAACATCCTGGAAGAAAAAGTTATCAAAGCAAATAAGAGATTTCCCCTTCAAAGAAGATAGAAATGACATTGGTTGGTTTTGAAACAAATGGGAAGTTTATATTCTGCTTTATCTTGTCAGTTCATTTGGTGTTTTTCAGATGCAGAGCTCTGGAATTTGCCTCATCCCCGAAAGTGAAATCACTTTACCTCCATTGCTGGTGCTACAAATTATCATAGTATCATGGTATGTGATGGGGTGCTTGGTGCCATGGGTTAGTTGTTTGGGTGGTGTTGGATTGGTTGATGGGTTGGACGTGATGATCTTGAAGGTCTCTTCCAACCTGGTTTATTCTATGTATTCTATTCTATCAGGCAGAGTTGGAAGGGACCACAAGGATCATCTAGTTCCACCCCCGCTGCCATGGGCAGGGACACCCCACACTATATCAGGCTGGCCAGAGCCTTGTCCAGCCTGGTCTTAAACACCTCCAAGGACAGCGCCCCAACCACCTCCCTGGACAACCCATTCCAGGGCTTCATCACTCTCATGGTGAAGAACTTCCTCCTCACCTCCAGCCTGAAGGTCTCTGGGCAGAGTGATTAAATCTACTTACTTACGTGCTAGCCTCAGGCTACTTAAAATGTTGGAGAGAGTGAGACAAGAAATTCACAGATACCTAATGGATCTCTTCATTTAACAATGATCAGGGGCGCGGAGCATCTCTGCTATGCAGATAGGCTGAGGGAGATGAGGTTGTTCAGCCGGGAGAAGAGGAGGCTCCAGGGAGACCTAATAGCAACCTTCCAGTACCTGAAGTTGGCTACAAGAAGGATGGGGAGAGACTGTTTACAAAGGCCTGTGGGGATAGGCCAAGGGACAACGGCTTCAAACTAGGGAAGAGGAGATTTAGATTAGATGTTAGGAACAAGTTCTTTAGTATGAGCATGGTGGAACACTGGAACAGGTTGCTCAGGGAGGTGGTTGTGACCTCATGCCTGAAGATATTTAAAGTGAGGCTGGGCAGGGCTCTGGGCCACCTGATGTAGTGGAGGATGTCCCTGCTGACTGCAGAGGGGGTTGGACTGCATGAGATTCGGAGGTCCCTTCCAAGCCAGACCATTCTGTGATTCTACGATTCAGGGTTTTTTCACCTTCTGGCAAAAAAATAGGCATTGAAAGAAGAGGGGGAAAAAAAGGAAAAGAAAATGAGTCAGCCTCTTTCCATGTTGTGCTTGAACAGCATCTAGGGCAACAATCTGGCCACAAGGAACTTATGTAGGTACAGCACATGCCAGTGGCAACAGATCAAGATCACAGCAACTCTGCAGAGAAATCCTCACCTTACTGGATACTCATCAGCCTCAGTGCTAACCTAGTGGGCCAACCACAACAGAAGAAATCATCCATACTGGCATTTCATGCTTGGAGGCAACATCAAGTTTGCTAGCAGAGGTGCTAATCATTGCCAGTTGTCATTACAGCTCTGTCTTGAAGATGCTCAGTCACTAGGAACCGGTCCAAAGTCTCTAACGTAAGGCAGAGGAGTCTTTTGGCGATATTTATGTTACAGCCTGGATTCCAGCACCAAGTGCACATCACTTTGTAAGGGAAATCAGCTGCTTTGCTAACTGCATGGTGAAGTGCACATGATGGGGAGAGTAAAACACAGCCATCTTCATCTGGCCTCAAGAGTATGAATTAAATATGTGTTGTGATGCTGAGCACTGGAGGAAGAGATAACCAAGTGTGACAGTATGGTAACGAAACCCGGGCTGCATCTCTGAAGAAATGCCTGTGAAATATGTCTAAGGATAGGCAGGAGATGAAATTTAGGTGAAAAAAAATAATTTATTGTTTCTCTACTGCCACAAGAAAAAAAATTCTTAAAAAAGATTGGTATCCATCACAATAATGCCCATTGGTCTTGCTGTCCAATTGCCTTTAACTGCCCAGCTACCCGAGGGGACCTCCAGGGAGGGGGATTTAAACACCTCCAGGGATGGGGATTTAAACACCTCCAGGGATGGGGATTTAAACACCATGGGCTGCCTGTTCCAGTGTTTGGGAACCCTTTTGGTCAAGAATTTTCTTCTAATATCCAACCTAAACCTCCCCTGGTGCAATTTGAGGGCATTTCCTCTCCTCCTAGCACTTGTTACTAGGGAAAAGTGACCAACCCCCACCTGGCTCCAACCTCCTTTCAGGCAGCTCTAGAGAGCCAGAAGGTATCCTCTCAGCCTCCTCTTCTGTGGACTGAGCAACCCCATTTCCCTCAGGTGCTCCTCACCAGATGTTCTCTAGACCCTTCATCAGCTTTGTTGCCCTTCTCTGGACCCGCTCCAGCATTTTAATGTCCTTCTTGGATTGAGAGGTCCAAAAGTGAACCCAGTACTCAAGGTGTGGCTGAGTACAGGGGCACTATCGCTCCCCTACTCCTGCCGGCCACACTCCTGCAAACCAAAAGGACCAGTCAATGCAGCTGTTGATGCTGTCCTTCAAGCATAAGAAATCTCAGTGTTTCTTATCTGTGCACGGGAGATCTAATTTAAAATCAGCTTTCAGGCTCTCTTCAGGTTTTCAAGCCTGGTGAGGTAACACCCTCTTTGTCTTCCAAAACTAGCTGCATTTTTCATTGAGATGAGGAGTTGCAGTCGACTATGTGCTGCTCTTGCAAAAGCATCCGATTCTTCTCACTCTTGCCCTGCTGCTTTGTTTCATTTCATCTCTTGGAGATGCAGCCCATAATAGGATCTCCTTTTTTTTTAGCCACAAAGGAATAAAAATATACAATTACTGAAGTACCTTGACTTGGAGATCTTTACTCTTAGCAGGGCCTTCTAAACATACCTCAGCAACTTTAGTTTCTGTGCACGACAAGAGCTTGGCATTTAAAACCTAGTTTCCAAGACAACAAAGTCTGGAACTTAATTTGTCTGAGCTGGAATACAGAAGGACTGAATCAGTCTTGAGACACCCGAACCTGTGGTCACACAGATGTAGGAAATACAGCTTTGAGTGTGCAGAGAACTGGAATAGGCTTCTCAGAGAGGCTGTGGAGTCATTCCAAACCCACCTGGGCTTGTTCCTGAGTGCTTTACTCTGGCTAATTGTGCTCTAGCAGTGGGGGTGGACAAGATGGTCTTCAGTGGTCCCTTCCAACCTCTACCATTCTGTGACTCTGTGATTTGAGATTGGAGACAGCTTCCAAACAAAACTCTGACAACCACCAGTGGCAGGAGGAGCTGGAGGAACTTTCAAAGCTGCCAGATTTGATGAAGTCATTGATTTCAGCAGGAAGATTGACCATCTTCATAACTTTCACTCTGTGCACCACAGCACAGGCCCTAAGACTCTCCAGGACTGCTTCTCTTTCAAATACAGTATCTCTACTCCACATTGAGAACATTCTTTACTTCATTCAACTAATTCAGTGCGCACTTGCAGCCTGGAAAGCCAATCAGATCCTGGGCTGCAGCAAGAGAAGTGTGGCCAGCAGGGCAAGGGAGGGGATTCTCCCCCTCTACTCAGCTCTGCTGAGACCCCACCTGGAGTACTGCCTCCAGTTCTGGAGCCCCTATTAGTGCTGGAAGGTGTCCAGAGAAGGGCCATGAGGACTAGCAGAGGGCTGGAGCACCTCTCCTTTGAGGACAGACTGAAGGAGTTGGGGCTGTTCAGTCTGGAGAAGAGAAGGCTCCGAGGTGACCTCATTGTGGCCTTCCAGTATCTGAAGAGGTCTCCAAGAAGGCTGGGGAGGGACTTCTCAGGATCTCAGGTAGTGATAGGACTAGGGGGAATGGAATGAAGCTGGAGGTGGGGAGATTCAGGCTGGAGGTGAGGAGGAAGTTCTTCCCCAGGAGAGTGGTGAAGCCCTGGAATGGGTTGTCTGGGGAGGTGGTTGAGGCCCTGTCCCTGGAGGTGTTTAAGCCCAGGCAGGATGAGGCTCTGGCCAGGCTGATCTAGTGTGGGGTGTCCCTGCCCATGGCAGGGGGGTTGGAACTAGATGATCCTTGTGGTCCCTTCCAACCCTGACTGATACTATGATACTATGAAATATGTATTTTATTTCTAGTATGAATTTGGTGACTTTCAGCTTCCAGTCATTGGACTCTCTCTCTCTCTTTTTTTAATGTCTGGCAGCCCAGAATGCCCAGAAAGTGTTTGGTTTTTAAAATCTCTTTGCTGACTATACTGCAAAGCAAGAGACACATCTACTCTTACAACAATGACCTTGTTCTGCTGGGAGTTTCATTTATTTGTGGGGTTGCGTTTCAAACAATGCCTGAGCAAATTGAAGCCACTGGTTAGTCAGCACTGAAATGACACATGCTTTCCCTCAGTAAACAGCCAAACCCATCCCTGCAGAAATCCAGGCAGCAAAATTATTTGTTCATTTAGATTTTACCCAGGCCTGTCTCATCTCCTAGGCTGCACATTTGCATCAGGGAAAAAAAAAACCCACCAACACTCATCTTCAATCGCTGAAGATCTGAGCAAATTAATGCTATTACTACTGAAGCACTAACAATGTTTGCATCTGTTGTCAGTTGTGATCAAATCTTCTAGGTGATGAACAAATTAATCGTGGTTCATCTCCTAGAACACCCTCAGCTCTTTCCTCACAGATGAGTTTTTTGCTGCGCACGGTTTTATTTCGTGCCGGTTGCCGCGTGAAGCTTTTTCTGCCTTATTGTGAAATGAAGCTGATTCCAAGCTGGTTTTACATTCCTCTCATCCAATACGCATCCCTCCAAGTCCCAACTTTTCTATCCCAGGTGCCTTACATACCCTTATCATCAGGACAGCTTTCCTGATGTCACGAACTCCATCATAAACCAGGCGGGAGGCATCTATGAACTCATTCTCTTCAAAGGGCTGCGGGACGTTGGCGCTCAAAGCTTCGATGGCAACTTCAACTTGTTCAGCAAAACGTGGCATAACTAGATTAAACAAAATGAAAGGCAGCAGGATTAGAAACCTTCTTTCATCAACGTTTTTCCCCCTGCCCCTGGGCATAAAAGCTTTCCAGTAGACATGGCACATACTGGGGTTACAATTTCAAGAGCGGCGGCATGGGTTTGTACCAGCTCTGTGCACGCAGAGCCCTGGCGTGTGCTCTGACAGCAGGATCTTCATATTCTCTCCTCCAGCTGCTCCACAAAGAATGAAAATCTGGCTTTTAAAAGTGTGATTTCCTAGCTTTTCAAAGACCCACAAGATATCTGAGCTATCAGTAAAGTACATTGAAAACTAGGAGTGAACACAGTACATGTTTATACCAAATGATCAAAACAAAATCACAGAATGCCAGGGGCTGGAAGGGACCTCAAAAGCTCACCCAGTCCAACCCCCTGCCACAGCTGGATCACCTAGAGCAGATCCCACAGGAACACATCCAGGCAGGTCTTGAATATCTCCAGAGAAGGAGACTCCACAACCTCCCTGGGCAGCCTGTGCCAGGGTTCTGTCAACCTCATTGTAAACATTTTTTTCCTCCTGTTTCCATGGAACTTCCTCTGCCTCAGCTTCCACCACTGCCCCTTGTGCTGTCCTTGGGCATCAGTGAGCAGAGCCTGGCTTCAGCCTCTGGGCACTTACCCTGCACATCTTTATCAACATGAATGAGGTCACCTCTTAGGCTTCTCTTCTCTAAGCTAAAGAGAAGAGCCTTCAGCTCCCTCAGGCTCTTCTTGTAAGGAAGATGTTTTGCTCTCTTCATCATCTTTGTGGCTCTGTGCTCGACTCTTTCAAGTTCCCTGAGGTCCTTCTTGAAGTGAGGGGGCCAAAACTGGATATGAAATTCCAGATGTGGCTTCACCAGGGCAGAGTAGAGGGGGAAGAGAACCTCTCTGGACCTACTAACCAAAGCCTTTCTAATGCACCCCAGGATGACCTTGGCCTTCTTGGCCACAAGTGCACATTGCTGGCTCATGGTCAACCTCCCATCCACCAGGACCCCCAGGTCCTTTTCCCCTTCACTGCTCTCCAACAGGTCAGTGCTCAACCTGTACTGATACCTGGGGTAATTTAGATACCTGCCTAATTTAGATAATTAACTGCAGCCTACCTCATATCTAATAATAATAATACAAACACTTTTTGCAAGGGCATATTATTAAACATTGTGTTTCTTCACTATCAGCATGTATATACCAGAAAAAAACCAGCCAGAGAATCACAGAAGATAATAGCTAAGGATATTATAAGCTGTGGGTTGTATGAGCTTTTCAAATCTCTATCTCTTAAGGCAATTATTTGTAAATATAAATGTCTGATATGTAAATAAAGGCATTCCTTGATGTAAAAATTTTCTACAGGATTCCTTTGAAGCTATAACCACTTTCTGCACATTGCATTTGGTGAAAGATAGATGTTCCCCAAATCAGTCCTCTGACAGCTTAAGAGACTAAACTAGACTAGACTAGACTAGACTAGAATAAACCAGGTTGGAAGAGACCTTCAAGAGCATCACATCCAACCTATCATCCAACACCACCTAATCAACTAACCCATGGCACCAAGCACCCTATCAAGTCTCCTCCTGAACACCCCTAGCAACGGCAACACCACCACCTCCTCGGGCAGCCCATTCCAATGGGCAATCTCTCTCTCTGTGTAAAACTTCCTCCTAACCTCCAGCATAAACCTCCCATGACGCAGCCTGAGACTGTGTCCTCTTGTTCTGGTACTGGTTGCCTGGGAGAAGAGACCAACCTCTGCCTGACTACAACCCCCCTTCAGGTAGTTGTAGAGAGCAATAAGGTCACCCCTGAGTCTCCTCCTCTCCAGGCTAAGCAACCCCAGCTCCCTCAGTCTCTCCAAGCCCCTCACCAACCTTGTTGCCCTTCTCTGGACACGCTCCAGCAAGTCAACCTCCTTCCTAAACTGAGGGGCCCAGAACTGGATACCAGTACTCAAGGTGTGGCCTAACCAGTGCAGTGTACAGGGGCCCTGCTGGCCACACTGTTCCTGATGCAGGCCAGGATGCCATTGGCCCACCTGGCTGCCTGGGCACACTGCAGGCTCATGTTCAGCCTACCATCAACCAGCACCCCCAGGTCCCTTTCCACCTGGCTGCTCTCCAGCCACTTTGACCCCAGCCTGTAGCTCTGCCTGGGGTTGTTGTGGCCAATGTGCAGAACCTGGCACTTGGATGTGTTCAATCTCATGCCGTTGGCCTCTGCCCATCTGCCCAGCCTGTCGAGGTCCCTCTGCAGAGCCTCTCTACCCTCCAGCAGATCAACTCCTGCCCCCAGCTTGGTTTAAACCCAAACTCTACAAACAAGAACAAGGTCAGGTCCAGTAATCATAAGCCACCTATGCTCCTGTACTTAGTTTCTCCCACACTTGAATATTTTTAACATTAATATTGGATGCCTGGGCTCTCATATAGAATCAGAGGATCATTTCAGTTGGAAAAGACCTTTAAGATCATCCACCCCAACCATTCTCTACCTCTACCAAGGCTGGTGCTAAACCCCCTGTTCTTCACCACCACATCTCTGCCTCTTTGAAACATCTCCAGGGATGGGGATTCAACCACCTCCCTGGGCAGCCTGTGCCAGTGGTTGAGAACCCTTTCAGTAAAGAGTTTTCTCCTAATATCCAACAGAATTCTTCCCTGTTGCAACTTGAGGACATTTCTTGTTGTCCTAAATATAATCACCCTAACATACTGCAGGACAAATTGGTGCTTCAATACAAAACTGGATACCAAATCCATTGGAATTCATTTTGCTAAAATTAAGGAACCCAGATCAAGCTTAAGACTTCCAGATAGCCATGATTCTAATTGCTTCCACATTATTGTTGTTATTTGCTGCCTTCTAGCATCTACAGATCTAAATCATAGAATCACAGGATCATCAAAGTGTTTCAGTTGCAAAAGACCTCTAAGATCATTGAGTCCAATCATCAACCTTAACACCACCATGGCCAATAAACCATGTCCCAAAGTGCTGCTATGTCCACATGTTCTTTGAACACCTCCAGGGATGGTGACTCCACCACCTCCCTGTACAACAGGCTGCTGGAGGGTAGAGAGGCTTTGCAGAGGGACCTCACCAGGCTGGACAGATGGGCAGAGGCCAAGGGCAGGAGATTGAACACATCCAAGTGCCAGGTTCTGCACATTGGCCACAATAACCCCAGGCAGTGCTACAGGCTGGGATCAGAGTGGCTGAGAGCAGCCAGACAGAGAGGGACCTGGGGAAAGTGGTTGATGGTAGGCTGAACATGAGCCTGCAGTGTGCCCAGGCAGCCAAGAGGGCCAAGGGCATCCTGGCCTGCATCAGGAACAGTGTGGCCAGTAGAAATAGTACACTGCACTGGTTAGGCCACACCTCGAATACTGTGCCCAGTTCTGGGCCCCTCAGTTTAGGAAGGAGGTTGACTTGCTGGAAGGTGTCCAGAGAAGGGCAACAAAGCTGGGGAGGGGTTTGGAACACAGCCCTGTGAGGAGAGGCTGAGGGAGCTGGGGTTGCTTAGCCTGGAGAAGAGGAGGCTCAAGGGTGACCTTCTTGCTCTCTACAACTACCTTAAGGGAGGTTGTAGACAGGCAGAGGTTGGTCTCTTCTCCCAGGCAGCCAGCACCAGAACAAGAGGACACAGTCTCAGGCTGCGCCAGGGGAGGTTTAGGCTGGATGTTAGGAAGAAGTTCTATACAGAGAGAGTGATTGCCCATTGGAATGGGCTGCCTGGGGAGGTGGTGGAGTCACCATCATTGGAGGTGTTCAGGAGAAGACTTGATGGGGTGCTTGGTGCCATGGGTTAGTTTTTTAGGTGAGTTGGATTGCTTGAGGGGTTGGACACGATGATCTTGAAGGTCTCTTCCAACCTGGTTTATTCTATTCTATTCTATTCCATTCCATTCCATTCTATTCCATTCCATTCCATTCCAACACTGTAGCTGGAGGAGCAAGAAAAGCTGATTCCTATCTTTTTGTTGTTGTTGTTACAATACTATCTTTCTTTATCATCTTTTCCCTACACCTACTTTTAATAGACTTTTTGGAAGCCTGATGCTGACTTCTGAATACAAAGGGGAACTGTGTGTCATTTTCATCACGAGCAGTGACAATCTTTCCTATGAAGCAAGCTTTCACTATGCCAAGAAACCAGACTTTTTTCTTGAGTGAATGTCCTTATACACATTTGACTCATAATTAAAACTAAGTGTTATGCATCTTACTATCTGATTTAAAGTAAAAAAGCACAACAAAGCCATGATTCAAGGCTAATTTACATTTTGAAGAACATGTGGCAGTAACCACAAGATCAGTTTTTCTGTTGCAGGCATTTAAGTATTACTCACTGGATGTCAAATAGATACATTAATTCCCTTAAAGGATTCTTATGCCTAAAGGACTATTCCTTCCCTTAAAGGAACATAAATAGAAATACCTATAAATACAAAAACCTTTGGGAAGTAGGCTAGTGGGAACTGCATGAGGTGCAACAAGTCAAAGTGCAATGTCCTGCATCTGGGTCAGGCCAGTCCTGGGCACAAATCCAGGCAGGGTGCAGAGCGGGTTGAGAGTGGCTCTGAAGAAAGAGTCTTGGGGGTGTTGATTGATGAGAAGCTCATCATGAGCCAGCAGTGCCCTCATACAGCATAGAAGGCAGCCCTGTGCTGCACTGCATCAAGAGGTGTGTGGCCAGCAGGGCAAGAGAGGGGATTCTGCCCCTTGACTCTGCTCTGATGAGACCTCACCTCTAATAGTGTGTCCAGTTCTGGTGTCCCCAGCAGACGACAGACACAGAGGTTTTTGCTGGAGTGCATCCAGGGGAGGGCCACAAAGATGATCCAAGGGCTGGAGGAGCACCTCTGCTGTGAGGATAGGCTGAGGGAGCTGGGATTGTTCAGCCTGAAGAAAAGAATACTCCAGGAGGACCTTAAAGCTGCCCTCCAATAGCTGAAGGGATCCTACAGGAAGGCTGCAGAGGGACTTTTCATAAGGATGTCTAGGGACAAGAGAAGGGGAAATGGTTTGATGCTGAGGAAGAGTAGGTTTGGGGTAGATCTTAGTAAGAAGTTCAGTACAAGGGTGGTTAGACTCTGGAATAGGTTGCCCAAGCAGGTTGTGGATGCCTCCTCTCCCTGGAGGTGTTTAAGGCCAGGGTGGATGAGGCCTTCAGCAGCCAAGTCTGGTAGAGAGGTGTCCCTGCCCATGGCAGGAATGTTGGGCTGGATGATCTCTGAACTCTCCTCCAACCTATGCCATTCTATGTTCATTCTGCCTATGTATATACACACAGGGGTATACACAGCACGAACAGCCACGAAAGAACAGAATTGTATCTTTCACACAGAAAATGTTCAATACTTGCATTAAGTGCTTGGGATATATTGGAGAAAACAGGGAAAAGTGGCAGCAACAACAGACTGAATAAAAAAAGTAAATATTAATAAACCATTGCTAGGCAGAGAGGAAACATTTCAATTAGGGAGTGTGAGAGAGCTGGAAGATCTGGCAAGAGCATTAATAAATGCATATATGAAGTTATCTTAATTAATGGGACACTTGAAAGCGTAGTAAGAGACTAAGAGGATTGCATAAGGAAGCCTTCAGCCTGAAAATCAAAACCCAACCATTAAAAACCCAAGGAAATGTAAAGAATAAACTGAAAAATAAAAACTATTTCAGACCAGACAGGTCAAACAGGCAAAGGCAGACATGCAAAAGGGAAAACAAAAATCCCTCTTATAGTTGGGATCCTTAAATTTATGTCTAGAACATCCTCAAGAGCAGAGGCAATCAGGTCTTTAATGTGATTAATAGTAAGTGCAACTGGCATTGAATTAGAAAAGGGCAGTTTAGAGCTAATCACAGAATGTATTGGGTTGGAAAGGACCCTCAAAGGTCATCTTGTCCAAACCCCCTGCAGTGAGCAGGGACACCTCCAACTAGGTCAGGTTGTGCAGGGCCTCATCAGGTTTGACCTTGAATGGACAACCTGCTCGAGCATTTCACCGCTCTCATTGCGAAGAACTTCCTCCTGATGTTGATCTTAAATCTACCCTGCTGTAGTTTCAAATTGCCCCTCATCCTTTCACCACACCCCCTTGGAAACTGCCCCTCCCCAGCCTGCCTGTAGGTCCCCTTCAGATATTGAAATGCAGCTCTAAGGTCAGAGAATCACAGAATCAAACAGGTTGGAGGAGACCTACAAAAGCATCCATTCCAACCTATCACCCAGCCCTATCCAATCAACTAGACCATGGCACTAAGTGCCACATCCAGGCTTTTCTTCAACACCTCCAGGGATGACAACTCCACCACATCCCTGGGCAGCACATTCCAATGGCCAATCTCTCTCTCTGTGAAGAACTTCTTTCTAAGATCAAACCTAAACTTCCCCTGGCACAGCTTGAGACTGTGTCCCCTTGTTCTGTTGCTTGTTGCCTGGGAGAAGAGACCAAGCCCTACCTGGCTACAGCCTCCCTTCAGGTAGTTGTAGACAGCAATAAGGTCTGCCCTGAGCCTCCTCTTCTCCAGGCTAAGCAACCCCAGCTCCCTCAGCCTCTCCTCACAGGGCTGTGCTCCAGACCCCTCCCCAGTTTCATCGCGCTTCTCTGGACACGTTCCAGTACCTCAACATCTCATGAATTGAGGGGCCCAGAACTGGACACAGCACTCAAGGTGTGGCCTAAGCAATGTTGCTCCTGCTGGCCAAATATTCTTGATGCAGGCCAGGATGCCATTGGCCTTCTTGGACACCTGGGCACACTGCTGGCTCATGTTCAGCTACTGTCAACCAGTACCTCCAGGTCCCTTTCTGCCTGGCTACTCTCCAGCCACTCTGTCCCCAGCCTGTAGAACTGCTTGGGGCTGTTGTGTCCAAAGTGTAGAACATGGCACTTAGCCTTATTAAATCTCATCCCATTGGCCTCTGCCCATCTGTCCAGCCTGGCAAGGTCACTCTGCAGGGCCCTCCTACCCTCCAAGAGATCAACACCCGCTCCTAACTTGGTGTCATCTGCAAATCTGCTGCTGATGGACTCAATCCTCTCATTCAGATCATCAGTAAAGATATTGAACAGGATGGGGCCCAGCACTGATCCCTGGGGGACACCACTAGTGACTGGCTGCCAGCTGGATGTCGCACCATGCACCACCACTCTCTGGTCTTGGCCCTCCAGCCAGTTCTTGATCCATCTCAGAGCGCTGGTGTCCAAGCCAGGGGCTGACAGCTTGGCCAGGAGTTTGCTGTGGGGGATGGTGTCAAAGGCCTTGCTGAAGTCCAGGTAGACTACATCCACATCCACCAGTCACCTGATCACAGAATATCAGGTTGGTGAGGCAGGACCTGCCCCTCCTAAATCCATGCTGGCTGGGCCTGATCCCTTGGCCACCCTGTAGGTGCTGTGTGACTGCACTCAAGATGATCTGTTCCATATTCTTGCCTGGCACTGAGATGAGGCTGACAAGTCTGTCCCTCCATCTGGCCCTTCTTGTGGATGGGCATCACATCAGCCAGCTTCCAGTCATCTGGGACCTCTCCAGTGAGCCAGAACTGTTGATAAATGAGGTGTCACCACTTTGCTACCTAAACATAAGGAATCTATTCAAGACATCTTCCTGTAAACAGAGCTATATAAATGTAGCCTGCAGTTGTTAAGGGAATAATCAAGGCAATTCCTGAACCACCTTTGAAAACCAATCACAGGGAAAGTTCCAGGGATCCAGAAGCAGCAGCAAAAGCATGAATCAATTTACACAGGAGAAGAGAAGAAGGAAGAATTATAGGATATTCAGCTTCATTTCAGTACCAGGAAAGAAAATGAAACATGATGTAAAGCAATTACTGTTTCATTATCTTGTAAATAATGAGCAGGTGTTGGACAGGCAACAGATTTGTCAGAAGAGGCTGTATTAACCTTCCTTGACAGGGCAGCTGACAGTGGGTTGGGGGAGGCAGCAGATATGATACAGCTTGACTTAGGTAAGATTTCTGACATGGCCACACATGATACTCGTAGAAGGAAAACAAAGGAAATGCAAATTAAATTACTATAAAGGTTGGCCTGGAACTCTTGAGATAAAACATCTGAAGGAATAATTAGCTGGGATACACTGTCAAAGCAGACAGATATGCCAAATGGAGTCTGGCAATGTGTCTAGCAATGGGATGCTCTTGTAAAACATGGCTAAGGTCAACCCAGGATTGTCACAACACATGAAAAAAAGACCTGAGAGACAATACTGAGCTGCTCAGTGAGGACCTAGCTGGGGTGCTCTGCCCATTACTTATGGACCTGACAACTGAGATATGTGTCATCTGTGTGCAAGAATGATGTGAAAATGGGTTTTCAGATAACCCTGTAATGTGTGGTTGCACCCAGACATACATTCACAGGATATTAGGGGTCAGAAGGGACCTCCAGAGATCTTCGAGTCCAATCCTTCAGTGAGATCAGGACCATAGAATCCAGCACAGGTCACACAGGAACACATCCAGACAGGGATGGAAAGACTTCAGAGATGGAAAGACTTCAGAGATGGAAAGACTTCAGAGATGGAAAGACTTCAGAGATGGAAAGACTTCAGAGATGGAAAGACTTCAGAGATGGAGACTCCACAGCCCCTCTGGGCAGCCTGTTCCAGGGTGTCAGGTAATGATAGGACAGGGGGGAATGAAGCAAAACTAGAAGTGGTGAGATTGGATGTTAGGAAGATGTTCTTCCCCATGAAGGTGGCAAGACACTGGCACAGGTTGCCCAGGGAGGTGGTGGAAGCCTCATCCCTGGAGGTTTTGAAGGCCAGGCTGGATATGGCTCTGTACCTCTTGTAGTGTGAGGTAGTAGATGTGGCTCATATCTTGTAGTGTGAGGTGTCCCTGCGCATGGCAGGGGGCTGGAACTGGATGATCCTTGAGGTCCCTTCCGACTCTGACAATTCTAGAAGCAGCAGGCAGAGCTTGATAAGCATCAGGCCATGGGGAGGAGATAAAAAGCTACTTTTTATTTGTTTTGGTGAATATGTGGAACTCATTCTTGACCACACATATTACATTGGGTGTGAAAGCCTCTTTCAACAATTTTGATCCTTAATTTACATCATTATTCACCAACATTATCTGTTGCTTGGAAATGGAAATAGATATCAAATTGTGTTATAAATTGCTTGCTTGGTGATTGCAGTTTTACATCAGTGCTCATTTCTGATTAGACAAGCAGGAAAGAAACATCTTAAACTAATAAGATGCTATTACTTGCAGCTTCCCTAAGCATATGTTGTCACTTAATGCAGTAAAGTTTCTGGAAATTCAGTTAAGAACTATATTATTCCCCAGTTAAGGTTGCTGGGTCACACTCCAAGAGCTCCAGGACAATGATGTATGAGGAAATATCTACCTCAGCTGCACCCACAAAGCCTCCAGTCTTTCTTCTCTGAAACTTACTCTAAAAAAATATATTTTTATGCTGAAAGTGAAAGAGCTACAAGAAAATCAGGCAAAGGCTGAAAATCTGTACCTGGAGATGAGACTTGTAAATGTATCACACTGGCCACAGCAACCCCATGCAGTGCTACAGGCTGGGGTCAGAGTGGCTGGAGAGCAGCCAGGCAGAAAGGGACCTGGGGGTGCTGGTTGATGGTAGGCTGAACATGAGCCAGCAGTGTGTCCAGGCAGCCAGGAGGGCCAATGGCATCCTGGCCTGCATCAGGAGCAGTGTGGCCAGCAGAAGCAGGGAGGTCATTCTGCCCCTGTACACTGCACTGGTTAGGCCACACCTTGAGTCCTGTGTCCAGTTCTGGGCCCCTCAGTTTAGGAAGGAGGTTGACTTGCTGGAAGGTGTCCAGAGAAGGGCAACAAAGTTGGTGAGGGGCTTGGAACACAGCCCTGTGAGGAGAGGCTGAGGGAGCTGGGGTTGCTTAGCCTGGAGAAGAGGAGACTCAGGGGTGACCTTCTTGCTCTCTACAACTACCTCAAGGGAGGGTTGTAGACAGGCAGAGGTTGGTCCTTTCTCCCAGGCAACCAGCACCAGAACAAGAGGGCACAGTCTCAGGCTGCACCAGGGGAGGTTTAGGCTGGAGGTTAGGAGGAAGTTTTACACAGAGAGAGTGATTGCCCATTGGAATGTGCTGCCCAGGGAGGTGGTGGAGTCACCATCATTGGAGGTGTTCAGGAGGAAACTTGATAGGGTGCTTGGTGCCATGGGTTAGTTGATTAGGTTGTGTTGGATGACAGGTTGGACACGATGATCTTGAAAGTCTCTTCCAGCCTGGTCTATTCTATTCTATTCTGTTCAGATAGATCATGATTCATTTATTAGGTGTGGAGAGACTGGCTATGAATTTCAGCTTCAGAAGCACACCAATTCTTTGTGGGGGGAAATTAAATAACAGTTTCTTGGTTTGAGCTGAGTTTGAAAACAGCTGCACACACTTGGACTGAAAAATTCCATCCATTAACATCTCTTGGTCTAACAGCATGAATTATTAGGTGCCTGCATAATGGTGGCAGAATCAGGTCCCAAGTTAATAGCAACCCTTCTGATTTACTGACTTTGTCATCCTAACAAATAAAGATTTCAAAGCCTTTCTGTAGATGAGTTTTCAATGGCACTGAAAGTGAGATCACTGCCAGAAGAAAAAAAATAGCTAAGTTGAATGGCTACTGGAGAATAACTGCAACACAACAAAGTTAAGATTACTTCCATTTCACCTATTGATTTATTTTCTTTTACTCTCAGCATAAAACCAGAACATCACCATGGCTGAGTTTGTACCTTGATACAACCTGCATTTTCATGGGAGCCACTCTGCTCTACACAGACAAAAACTTTCCCCAAAGCTTTTCTTGTTCTGCTCCTACCATACCCATATCATAGGGAGGTGGTTGAGGCCCCATCCCTGGAGGTGTTTAAGCCCAGGCTGGATGAGGCTCTGGCCAGGCTGATCTACTGTGAGGTGTCCCTGCCCGTGGCAGGGGGGATTGGAACTAGATGATCCTTGTGGTCCCTTCCAACCCTGACTGATTCTATGATTCTATGATACCTTCTACATATTAAAAAATATCAAGTTTTTATTGCCTAAAAATAAATTCCCTATCTACTGCCTAAAAATAAATTCCCCATGGTAGTTTGTACTGCTGTGTTTGCACTCAGAAATGTGGCTGCAAACTTTGTGCAGCGAGGCAGGAAGGAGATCACTGACAGGCAGGGAAAAGTTGGGTTACAATCACAAAATCATCGAGATAAAAAAGGTCAAACCAGTCTGGGTGTTGTTCATAGCATCAGGGCCACAAAAATGATTAGGGAGTTGACGCATCTCTGCCATGGGGACAGGCTGAGGGAGCTGGGGGTGTTCAGCCTGGAGAAGAGGTGGCTCAGGGGAGACCTAGTAGCAGCCTGCCAGTACCTGAAGGAGGCTACAGGAAGGCTGGAGAGAGACTGTTTGCAAAGCCCTGCAGGGACAGGCCAAGGGACAATGGCTTCAAACTAGAGAAGGGCAGATTTAGATTTGATATCAGGAAGAAGTTCTTCACTATGAGGGTGGTGGTACACTGGAACAGGTTGCCCAGGGAGGTGGTTGAGGTCCCATTCGTGGAGATACTCAAGGTGAGGATCGACAATGCCCTGGGCAACCTGATCTAGTTGATGATGTCCCTGCTGGCTGCAGGGAGGTTGGACTGGATGAGCTTTGGAGGTCCCTTCTAGCCTGGACCATTCTCTGATGAATATGCAACATTAAAGGCATGCCTAGCTAATTTAATGCACTTTTATGGCCTTTTGATTTAGAACCTTGAATTTCTCACAATCTCAAGTAGATATGAGTGTTCAGAAATCTAAAAAGGGATAATTAAGACAAAATAAGTAATAAAGGCCAAGGCATCTCCAGGTGCAAGATCTTGTAATTCTTAGTGGTACCAATAGGAAGTAGGAGAGTTGGCCTGGTTTCATCCTACTTGATGCAGTTCAAACTCAGAAATCCATGTTTCCCTATACCAAATGCAGTGCAATAGATGTTTCCACTGGACAATCACACCCACTACTTTACAAAAGATCAAGTTCAACTGAATCAAATTCTGACAGACCACTGCCTACTGAATAGAGAGGAAGGACAGAGCACAGAATCACAGGACCACAGAATCATTTTGGTTGGAAGAGATCTTTAGGCTCATCAAGAGGGGACAGGCTCTTCTCCATTGCTCCCTGTAATAGGACAAGAGGTAATGGATATAAACTACAGTACAGAAGGTTCTACCTCAATGTGGAGAGGAACTTCTTCACTGGGAGGGTCACAGAGCACTAGAACAGGCTACCCAGGGAGACTGTGGAGTATCCTCCACTGGAGACTTTCAAGGCCCATCTGGATTCTATGGTCCTGCTCTGGCAGGGGGTGTTGGACTTCATGTTCTTCGAAGGTCCCAATCCCTAACATCCTGTGATCCCATGATCATCAATTCCAGCTGTTAACCCGGTGCTGCCAAGTCCACCTCTAAACACCACATCTGCATGGCTTTCACACCCCTTCAGGGATGGTGATTCCACAATTTCCCTAAGCAGCCTGGTCCAATGCTTTACAAACCAAGGAAAGAAATCCATGAATGACCTACTGCATCAACAACAAAGATGCTCTGTTAGGAAAAAAAGCTCAGCCATTAGGGAGATTTAAAAGGTTTTACTCCATGAGGAGGTTGGACTAGATGACCTTTGGAGGTTCCTTCCAGCCTGGACCATTCTATGATTCTATGAAATTCACAAAGCTCTGGCTTAACAATGTCAGAGTTCAGGATACAATTTCTTTTTAACTACTCCATTAATTTCTTTAACTGAGGAGAGAATGCAGTCTGCTGGGAGGTTTAAGTACTTTAAACAGGTAGTTAAGAAAATAGTTCCCATGGGATAGCTGTCACACTCTGTCAAAGATGGCACAGCACCTCAATTTAGTTTGAAGATGAATGAGGAATGAAACATGACACCTTATTTTGCCCTGAAATGTTTGTCAAAGTCTGTTTCTAGAAGAACTGCACTTTCCTTATCAGAAGATTCTAAATGGTTCATGAAATGTTTTCTTTTAAGCCCTAGTCTCATATCACATCATCATTTACAACGTTTCAGTCACTGTATTGCTAATTAAAAAAGGAAAAAGATTTATACATCTCTATTGAAATATTAAGCAATGTATCAGAAAAGCATAGAATCAGAATTGTTTGGTTTGGAAAAGACCTTTAGGATCATGCAGTCCAACTCAACCCAGCACTGGCAAGTCCACCACTAAACCATGTCCCTAAGCAGCACATCTACGTATCTCCAGGGATGGGGACTCCACCGCTGCCCTGGGCAGCCTGTGTCAGGGACTGACAAACCTTTCAGGGAAGAAATTGTTCTTTGTGTCTAGACTAAACCTTCCCTGGTGCAACTTGGGGCCATTTCCTCTTGTCCTGTTGCTTGTTCCTTGGGAAATGAGACCAACCACTACCTGGCTTCAACTTCCTTTCAGGGAGATACAGAGAGCGAAAAGGTCTCCCTTCAGCCTCCTTTCCTCCAGACTACACAACCCCACTTCCCTCAGTTGCTCCTCAGAAGATTTGTGCTCTAGACACTTCACCAGCTTCCTTGCCCCTGGTTACCTAATGGGACAGCATTAGACCAAGTGGTTTTCTAAGAAGCAGATTGGATGTAAATGTTCCGCTGTTTGGGCTGACACGTGCTTCCATCTGAATGCCTTTGCAGCACAGCCTGGGCATGGACACATCATGCACACACATCCATACATTAATAACATTTTGGATGTCATAGATGGAGAAATTATACAGAATTAGAGTCATGTTTTCAGTCACCAGATTGGGTTTTCAGAGTGGTCGCTACTCTGTGCTCAGAGAACCAGCCACCGACTTCTGCTGCAGCTAAATACTCACCAGTAAAAAAAGGAATCCTCCTCAGTTCTGGATATGAAACCAGAGAAAGGGCACCCAGGAAAGAGGAAAAGTAAAATCAGGGCAGAATTTGCAGCATGCTGGTTTCAGTGGTATGGCCCAGAAAAGGACAAAACATCACTACCCTATGCACAACTTCTTTTCCCATTTACTGATTCACTTTTCTCCTACTGAAACAGTTAAAGGATAGATGTAAGAAAATGAATCCACACACCCTCTAGCATTTTCCCCAGCTCAAGAGGATGTGGATCTGCTGAAGCAGGTCCATAGAAGACCAAGAAGGTCATCAGAAGGCTGGAACATCTCTGCTATGAGGATAGGCTGAAAGAGTTGGGGCTGATCAGCCCGGAGAAGAGAAGGCTCCAGGGAGTCCTTAGAGCAGCATTTCAGTATCTGAAGGGGAGCTACAAGAAGGCTGGGGAGGGACCATTGCCAAGAGCATGTGGTTTCAAACCATGCCAAGAGCATGGTTTGAAACTGGAGCAGGGCAGGTTTAGGTTGGACATCAGGAGGAAGTTCTTCACAATGAGGTTGGTGAAATACTGGAACAGATTGCCCATGGAGGTGGTTGAGGCCCTATCTCTAGACACAATCAGAATCAAACTTGATGGGGCCCTGGGCAACCTGATCTAGTTGGAGATGTCCCTGCTGACTGCAAGCTGGACAAGATGACCTTTGAGGGCCCCTTCCAACCTGATGCATTCTGTCAGGGGAGAGCCAAGGAAAGCAGTGTGTGCAGGGAGCTGCCTCGTGGTCAGCAGGGGAGGCAATCACAGAGTGCATTGTGTTGAAAGAGACTTTTAAAGGGCATCTAGTCCAACCCTCCCTGCAGTAAGTAGGGACATCCCCAAACAGATCAGGCTGATCAGAGCCCCATCAAGCCTGACCTTGAACACCTCCAGGAATGGGGCCTACACCACCACTCTGCACAACCTGTTCCAGGGTTCCCCCACCTTCATAGTAAAGAGCTTCCTTCTAATGTCCACTCTCACTCAAGGTTGGAAAGGACCACAAGGATCATCTAGTTCCAACTGCCCTGCCACAAGCAGGGACACCCCACACTAGATCAGGCTGGCCGGAGCCTCATCCAGCCTGGGCTTCAACACCTCCAGGGATGGGGCCTCAACCACCTCCCTGGACAACCCATTCCAGGGCTTCACCACTCTCACAGTGAAGAAATTCCTCAGTGAAGAACTTCCTCCTGACATCCAGCCTGAACAACTCTAAATCTACCCTGGCCCTAACTGCAAACCATTGCCCCTTGTGCCATTGCTGTGCATCACAAAGTGCACAAAGAAGAACAAGTTACAGCTGAGGGGACTTTTGCATCTCATCAACTTCAGACTCACTTCTTCTCCTGCCTACTTATGTAAATAAAGACCACATGCAGTGAGCTCCCCCACAACATTACTACAAAATGGGAGTCCCTTCAGGTTAATATTTCAAATAAAAGCTAGCTGCAGCTCCTCCAAAATCCCCCTCAAGAACACAGTAGCCTGCTGCTGGACACGAAATGGCTTATGTAACTCAAGCAAAACACACCTCCTGGCTGGAGTTACGAGTTGGTGTATGTCTGTAGGTAGGTGTGTGTAGGCAAGGGGCTGCAAGGAATGCCACTGCCTCTACTTTGAAAGATCATTGGACAATTCACACATACTCTGCTGGAGCTAGTCAATATTCACTGCATTTTTTTTCCCCTGTTTTCTACACTTGACAATTTTTTTTCTACCTCCAGAACCATCCTCCTCCTTTACATCAAAAAAAAACAAAACCAAAAAGGCACATCAGAAGAGAAGGTTTCTGAGAAAAACACAAATAAATCAAACAGGAGCTTAAGCAGCAGTGGTTTATGAAAATGGGCATTGGTTTTATATTAACCTAATACTCTTTATCTCAGCTGTCTGGCACATCCAAATTATACAATCCTAGCCTTTTTTGCCTTTTTTTAAACTCTCCTGGAGTTAATTTGCCTCCAAACCTCCACATTTCTTCAATTTTTCATCCAAATAGAATAGAGTAGAGCAGAATAGAGTACAATAGAATAGAGTAGAGTAGAATAGAGTACAATAGAATAGAGTAGAGTAGAGTAGAGTAGAGTAGAGTAGAGTAGAATAGAATAGAATAGAATAGAATAGAATAGAATAGAATAGAATAGAATAGAATAGAATAGACCAGGTTGGAAGAGACCTTCAAGATCATCGTGTCCAACCTATCATCCAACACCATCTAATCAACTAAACCATGGCACCAAGCAACCACATCAAGTCTCCTCCTAAACGCCTCCAGTGATGGCGACTCCACCACCCCCCCAGGCAGCCCATTCCAATGGGCAATCACTCTCTCTATGAAGAATTTCTTTCTAACATCCAGCCTAAACCTTCTCTGGTGCAGCTTGAGACTGTGTCCTCTTGTTCTGGTGCCAGTTGACCTTCATCCATTTCTGGAAGGTCTTTAGGTTGTAGAGATCAGAGCTGAAACAACTATCTGGGACACTGAAGTCAACCTCCTCCTTACGGTACAGGCTGAGATCTCACATTCTGATGTGAGGAGTGCTGGGCATGGAAGGGGTGGGTGCTTTTGCCCAGCTGCCCATAATGACACCATATTTTTTCTGAGAGGACAAATTAGCTCAGTGCCTTGCTGTCAGGGTAGATAGTGGAACTTACATTATGAAAGTGGAACTTAAATTATTCCATCTACCTAGAGAAATTAAGTCAAATAATCTTCTAGTATTGTCTTTGTGATAAAGAAACTCCCCTGCTCCCACCAGCCAAGCCAGCGTTTTCCTTTCGGCAGATTTTGCCTTTGCCTCTTCACCTGTTAATTAATGCATCAGCAACCATCACAGTGCTGATCCCTGAAGCATCACAGGATTTATCTTTCTGCCTGCTGTGAAATGGTCATTTATTTGTGCTTTGCTTGTGCCTTCTAACCAGCTCTTAATCCATCAAAGGCCTTAACTTTCCCTCCGTGGTTACACATTTGCCTTGCAGCTGCGTGCACAGGACTTTATGAAAAGCCTTTAAAAATCTAAATCAATTACATTACATTCTCCTTCAGCACTGCTTTATTTTTAAACCTTAAAAGTGGAGAGAAAAAGAAATAGTATTTAAGCTTTTGAGACACCAGGGTGATTTATTCATCTCCGAGGTGTCTCGTTTAATTGTTTTAGAAGATACTTTACAGGATTTCTTACTGTACTCCTCTGCATATTGAACACTACCTCCTCAGTTTAAAAACTCTTTGGATCAAGCCAAATGCTAATGGAACACAGTTTTGGGCATTCTCTGCTCCTTTTGTACAGCACTTTTGTTTTAATAATGCATGAAGCGCTTTCAGTTGGCGATATCTCGACCTCTGGATTGCAGCTTAGCAAAACTTTGAAGAAAATGCTACTGTGCTTTGCAGGATAAAAGGCATCATTTCATCAACCCCCCTGCAAAAATGATCTGATCTTCTCAGGATGATTCTACCCATAACTTCACAGTATCACAGTATCACCAAGGTTGGAAGAGACCTCAAAGATCATCGAGTCCAACCTGTCACCACAGACCTCATAACCAAACCATGGCACCAAGTGCCACATCCAATCCCCTCTTGAACACCTCCAGGGATGGGGACTCCACCACCTCCCTGGGCAGCACATTCCAATGGCGAATGACTCTCTCAGTGAAGAACTTTCTCCCCACCTCCAGCCTAAACTTCCCCTGGCACAGCTTGAGACTGTGTTCTCTTGTTCTGGTGCTGGTTGCCTGGGAGAAGAGACCAATCCCTTCCTGTCTACAACCACCTTTCAGGTAGCTGTAGAGAGCAATGAGGTCACCCCTGAGCCTCCTCTTCTCCAGGCTAAACAACCCCAGCTCCCTCAGCCTCTCCTCACAGGGCTGTGCTCAAGGCCTCTCCCCAGCCTTGTTGCCCTTCTCTGGACACCTTCAAGTGTCTCAATGTCCTTCTTAAATTGAGGAGCCCAGAACTGGACACAATACTCAAGGTGTGACCTAACCAGTGCTGAGTACAGGGCAAAATGACTTCCCTGGCCACACTATTCCTAATGCAGGCCAGGATGCCATTGGCCTTCTTGGCCACCTGGCCACACTGCTGGCTCATGTTTAGGCAGCTGTCAATCAGCACCCCCAGGTCCCTCTCTGTTTGGGAGCTCTCAGCCACTCTGACCCCAGCCTGTAGCTCTGCCTGGGGTTGCTGTGGCCAAAGTGCAGCCCCTGGCACTTGGACTTGTTGAATGCCATCCTGTTGGCCTCTGCCCATCTGTCCAGTGGGTCGAGGTCCCTCTGCAGAGCCCTTCTCCCCTCTAACTGAACAACTCTAAGAGCCTGGAACTCCCATGAAACATGAATTTAGCATCGTTTATTTTTTCAATAGTCTCCGTTTTGCCATCTTTTTAGCTCTCCCCCCAGGTTTGATATTTTTGACTACAGCTATGCTTAAATTCGTCTTCCTGCTTCTGCATTTGGTTTCCTTTCACATCACTGCTGAGAAAAAAAAAATCCATCTTTACCACATTTTAGTATTAGCTTTGATAATATCATCGAGCTGCCTTTTCCTAGTGATAAACATCTTTAAAGTTTGTCCTACTCACACTGATAAAACTCTCACAGGCTTACTGCTGAATTACCAGGAGTGCTGATTTTTCAACTTCAGTCCATTCTGATAAAAACAAAATGAAAAATTTGAGTCAAAACAGAAGTCAGAGAGTGACCTACTTAAAAATGAGGCTGCAAAGACAAAACCTAAACCTCGAATTTCTGGTCTGAACCAGAGGATTTTAAATTTCCAGTGTTCTTCACAGGAGTGAGTAACTCCAGTGCTACAGTACTTGCTCTTTCCAGATATCCCAATGCAAACTGAAGGGGAAAAAATACAAACATAAAAGCATAGAATCATGGAATGGTTGGGGTTGGAAGGGACCTTCGAGATCATCTAGTTCCAACCCTGACACCATGGGCAGGGACACCTCCCGCTAGCCCAGATTGCTCAAGGCCTCATCCAGCCTGGCCTTGAACACCTCCAAGGAAGGGGACATCCACAGCCTCCCTGGACAACCTGTTCCAGTGTCTCACCACCCTCAGTGGGAAGAATTTCTTCCTCATCTCCAGTCTCAATTTCCCCTCTTCCAGCTCAAAGCCCTTGCTCCTCATCCTATTTCTCCAAGCTCTTGTCAAAACTCCCTCCCTGGCTCTCCTGTAGCCCCCTTCAGGTACTGGGAGGCTGCTCCAAGTTCTTCCTGAAGCCCTCTTTTCCCTGGGCTGAACAGCTCCAGCTCTCTCATCCTGTCCCCACAGAAGAGTTTCTCCAGCCCTCTGATCATCTTTGTGACCCTCCTCCTCTGGACCTGCTCCAACAGTTCCATGTCCTTATTTTGTTGGGGGCACCAGAACTGCAAGCAGTGCTGCAGGTGGGGTCTTGCCAGGGCTGCTCCCTTGCTCTGCTGGTCACACTGCTTTTGATGCAGACATATAAACACATATATGTATAAACCAGACAGTTTTCAGAGCCTTTCCCAGGCATCTCTGGTCCTATTTGCTCTGATTTTTCTCCCTCAACTTCCATCCCCACCCCCGCCTTCATTATAACCCTGCAAAGTCTACTCTGATTTTTCCAATCTAAATTCACCCCTCTGACCTTTAAAGAATGTCACAGCTCTTTCTCCTCCCTGCATCTCAGAAATCCTGAAAAATAGCATTCCATGTCCTGGCTCCTTACTTGGTTTCTTTCTATGAACAATTCTTTTTACCCACTCAGAACCTCATCCTTTCCTCCATTGTTACAGCTGCTCAAGCAATTGCTGAGCAGGCTTCCTTACTAATGGCTGTGGGACACTCTCAGGTGGCTTCAGTCATTGCAAGGACAGGGTGCTGAGCACGAGATCTCCATGTGCAAACAGAAACTGTGCTCTCTTTTTTCTCTTACACTCCTCCCTTGCTTGTTGAATTTTTCTTTGCCTTTAACCTTTTCTTTCCCCTCTCTTTTCCACCCTTCTCCCCTTCCCGTTTCTTTCACGGACCATCTGTAGCAGGATAATTTCACAGTTCTCTACAAATGCTGAATACCAAGACAGCATTTAATAGCAGCCATGAGGATGGCCCTGCCTGCCAATCCCTGGGCTGTGTCTGGCCCTGGTTTCCCTCAGGGGGCCTGATCCTGACTCCCACCTGTGAGCTGACATCCCAGCCTGGCCTGAAGGCATCCCTGTCCCAGTGTGGAGATGCCTGATGCCCATGGCTGAGGCTACCCCCAGGGAGTCCTTGGGGGAGTCACTTCAGTAAACCAAGCTCAAGATATGTCTAGTCATGAGGTCTGTGGTTGTGTCCAGAGAAGGGCAACAAGGCTGGGGAGAGGCTTTGAGCACAAGCCCTACGAGGAGAGGCTGAGGGAGCTGGGGTTGCTTAGCCTGGAGAAAAGGAGGCTCAGGGGAGACCTTCTTGCTGTCTACAACTACCTGAAAGGTGGTTGTAGCCAGGAAGGGGTTGGTCTCTTCTCCCAGGCAACCAGCACCAGAACAAGGGGGGACAGTCTCAAGCTGTGCCAGGGGAGGTTTAGGCTGGAGGTGAGGAGGAAGTTCTTCACTGAGAGAGTTATTCATCATTGGAATATGCTGCTCAGGGAGGTGGTGGAGTCCCCATCCCTGGAGATGTTCAAGAGGGGATTGGATGTGGCACTTGGTGCCATGAGGTCATGAGGTCTGTGGTGACAGGTTGGACTCGATGATCCTCGAGGTCTCTGTGATATGGGCAAAACTTCACAATTCCCCCAAAAGCAACCAACAAAAATGAAGCTTTGAAGCTCTGGTTTGCTCCTGCACACAATTAGCATCCACTAAAATCTATCAGGTTTGTGTTTGCTCCCAGCAAGCCCTGTAGGCTCTGCAGTTTTATAGTTTTCATCTTTGATTTATTAGAAAGTCAGCAAGTGAGAGTCAAGTTTTTATTTGGCTTTTAAAGGAAAATAAAAGTATCCAATTTTAAAAGGACAATAACCAATATGTCACTGCTGAATCCTGCTGTCAGAGAGAAGAATCGAGCCTCTACCAAGTACTGGGCTATAAAGGCAGGGGGTTAGTCAAGCACAGGCAAGAAAGCACTAAAACACTAAAAAAACCCTCACATAAAACAACCCATCCCATACATTCCAAAGGCTGTAAATTAAAACAAGAAACAAACAAAACTTGGAGATGAAAGAAGTTACTGAAGTAAGGTTTGCATAGTTTCAAGTTCACAGAACCTCCTAATGGCACTTTCCTTAAAGATTTTTGTCCCCATCCCTGCTGCTGAAGAAAACCTCACAAACCAACACACAAAAATGAACAACAAAAATCCAGCCACAAGAACATATTAGCAAGGTGTTTCTCTTTCCAAAAGAGTGGATCCATATTTCTGCACTCTCTGCTTGGTCTGTGGATCTAACCCAATTGCCACAAAGCAATATGAAAACCCTGGGGGGAAAAAAGAGGCTTAACGGAGATATTCCTTTCCTGAGCGGAGAGTAAAACATGATTAGAAATGTAATGTGCTTATTTGCTTTCCTTTGTCATTTCACTAATTGTGGGGTTTTCAGCTTTCCAAAGCACTTCAGCTTTAAAATATGTAAAGGTTCAGTTAAAAATAGGGAGGAAAGAGAGGAAAACGACATCTCTGAGTTTCGCACCGGTATTTGGATGTGTTCCTTTGTGGGTGCCGCCTGGCTCTAAATAAAATCACCCTCAGCGCTCCTGAGTGTTTGAAAAACCTGCCCAGCATCTCAAGGTGATGATAGAGGGAATGTATAAATATATGTCTGTATTCATAGACACCATATCTCTATATCCATAGCTACAGGGATGTCTACGCAGGGAGCAGTTCTGGAGGAGAAGGCTGAGTACAGGCAGGGCAAAGAACGGTGTTGAGTGCTCGAAATACCATTTTCACCACTTCATCCTAGGGTGACAAAATGAGTCAGTAAATTCTATCTCTTTTTTTTTTCCTCCTTCTTCTTTTTGTAAGATCAACTATCACAGAGAAATACTAATCAATGCCTTTGTAAACAGCCTGAAAATCCACAGATTGAAGTTAGAATAGGATAGAATAGAGTAAGAATAGATTAGGATAGGATAGGATAGAATAGAGTAGAACAGAACAGAACAGAAGTAGAAGAGGATAGGAGTAGAAGAGGATAGGAGTAGAAGAGGATAGGAGTAGAAGAGGATAGGAGTAGAAGAGGATAGGAGTAGAAGAGGATAGGAGGGGATTGGATGTGGCACTTGGTGCCATGGTTTAGTTGGTCATGAGGTGTTGGGTGATAGGTTGGACTTGATGATCTCTGAGGTCTTTTCCAACCTTATTAATTCTATGATTCAACATGAGGAGAAACTTCTTTACAGTGAGGGTGACAGAGCACTGGAACAGGCTGCCCAGAGAGGTTGTGGAGTCTCCTTCTTTGGAGACTTTCCAAACCCACCTGGATGCATTCCTGTGCAGACTACCTTAAGTGATCCTGCTTTGGCTGGGGGGTTGGACTTGATGATCTCTTGAGGTCCCTTCCAACCTCTAATGTACTGTGATGCTGTGATAAATTAGCCAGGGAAAACAGAAGACATCTTGAGAGGTCACCTGGTTGATCTGCCTGTTCCACAGAGTCAGATACCAATCAGTGCTGGACCTTTCCCACCGATGGAGACTACACAATTTCCCCTGATAACCTATTCCATGACTGCATTATCATATTGTAAAGTGTCCTGGCCTTCCAAGGAAGGATAGGATAGGATAGGATAGGATAGGATAGGATAGGATAGGATAGGATAGGATAGGATAGGATAGGATAGGATAGGATAGGATAGGATAGGATAGGATAGGATAGACTAAACCAGGTTGGAAGATCAAGATCATCAAGTCCAGCCTATCATCCAACAGTAGAAGCCTCATCCATGGAGGTTTTTAAGGTCAGGCTGGATGTGGCTCTGGGCAACCTGATCTAGTGTGAGGTGTCCTTGCCGATGGTAGGGGGCTTGGAACTGGCTGATCCTTGAGGTCCCGTCCAACCCTGAGATTTCTATGGTTCTGTTATGTT
The DNA here is from genome assembly GCF_014839835.1 of Dryobates pubescens. Classification (NCBI taxonomy): domain Eukaryota; kingdom Metazoa; phylum Chordata; class Aves; order Piciformes; family Picidae; genus Dryobates; species Dryobates pubescens. The sequence goes on from NC_071634.1 coordinate 3,601,822, forward strand.
ACTTATTTCTGATTTCTCCCCCCCAAATATCTCTCTGCAGCTCACAGGAAAGAGTCTGTGAAAGTTAATTTCTACAGGTAGGTGTGAACCTACAAGTGCCAAGGCATAACTGCCTAGTCATAATCTCAGGGCTCCACACTTTAGCTATAATTTCCAGTCAATCACAATGAAAGGTCAGACAAAGAAGACATTCTGGATATTGGTCATTGGGATTTATCTGTGCAATTGGGGCTTGGTGTCCCTGTCAAGGCTAAAGGATAATAAGCTGGGGACAACCATAATGCAACAAGTAATATTAAAGCATTCCAACATATCTTTTAGTTCATTTTGTTGGTTTCTTTGCTCAGAGCTAACCCAGAGCTACAAGAGGTTTTGCTTTAAGGTCTCACAGGGAGATGCCTGATCGTTTTGTCTGAATGCTTTATTTGCTGTGTCCTGAACTGCTTCATTCTCATTTGTTCCTCCTAAAATATTCTTAATGGTGTTAAAGCCCAGAAGAGGGAGTGCAGACAGATAGGGGAGGACCAGCTTGGGTGTTTTCAGCCACTGATGCTATGTGCAGCTACATCGTGGCTGGTCTCTTCTGCAGCAAGTGGAGACCTAGTGCCTGAGCACCATGGAATGATTCATCTGAACAAATGTAGATCACTGCTTTAAGATGAGAGCACTTGATAGCACTGCCTGCACTGAACAATTCAGACATGCATAGCAACAGATAAAGCTGAGTACAAGGGAGTCTAAAATGAGCACCTCAGACATAATCACCTACACTTAGATGAATCCAACCCCTGCTTTCTGGAGGAAAAAAACTGGGTTAAAACCCCTTAAATCAGTCATTTTTTTCCCAGTCTACCCATCCAGTAGGCTTCCATACATTTGAATAATCTGTTTATTATACATAATGGTTTAGTTGATTAGGTGGTGTTGGATGATAGGTTGGACATGATGCTCTTGAAGGTCTCTTCCAACCTGGTTTATTCTATTCTATTCTATAATCAATTTATTCTTAAATCAATTTATTTTAAAGTCAATTTATTTTTAAGTCAATTTATTTTTAAGTCAATTTATTTTTAAGTCAATTTATTTTTAAGTCAATTTATTTTTAAGTCAATTTGGTTTTAAATCTATTTCTTTTACATTATTTATTCTACAGAACCTATTTATTTTTTTACAGAATCTAATTTTATTTTACACAACCTATTTCTTTCTTTTTTTCTTTTTTTACACAACCTATTTATTTTTTTTTTACACAACCTCTTTATTTTTTTACCAGAATCTATTTATTATGTTACATAATCTATTTATTAGTTTAGAGAACCTATTTAACTTACAGAATCTAGCAGGATTTTCTCCCCTGTCAATCAGGTAACACATTTTCAGTTGCTCAACCATATCAAAATGGGCTTTGGTTAGAAACACAACTGGAGGCTCCACTCAGTATGTCCTCCTGCACAGACCACAGAGTAACATTTGCAGTGATCTGCTACAGACACAAAATACACAATCAGCTGCCTTGGAAAGAACCTGAAGAAAAGGCTGTGCATTATTTATAGAATCACAGGATTGTCAGGGTTGGAAGGGACCTCAAGGATCAGCCAGTTCCAAGCCCCCTGCCATGGGCAGGGACACCTCACACTGCAGCAGGTTGCTCACAGCCACAGCCAGCCTGGCTGCAAAATCCTTCAGGGATGAGGCTTCCACCACCTCCCTGGGTAACTTGTTCCAGTGTCTCACCACCCTCATGGGGAAGAACTTCTTCCTAACATCCAATCTCAATCTACCCACTTCTAGTTTTGTTCCATTCCCCCCAGTCCTATCACTCCCTGACATCCTCAAAAGTCCCTCCCCAGCTTTTTTGTAGCCCTCTTCAGATACTGTAAGGCCACAAGAAAGTCTCCTTGGAGCCTTCTTTTCTCCAGACTGAACAGCCCCCAACTCTTTCAGACTGTCCTCATAGGAGAGGAGCTCCAGCCCTCTGCTCATCCTCATGGCTCTTCTCTGAACACATTCCAGTATGTCCATGTCCTTTTTATAACAGGGACTACAGAACTGGATATTTACTCAAACTATTGAAACTTTGATGAAATATCCTAGGCTTGATGGGCTACCAAATCCCTTGTATTGCATAGGTTTTGCCAGGGTGACTTCTGCTGCAGCAGAGAGGGGACAACAGAGAAATAATGGTCACTAATTTGTTCATCTCTTGTTTTCAAGCACAGGTTCCCCTCTAACTCAGAGGGTTCAGAAAAGCAACTGAAAGTTTGAAGCCATTTAATACCAAACAATATTTCAGGCAAGCTTACCTGTTTCAGAGAGCAGCTTGGTAGCTTCCAGCACCTTCTCAGTATAAACTCCAGTTTCATAGTTTTCCATCTCTGCATTAATGATGTGGATGACTCTGGCTGCACGGCCTCGGATGGCACCCGCGGTTCTGTCCAGCGTATCGACATCCCCCTCTTGGAGAGCAATCACACACTTGTTCACATCTTCCAGAATGTGGTTTTCTGGAACATGAAGGGGGGAGGAAATAAATAAATAAACAAACAAACAAATAAATAAATAATAAAGGCTCAGTTAGAATTTTTAATAAACCAGGTTGGAAAAGACCTTCAAGATCGTCACCTCCAACCTATCATCCAACACTACCTAATCAACTAAACCATGCAACCAAGCACCCTGTCAAGTCTCCTCCTGAACACCTCCAGGGATGGTGACTCCACCACCTCCCTGGGCAGCCCATTCCAATGGGCAATCACTCTCTCTGTGTAGAACTTCCTCCTAACCTCCAGCCTAAACCTCCCCTGGTGCAGCTTGAGACTGTGTCCTCTTGGTCTGGTACTGGTTGCCTGGGAGAAGAGACCAACCTCTGCCTGTCTACAACCGTTCTTCCTCACAGCAAAGTTCACTTCGTTTGGGCACACAGCAAATGTCACTAGGATGAAAAATTGACATCTGTCCTTGCCCAAGACTGCAAAACAAACACCATGCTGTGATGCCATGCCACAGAACAGGAGGAAAAAAAAAATCCCAGCTGTGATATTTATCTTTAAAAGGGACTGGGCTACGTCCTCTCACCTATACCACGAGCACCAACCTGTAATTCTCTCGATAATGGTCACATGAATTGCAAACTTCACGCTGGATTTCATTAGAATGCAAGTACAATAAAAAAGGGGGGGTGGGGGTGGGGGTGGGGTGGAGAATGGTCAGATATGATGCAGGTGCTCTGATAAACAGCTGAGCAGTTTCCGGAGTACTGTGTCCAGTTCTGGGCCCCTCAGTTTAGGAAGGATGTTGACTTGCTGGAGCGTGTCCAGAAAAGGCCAACAAGGTTGGTGAGGGGCTTGGAGCACAAGCCCTATGAGGAGAGGCTGAGGGAGCCTCTGCTTAGTCTGGAGAAGAGAAGACTCAGGGGTGACCTTATTGCTCTCTACAACTACCTGAAGAGGGGTTGTAGTGAGGCGAAGGTTGGTCTCTTCTCCCAGGCAACCAGTACCAGAACAAGAGGACACAGTCTCAGGCTGCGTCAGGGGAGGTTTAGGCTGGAGGTTAGGAGGAAGTTTTACACAGAGAGTGATTGCCCACTGGAATGGGCTGCCTGAGGAGGTGGTGGGGTCGCCGTCGCTGGGGGTGTTCAGGGCAAGGCTTGACAGGATGCTTGGTTGTATGGTTTAGTTGATTAGGTGGTGTCGGATGATAGGTTGGACACGATGATCTCGAAGGTCTCTTCCAACCTGGTTAATTCCATTCTATTCTATTCTATTCTCTTCTATTCTATTCTGAAGGCGCATTTGCACATTCCCATGAACACTTCATACGTTTGGTTGGTTTGTGCTGAAATAAGTTGGGAAAGCAAATGAATCATTTTGAAATGACGACGGCAAGCGGCCTTTGGAGATAGCAGGGAGCCTGTGCACGAGCAGTTCATCTCCTTTACTCCCCCGATGGCAGAGATGAAGCTGTGAATTTTTCATGACACGCAGTATAATGATATGTGACTGTGCATATTCTGAAGGAAGAGCTGACAACAGCCAGTCTGCTCAGATGATGAAATACCAAGTAGCTGTATTGAAATCTGGGGAGCTGCACTGCCGGGTCGTGCTCTTGCCTCAGAATCACGTGCTGCCTGTCATGGTTTATGTAGTCGTCTTGCCTTCGCAGATAACGTGAAAGGATGAAGGAGATTTTGACTAGGTCAAACATCATTTCCCTGTAGCCAGTACAGTTCAGATTAATTTCAATAATAAAACCAGGACTGAATTTCATATTTGAGCAAACTCACGCTGAGAAAGTCCACAAACAACAACTTACTTCTCTGCCGCAGACACCACTAAACTGAAAATAGAATCACACAATCATTCTGGTTGGCAAAGACCTTTAAGATCATTCTGTCCAACCATTCTCTAGCTCTACCAAGGCTGGTGCTAAACCACATCCCTTAGCACCACATCTCTGCCTCCTCTCAATACCTCTAGGGATGGGGATTCAACCCCCTCCCTTGGCAAACTGTGCCAGTCCTTGAGAACCCTTTCACTCAAGAAGTTCCTTCTAATATCCAATCTAAACCTTCCCTGGTGCAACTCCAGACCATTTCCTCTCATCCTATCACTTGATATTAGGGAGAAGAGGCCAATACCCACCTCACTCCAACCTCTTCTCAGGGAATTGTGAAGGTTGAGAAGGTCTCCTCTCACTCTCCTCCATCCTAAACAGCCCCAGTTCCCTCAGCTGCTCTTCACCAGACCTGTTCTCCAGACCCTTCACCAGCTTCATTGCTCATCTCTAGACCTCTTCAAGCACTCCATTGTTCTTCCAGTAGTGAGGGCCCCCAAATTGACTGCAGTACATCAGGTGTGGCCTCACCAGTGCTGAGTACAGGGAAACAATCACTGCCTGGTCCTGCTGGTCACACTCAGTGAGATGCTGTTGTTTGTGGTAGTAACAAATCTGAATCAATCAGTCCACCAGCTGCTTTGTGCTAATTATTGTTAGCAAGAGAAGAATAGATTGACAGAGTCATCTCCTCTGTTAAGGCTCCCAGGATTAGTTCATTTAAGAGTTTTTGAAATATTTTCCATGATTTAAAACCTTAAACTGTAAAAAACTCTGAAAACTGAATGTCCCCTGAGCTGTGAATGTGAGCAACTGGCAAGGCAAAATTCTTTGTTTAAAAAAACCTCTCTGTCCACATGTAAAATAAATAAATAGCTTTGCTAAACTATTTCTTCACTATTTCCTCCTCACCATCATCATTTTCTTTACCACATCATAGCCAAATTTTGCTCAACAAGGAGTTCTGTATGGATTCAAACAGCCAGTGGATAAATTAAACAACGGCATCAAGTGTGACACTCACCATGAAGAGGAGGCACATTTAGCCAGACACTAGTTTAACATCCAAAAATAAAACTACCCTGGGTAAGCTGAGGCAAAAGGCTCTCTGGATCCATGAGATGTTCAGGCATTTTCAAGAGATATCTCTATGGACATCAGTGAAAAACTATCTAAACCCAACAGAAGTACTTCTCAGCTGCCTTGGAACGTTTGGATCTATGGCAAAACTGTGACAGGAGAAAATATGATTTGAGACAAACATAAAATAAGAACAGAGATTCATAGAATGGTTTGGGATGGAAGGGACATTCAAGATCATCTAGTGCCAGCCTCCCTGCTGTGGGGACACCTTCCACTAGCCCAGGTTGCTCAAGGCCTCATGCAGCCTTGAAGACCTCCAGGGAGGGGGCATCCAGAACCTCCCTGTGCAAGCTATTCCCATGTCTCACCACCCTCACTGTCAAGACTTTCTTTCTAATATCCAGCCTAAATCTCCCCTCTTAGTAGTATAAATCTACCCTCTCAATACCATCCATTCCAGTAACTGCTGGGTTTATGGATGCAAGTGCTTTGAGTGAGCACAGCTCTCAAACACCCAAATGGCCATGTCAGTAAGTTTGCCATCTCTTTGGCTCACAGACTGGGTCTGCAGCTTACAGCTTGGCCTGCCCTGCCCTTTCCCTGTAGGATTAGATCTCCTGAAGTGTTTGCCAGCTTCAAATCTCAGACAAAACTCTATCTGCTACCAGACTCTGAAGTACCCTTTTATTAAGAGCTCAATTTCATTTTACTGTCACGACTTGCAGCAACCACTCCAGCAGTGGAGTTGAACAGTGGAGTGCAATTATATGAACCAGACCATCTCCCTGCTACTAGTAAAGGTGGGATACAACCAAACAGCACAGAGGGGAGGGCAAAACAGAAAATGAAACAATTTTGTAAGGGATATTTTTTTCTTTTTCCTCCAAACATCTTAAACTTTCATGAGGAAACTTAGGAAATGTCAGGGAAAAGAATGTAGCATGAACCATAAGAATAACTGTGATGTTAGAGCAAGCTCAGCACGCTTGGCACATTCCATGTCCTCAGTCCCAACAGTAAAATCCACTTCTTTCAAAGCATAACAGGAAAATGGATTTTCTGCAGCAGACAATTAACCCAAGACATGCAGCACTTAGCAATTACAGTGTTCATTGTGTATGACTAGATTGTAACAACACACTCTGCCACAAGTTTTAGCACTTTACAAGGAAGACGGAGCAAAGACTGTGACCCAAAGAGTCACTATCACACCCATCCCCATCCCTTCTTTATGTAAGGGCTAAGATACCTTGTCTGTTAGAATCAAAGAATCAATAAGGATGGAAAAGATCTCAGAGACCATCAAGTCCAACCTATCACCCAATACCTCATGACTAGCTAAGCCATGTTTTCAAGTGCCAATCACTTCTTGAACACCTCCAGGGATGATAACTCCACCACCTCCCTGGGTAGCACATTCCAATGGCCAATCTCTTTTTCTGGGAAGAACTTTCTCCTCACCTCCAGCCTAAACTTCCCCTGCACAGCTTGAGACTGTGTCCTCTTGTTCTGGTGCTGGTTGCCTGGGAGAAGAGACCAACCCCCACCTGGCTACAACCTCCCTTCAGAGAGTTGTAGAGAGCAATAAGATTTCCCCTAAGCCTTCTCTTTTCCAGGCTAAGCAACCCCAGCTCCCTCAGCCTCTCCTCACAGGGCTGTGCTCCAGACCCCTCCCCAGCCTTGTTGCCCTTCTCTGGACATGTTCAAGTATTTCAATGTCCTTCTTAAGTTGAGGGCCCCAGAACTGGACACAGGATTCAAGGTGTGGCCTAACCAGTGCTGGGTACAGAGCAGAATGACTGCCTAACTCCTGCTGGCCACACGATTTGTGATGCAGGCCAGGATGCCATTGGCCCTCTTGGCCACCTGGGCACACTGCTGGCTCATTTTCAGACAGCTGTCAACCAGTACCCCCAGGTCCCTATCTACCTGGCTCCTCTCCCTGAACTGTTCCTGGCTGTTCTCACTGAACTTGCTTTGCATTGTAGTTCTTCCTAGTAAAGCCAGAGAAGTGCAAAGAGTTGTTTTTCATACTACTTGACTACTTCTCTCTCTCTGAATTGCTACACTGATAACTGGGAACCAGAAGTGCTTCCCAGCTCTCTGGAAACGTACACACTGGTCATGTCCTGCAACATACTCAGATGGGACTCAGGCATCATTTGCTTATTTCCCTTCTTCTTCTCTTTCCTCAGGGACTGGTAACTTGGTACTGATGATCAGAACTGTAAGGTAACTAGGACTGTTTATCCTGGAGAAGAGGAGGCTCAGGAGAGACCTTATTGCTGTCTATAACTACCTGAGGGTGGTTGTAGCCAGGAGGGAGTTGGTCTCTTCTCTCAAGCAACCAACACCAGAACAAGGGGACACAGTCTCAAGCTGTGCCAGGGGAAGTTTAGGCTCGAGGTGAGGAGGAAGTTCTTCACTGAGAGAGTTGTTTGCCATTGGAAAGTGCTGCCCAGGGAGGTGGTGGAGTCCCCATCCCTGGAGGTGCTCAAGAGGGGATTGGATGTGGCACTTGGTGCCATGGTTTAGTCATGGGGTCTGTGGTGACAGGTTGGACTCGATGATCTTTGAGGTCTCTTCCAGCCTTGGTGATTCTGTGATTCTGTAGATCTGTTCCACAGTTTAGACATTGCTGATTCTATGGTCTGAGCAAAGCTGCAAAATAAAGTTCATCTTTTCTGCTCTTGCCTACAACTGCCCAGGGGCTCCAACAATTATTGCAGACACCATCAGCCTGTCACAGGTCTGGAATGCATTTTTAAAAGGTGGCAAAAATCCTCCTTTGTGCCTGAGCAGAAACAAAACATCTCTAGAAATAGAAACACAAATAGGATGCTGTTTTCTGGGAGATGTAAAACTAACCATTGCTACCAGGGCTTAATTGCCATGGCATGGTTGTCCCTGCTGAGTGCAGAAGATCAGCATTCCAGGAGGGACAGGCTAAAGGGCCAACGATGCTTTAGCAATTATCACTTTGATCTGCTCCAACCCATTAATTTAGGAGTACAGTTTTAGCAGGGTCTCTTGATCCCAGTACCTGAAACAGAGAGGAAATCATCCACTGAAGTGATGTCATCAACAGCTTCAGTGAGAACTCTCACTTGTTTCTCCCACTGATCTTTGAAGACATCCATGTTGTCCTGGGCCACTTTGCTCTGGGGCCTGGCAGCCAGCGTGAGGGCAGCATTTATTACCTGTTAACAGAACAGTCACAGAGTCAGAGAATGAACAACCTGGCTTGGAAGGCACCTTCAAAGATACCTAGTTCAACCACCCTGCCAGTGAGAAAGGACCTCTTCAGCTAGGGAAAGAAAAAAATAGTCTACAGATTGCATTAAACCCACAGCACTGCACCTCGTTTGATACGCAGGTCCCGAGAGATGAATGCGCTTGTCACAGCTGGTGGACAGCAGGCAACCATGCAATGACAAAGGCAAGGCTGCAATCTTCATCTAGGCTGTTTTCCCATCAAGCTAACCAAAGCTTTTTAATGCTCAAGCCCTTTTTCAGCAGGACTGTTACTCACCTGTGGGCACAGACTATCAATCTGTGTTGCTGCCATGCGGACTAACTTCACACCTTCTTCATTATTTGAGATCGAACAGGCCAGATTTGCAACCTGCAATGAAATCAGCAGCATGAGGATCAGGTTTTCAGCAAGCAGGCCATTTTAGACCTTTCTCTCTCCTTCTTGAGCCTTGCCTAGAATGAAAGAACTGCATCCATGAGAAATGATACAGCATCTTCTGCGCTGGTGAACAGAAACCCATGGGGATTATTTCCTCACTAGCAAACTAAACTAAATCTTGCCTCACTGTCAAGAGTTGTATCCTCTATAGATTGAGAACAATCTCCTGAGAAGCCATACAGAGACTGCAGAACATCCACTTACCTGTCCATTTTCATTCCCCCACTTCATTTTTCCCTTTTATTAACCATGTCCACTATGTGGATTAGTAATCAGGCTCAGCCATGTACTCAGACCTTTGCAAAATGAAGAAGCTTTGACGTCCTAACCTGTGGGATTGTTCTTTTCCACCCATAACAAAACCCCCAATGCCTTCATCAATACTGAGATGTTTTTCATTTCTTAAGTACCTTCATTGTTTCAGATCCTGGTGGCTTTATGCATCATTGTTTTAATTCTCAGCTGGACCTCTTTATTTCTATGGAATTTTGAGCTTTAGAGCATTAGCAAGATCATGTGAAACAATAGAACTATTTTGGTTGGAAAAGACTTCTAAGACCATGGAGTCCAACCACCAACTAAATACCACCATGACCATTAAACCATGCCCTGAAGTGCCATGTCTACACTTTTTTTGACCACCCCTGGAGACAGTGAAAGCCTCATTCTGTAACATATGCCTGAAGATCCCATTCAGAGATGTAGTCACCCAACTGTACTTGCTCTGGCACAGCTTTGGGGAGTCAGAAGACTGAAGGCTGTTGGGAAGATGATAGAGGATGAGCTCTAGGCATCAGACCATGCCTCCAGACACTATAGACTTGCATCTCTGTGCTTGGATGCCTGTGGCAGAGCACGTTCTCCCAGGCCATGCAGTGCTTTTTGCCAGTAAAATGTTCCCCAAAGCCCTGTGTCAAGTCCATGAATCGGCCGTGGGTTTTCCAAAGGGCAGCTCGTGTCCCAGGGCACATAATTAACCCCAGCAAAGCCTTTGACACTGTCCTGCACCACAGCCTGGTCTCCAGGCTGGTGACACATGGCTTTGATGGGTGACCACTAGATGGATACAGAACTGGCTTGATGGCCGCACCCAAAGAGTGGCTGTCCATGGGTCCATGTCCCAGTGGAGGCCAGGGACAAGCAAAGTCCCTCAGGGATCAGTCCTGGGACCAGGCTTGTTCAACATCTTTGTGGGTGCCAGGGACAGTGGCATTGAGTGCACCCTCAGCAAGTTTACTGATGGCACCAAGCTGTGTGGTGCAGCTGACACACTGCAGGGAAGGGATCCATCCAGAGGGACCTTGACAGGCTGGAGAGGTGGGGACAAACCAACCTCAGGAGCTTCAACAAGAACAAGTGCAGGGTCCTGCATCTGGGTCAAGGAAATCCCAGGCACAAACACAGGCTGGGCAGTGACTGGCTGGAAAGCAGCCCTGAGGAGAGAGACTTGGGGGTGCTGGGGGAGGAGAAGCTCACCAGGAGCTCTCAGTGTGCACTTGCAGCCCAGAGAGCCAAGCAGAGCCTGGGCTGCAGCAAGAGAAGTGTGGCCAGCAGGGCAAGGGAGGGGATTCTCCCCCTCTACTCAGCTCTGCTGAGACCCCACCTGCAGTACTGCCTCCAGTTCTGGAGCCCCTATTCCAAGAAGGATCTGGAGGTGCTGGAAGCTGTCCAGAGAAGGGCCAGGAGGATGAGCAGAGGGCTGGAGCACCTCTCCTATGAGGACAGACTGAAGGAGTTGGGGCTGTTCAGTCTGGAGAAGAGAAGGCTCGGAGGTGACCTAATTGTGGCCTTCCAGTATCTGAAGGGGGCTCCAAGAAGGCTGGGGAGGGACTGCTCAGGATCTCAGGGAGTGATAGGACTAGGGGGCATGGAATGAAGCTGGAGGTGGGGAGATTGAGGCTGGAGGTGAGGAGGAAGTTCTTCCCCAGGAGAGTGGTGAAGCCCTGGAATGGGTTGTCCAGGGAGGTGGTTGAGGCCCCATCCCTGGAGGTGTTCAAGCCCAGGCTGGGTGAGGCTCTGGCCAGCCTGATCTAGTGTGGGGTGTCCCTGCCCATGGCACAGTGGTTGGAACTACACGATCCTTGTGGTCCCTTCCAACCCTGACTGATACTATGATACGTCCATCAGTGATACCTGAATCACAAAGGTACATTCTGGGATGGGGAAATATGAGGTAGCTGGGTTGTTTTTTTTAATCAGCTCAAAGTATGGCATTTAATTCTAATCTACATTAAAACAAACTTATGAAAATTTAAATATGCTTCCTTGATGCTCTTCACTGTGCCTGAAGGCATAACTATCAGTTGGAAATGATTCATGAATTAGTTCAAATACCCCCATCTTTCCAATTTTCCTCCAGTTTCCCCTTGTGGTATTAATCTGTTCTCATCTCCAGTGCACATCACCACATTAGCCCCGGTCCATCTGTTCTGCATGGAACCTATTTCACTTCACAGCTCTGTAGAACGTGGGCTGCATATAGCACGGTGCCGAAGCCCAGGGAAGAAAAGAACCCGTGGCTTCAAAGAGTCTTGCAGGCATTTCCTAGTCAAGATCTTATCACAATGTTGTGATTTTTGTTTTCATTTCACAGCGAGACAAATGAGTTAGTCTGTTTGTTAACAGCCTTACAGCGCTCATGTCAAAAATGTTCTCCTAAGCTGACACCTTCCAATTAATTCACCATTTTCTGGAGTCACTTCTTTGCACACATCAAACAGACCACTTTAATCTCCATGAGCAACAAAAGCCAAGTAGGATAATAATTAGAAGGCATTAACATGAATGGAAATTACAGACCTTAATAAGTAGCAAATGGTATTAAGCTCAGCAAAAGCCATCTTCCGGTACTGTCAATAAGCGGGGTTTCAGATTGCCCTTTCATTTTGTGATTACCATGATGAAAACCTGTCCTAAGGCTTCAGACACACCACAGCTCTTCCTTTTTGTCCACAGACAGCAGTGAGATATGCAATGGAAAGGGCCTGGGTGTCATGAAGTGGCAGTCAAACTATATAAGGTGGTGTGTGGGTTTTCTTGGAGACAGAAAAACAAAGTCACTGAAAAACAAAACTAATTTCTTCCATCTCTCTGCTAATAGTTGCCAGTTGGTTGGTTGGTTGGGTTTGGTTTTGTGTGTTTGTTGTGGGTTTTTTTCAGTAGAATCTGATGAGTTAATATTGTAAAGTGTCCTGGCCTTCCAAGGAAGGATAGGATAGGATAGGATAGGATAGGATAGGATAGGATAGGATAGGATAGGATAGGATAGGATAGGATAGGATAGGATAGGATAGGATAGGATAGGATAGGATAGGTTGGAAGAGACCTTCAAGATCATCAAGTCCAACCTATCACCCACCACCATCTAATCAACTAAACCATAGCACCAAGCACCCCATCCTGTCTCTTCCTAAACACCTCCAGTGATGGTGACTCCACCACCTGGAGCTGGGGTTGCTTAGCCTGGAGAAGAGAAGGGCTCAGGGGAGACTGAGCCTAGAACAGACCAAAATAACTTCTTGCTCTCTACAACTAGCTGAAGGGAGGTTGTAGCCAGGTGGGGGTTGTTTTTTCCTCCCAGACAACCAGCACCAGAACAAGAGGACACAGTCTCAAGCTGCACCAGGGGAGGTTTAGGCTGGATGTTAGGAAGAAATTCTTCACAGAAAGAGATTGGCCATTGGAATGTGCTGCCCAGGGAGGTCCCTGGAGGACTGTACTATATGGTACTATAAAACACCCAGGCTTAAACCCACAACATCTCTGGCTACAGTAAACATGCATTAAAAAGAAAACCATAAAACCATTACATCATCCTTTTGAACCACAACAAATTACATGTGTGAGGTACAATCCTAATCTAAACTCTTTTTGTGTTGTATTTCAGGCCCTGCAGAAATGCAGGGCAGTACCCTCAGCAGTCAGGAAGCAATTTGACTTTCAGAATTCAGCAGGGACTGTGCCAACCTGTACCATGGGAAGATCTGATTATGTCAAACAGGCATGGAGATAAGCAAATCCTACAAAGGTAGATGCAATCTGGATAAAATTGAATTTAGCACTACAAACCAGAAATAATCTGACTTCACCCAAAAACTTAGTTTTTAGACAGACATTACTTGCTAAAGCTTGCATCTCAGTGCCACTGTGTAAGCCTGGGTCTGAGGAGCAGTACAAGTCTTCTGTGCAATCCATCACCAGATTCAGTCCCTATTTGATTATTTTTGTTGCCTTTGTTACCAAACACTTAATGAAGTTATCATCAGTTAGGATTCTTAGCACAGCAAGATCCATAGTCATGTCCTTAGCTGACAGAAACCATGAGGGGATCCAACATAGAATCATAGAGTTGTTTGAGTTGGAAAAGACCTCCAAGATCAACCATCAAGTCCAGCCATCAACCTAAAACCATTATGGCCATTAAACCATATCCAAGGGTGCCATGTCCCCATACTTCTTGAACACCTCCAGGGCCAGTGACTCCACCACCTCCCTGGCTAACCTCTTTCAATGCCTGACCACTCTTAGATATTTTTCCTACTTAAAACCACAACCAAAAAAACCTTAGACCAAGTTCCACCCCACTTAGCTGAGACACCTGGGTTAGGCTTATAACTGACCTCTTTGGATAATGGATAAAAAGAGAAAGGGACTTCCAGAGACTGGTTCAGGTCTCTGGTTGACTACCTCATCCTCTGGATGCATCTAGATTACTATTTAAACTTAGATTATAGCTGGCCCTGATGGTTGCTGAAGAAAGTATTGCTGAACTAGAGGAAGCTTTAATGGTGCATTACAACTCATTTTGCATATGCAGATTTAATACACCATGTGTTGTCAAGCACCCAGCCTCTTCAAGGTTGGAATTTCATTTCATACATCACTCCTGAGTTGGCTGGAGCTTGGAAAGCAAAAAGCTGTACGTTACTGTAGCTGCCAATTTGCCAGCATTTTGATTTGACAGCCTCCACCTTTATGCTTCAAGTGCTCTGTCTCCACTAAAGCACTGAAGAGGAGATTTCAGGAGAGGCTGTGGAAGTAACCAGGTAATGAATTTCTTTGTTTGTTTATTTTGCTGCTCACTAAGTTTGAGCATGCTGCATTCACCAACTGCCTGAACAGAACTTAAGTGTGCATCAAGATCCATGTGGACTGTCTGAAGAGTATTTATATGAATGAATACATTTTAAACACCAAAGCCAATGCACTGTGACACAGCCTCAAAATGTGTGGGGGACATAATAGCAGTGAAGCTGCTGTGGAGATAAACATCATTGTCCAGAATTTCAGCTCTGCTAAGCTGCTCTTAAGCCATCAGAACAACTGCTAAATGCCTTCAACCTGTCCTGCAGGAGCATGGAAAAGTAATGAGCAAGAAAATAAACACTGTGGCTGCAGTGATGCTGTGTTTTTCTGCAATCAAAGCCACTCAACCAATCCCAGACTTGGGGAGGTGAAAAAGTGTGCATCAACTCCTTCATACTGATTTCCTATCAGTGGCACTGATAGCCTAAGATCACAGTATCACCAAGGTTGGAAGAGACCTCAAAGATCACTGAGTCCAACCTGTCACCACAGACCCCATGACTAAACCATGGCACCAAGTGCCACATCCAATCCCCTCTTGAACACCTCCAGGGACGGTGACTCCACCACCTCCCTGGGCAGCACATTGCAATCTTCTCTGTGAAGAACTTTCTCCTCACCTCCAGCCTAAACTTCCCCTGGCACAGCTTGAGACTGTGTCCCCTAAACTGCCATGATTCTATGATGAGGAGCTTAGGGACATGGTATAACAGTTGAGTAGAAGGAGATGTCAGCTTATGGTTGGATTCAATCATCTTAAAGTCCTTTCCAATCAGGTGATTCTATGATTCTATGAACTTAAACCTAAGCCATAGTCAAACTGACCTGTCTGGACCACATGTCTGAGAAACTGAAACTTTCCATTTGGCTTGAACTGAGGATGGTTTAAATAAGCGCCTTCTATAACATTCACAGTGGACCAAAGCCAAGAAAATAGTCAGCTCTCATGTTTCAGCTGACAAGTGGTAACTTGCTGAACTGTGGGATCTTAACTATTTGTAATTATTTATCCATCCACTTAGCAACTCACCCAGATGTTGTTACAATCTCCCAATCCTGCAACTTTTTGACATATATTAATGTTGGCACTGCTGTAGGCAGCCCAGTGATATTCATGGAGCCACAAATAGGAGATTGTGTTTCTGAAGGAGAGCACAGAGTTGAAGCTAAGTTACCCAAGATCTGCAGCTTATTTATCCTTTCTCTAGCCACTCAAGCAATGCATTATGAGCAAAACTCTATTTATCACTAGATGGGATGGGTTTGCACATACACAAACAAGTGCCAAAAATCAAAATGTCACTGAGACTACATGTTGCAGCAGATTCCTCTTCCTCTTCATGCACTGCAGAGCCAATTTGTACCACCCTGAAAATATCTGACTCTGATCTCTTTCTCAGTACCTACTCCACATGGCACGGGGTGGGGGGGAACCTGGTGCTGGCTAACACTGCCAGTTGTGCCTCCCTTCCCCATCACATAGCCTTATCTGAGTATGAGGTGGTTTGAGCCTTAACTGGGACTTAAGGGCTCAGATGGGGGCAAGGTTGAGAAGCCCTCCCTCACTCCTCCCTCCTCCCTCCCAACAGAGAGGGGAAAAAAAGGAAAGGGAAGGAGTAAATCCACCAAGCAATAATTTGGAGTTGGCCTGGAAGTAGAGAGGTAAAGAATTTTCTTTAATCAATATATACATACATAAAACAATAACAGGTAAGGTTCACAAGGACAAGGAACAAGGATGCATGGGAGGGGAAAAAAAACAAGAATACAAAACCAGTCTCTCTGAAGAGGCACAGAGGCAGCAGGGAGAAGGATCAGGCCTGACCCCGTGACAGAGGAGCAGGAAGGCAGCTTCAGTAGCTCTCATCCAGGAGAGGCAGGAGCCAAAAAGGAGCTAATGGCTACAATGCCCTCCCTTTTATACCCAAGCTGGGCAGGGAGGGGGGAGTGGAACAGACTCAGTTTCCCAGGGGGAAAATGCCCTGCAGGGAGGGCAAAGCACTCCCAAGCCCTTCCCCTCCTTGTTTTCAGGATGGGCATTAACCCATCACAAAGTAGGAGATGTATTTATAAGTTGTTTAGAAGTACATACATCTACTTGCATTCAAAAAATCTAACTGCATGCACAGCAGTGAAAAAAAAAGGCTTTGCTATGGTAAATTACTACTGCTCTGATTTACTGCATTTGACATCTGCTCTGAAAATCTTTCAGTACCAAACACTGACCATACTAAATATAACCTGCTCAGACCTAGAATCATAGGCTTGGAAAAGACCTCTAGGATGATCAAGTCCAACCATGGCCACAGGTTTCTTGAACACCTCCAGGGATGGTGACTGCACCAGCTCCCTGGGCAGCCTGTTCCAAAGCCTGACCACTCTTGCAGCAAAGGCATTTTTCCTAAAACCAATTCAGAACTCCTCTAAGAAAGGCAACAAAGCTGGTGAAGGGTCCAGAGAACAGGTCTGTGAGGAGCACCTGTTTGGTGTGGAGAGGAAGAGGCTGAGGGGAGACATCATTGCTATCTACAGCTACCTGAAAGGAGGTTGCAGTGAGGTGGGGGTTGGCCTCTTCTCTCTAGTTATCAGGTGATAGAATGAGAGGAATGACCTGAAATTGTGCCAGGGGAGGCACCCTTTTCCCCTCTTTCAGAGGGGAAGGGGAGAGGGGAAGGGGAGAGGGGAAGGGGAGAGGGGAAGGGGAGAGGGGAAGGGGAGAGGGGAAGGGGAGAGGGGAAGGGGAGAGGGGAAAAGAAAAGATAAAAAGGGGAGGGGGGAGAGAGGTACTCAATGTGCTGGAGTGCGTATCCTCACATTCTATTTTCTCCCAGTCTAAAACTGCATTCTTATGTTTTGGGTGTCTCTTAATGCAACTTGGAGCTTTTGTTAAAGCACTAACAAAAGCCTGGAAATGTTCATCTGGGTGGTATACTCAATCACCTGGTTTAATTGATTAAAAAAACCCAACCCTGCTCCATTTTATCCCAGCTCTCAGATGTTTGCAGCGCTCTGCATGAAAGCTGATTTACCTTTTCAAAGGATCACCATTACCTCATAAATATCCAAACCCATTTGAAGAAACCCCCAGGATTATTTCCTGTCTATTAGAGTGCTGTGTCTGGCTTTTTATTTGACTCCTCAAAAAAAACCCAACCACCCAACACCCAAAACCTCAACAATTTACAGAAAAAAATTCTCAGCAGAATGCAGCTCACTCACTCACAGTTTTTAATAATGAGGTTTTAAATCAGAAGTTCTTTATATAACTTTCAGCATTCAATGAATAAAGCTGGAGAGTAGAGAGGCTTTGCAGAGGGACCTGGACACGCTGGGCAGATGGGCAGAGGCCAAGGGCAGGAGATTGAACACATCCAAGTGCCAGGTGCTGCACATTGGCCACAGCAACCCCAGGCAGTGCTACAGGCTGGGGGCAGAGTGGCTGAGAGCGGCCAGGCAGAGAGGGACCTGGGAGTATAGGTTGATGGTAGGCTGAACATGAGCCTGCAGTGTGCCCAGGCAGCCAGGAGGGCCAATGGCATCCTGGCCTGCATCCGGAACAGTGTGGCCAGCAGGAGCAGGGAGGTCATTCTGCCCCTGTACACTGCACTGGTTAGGCCACACCTTGAGTCCTGTGTCCAGTTCTGGGCCCCTCAGTTTAGGAAAGATGTTGAGATGCTGGAAGGTGTCCAGAGAAGGGCAACAAAGCTGGGGAGGGGTTTGGAGCACAGCCCTGTGAGGAGAGGCTGAGGGAGCTGGGGTTGCTTAGCCTGGAGAAGAGGAGGCTCAGGGAAGACCTTATTGCTCTCTACAACTACCTGAAGGGAGGTTGTAGACAGGAGGGGGTTGGTCTCTTCTCCCAGGCAGCCAGCACCAGAACAAGAGGACACAGTCTCAGGCTGTGCCAGGGAAAGTTTAGGCTGGATGTTAGGAACAAGTTCTACACAGAGAGAGTGATTGCCCATTGGAATGGGCTGCCCGGGGAGGTGGTGGAGTCAGCATCACTGTAGGTGTTCAGGAGGAGACTTGATAGGGTGCTTGGTGCCATGGTTTAGTTGATTAGGTGGTGCTGGATTAGTTCATAGGTTGGACTTGATGATCTTGAAGGTCTCTTCCAACCTGGTCTATTCTATTCCAAAGTTTCAGCTTTGCTAGGCAAGAACAAATAAATAAATGGGATGATGGCTAGGAGGAACTTCTTTACTGTAAGGGCCACAGAGCACTGGAACAACTGCCCAGAGAGGTTGTGGAGTCTCCTTCTCTGGAGACTTTCAAGGCCTGTCTGGATGTGTTTCTGTGTGACCTAAGCTAGATGGTATGGTCCTGCTCTGGCAGAGGGGTTGGACTTAATGATCTCTTTAGGTCCCTTCCAACCCCTGACATCCTGTGATGACACTAAACTGGGAGAGAGCGTTGATGTGCTTGAGGGTAGGAAGGCTTTGCAGAGGGACCTGGACAGGCTGGATCAACAGGCCAAGGCAAATGGGAGGAAGTTCAACAAGGGTAAGTGCTGGGTTCTATGCCTGAGTCACAACTACTCCATGAAAAAATCAGATTTAAGGCAGAGTGGCTGGAAACTGCCCAGAGGGAAAAAGCTGGGGGTGTTGGTTGGCAGCCGACTGAAGATGAGCCAGGATGTGCCCAGGTGGCCAACAAAGCCACCAGCATCCTGGCCTGGACCAGCAATAGTGTGGCCAGCAGGAGCAAGGTAAGGGATTCATTGCCCTGTGTTCAGCACTGGTGATGCTGCATCTCAAACACTGAGTTCAGTTTTGGGGCCCTCACTACAGGAAAGACTGGAGTGTGTCCAAAGCTGGTGGAGGGTTTGGAGAATGGGTCTGGTGAGAAGCACCTGGGGTAACTGGGGTTGTTTATTCTGGAGAAGAGGATGCTCTGGGAAAACCTCATTCTCAATAGCTAGCTAAAAGGAGAAGGTAGCAAGGCAGGGGCTGTTCCCTCTTCCCTAACAACAGCTGACAGGACAAGAGAAAATGGCCTCGAATTGTGCCAGGGGAGGTTTAGATTTTCTATTAGGAAAAATGTCTTCAATGAAAGGGTTGTCAAGCCCTGTAACAGGCTGCCCAGGAAAGTGGTTGAGTCACTATTCCTGGAAGTTATTAAAAGCCATTTAGGCGTGGTGCTGAGGGACATGGTTTAGTGGTGGACTTGGCAGTGCTGGATTAGCTGTCCCTCTCAGGCTCACTCCACGCTGTTTTGAGAAGCAGCAATTGCACCCATGACTACATCCAGATACACTGATGGATGCTAACAGTACTTAGCCCATAGATGGTCTCCCTGTGGAGCAGGTGGGGAATAACACCTCCCCCTAGGTCCTTTTTTGTGTGTGTGGAGTAGGCAAATCAAGTTTCTTTGAAAGCTGGGAACACTCTGACCAGGTTTGATCAGTTTCATCAGGAGACCAGATACCACAGCATCATCTGCTTCACCACAGCAACATCGACGTTACCCCAAGCCAAGGAAATGGGAGCTGAAAGGAAACTTGGCAGATGATGCTCCTGTCTGAAGGCAGGCTCAGC
Source organism: Dryobates pubescens (assembly GCF_014839835.1). Lineage (NCBI taxonomy): Eukaryota > Metazoa > Chordata > Aves > Piciformes > Picidae > Dryobates > Dryobates pubescens. The sequence goes on from NC_071634.1 coordinate 3,621,550, forward strand.
TGTACCTAAACCATTCCTGGCACGTGTTTGTTTCACTTAGTCTCAAAACTCTGCATTGATACCAGCTGTATGGATTTCTGCTCCTGTAGATGGAACATTTAATTAGGGAAAACAAGCAGCAATAGCGTGTGACGAGGTCAGGTTCACTGGACCCTCTGCAATGAGTGTGCACTAATCTGTGCTCAGGGCCCATTCAAAGGCAGTTGAAAAGATTGTGTGATGAAAACAAGCGAGGGGAAAAACAGAACAAAACCAACAACATAAAAAAAACCCAAACCAAACACCACCACCACCCCATTTTTTTCCTTTGTGTATTTCTCTTTTGCAGTCTCACTCTCAGCTAAAACTGCACAGCACTGAATCACAGAATCACTAAGGCTGGAAGAGACCTCAAAGATCATCCAGTCCAACCTGTCACCACAGACCCCATGACTAAGCCATGTCACCAAGTGCCACGTCCAATCCCCTCTTGAACACCTCCAGGGATGGGGACTCCACCACCTCCCTGGGCAGCACATCCCAATGGCGAATGACTCGCTCGGTGAAGAACTTTCTCCTCACCTCCAGCCTAAACTTCCTCTGGTGCAGCTTGAGACTGTGTCCTCTTGTTCTGGGGCTGCTTGCATGGGAGAAGAGACCAGCTCCCTCCTGGCTACAACCTCCCTTCAGGGAGTTGGAGACAGCAAGAAGGCCTCCCCTGAGCCTCCTCTTCTCCAGGAAAGCAACCCCAGCTCCCTCAGCCTCTCCTCACAGGGCTGTGTTCCAAAGCCCTCACCAACTTCGTTGCCCTTCTCTGGACACCTTCCAGCAAGGCAACCTCCTTCCAAAACTGAGGGGCCCAGAACTGTTTCCAGGGCTCACAGCACTTTGTATAGATTCATGGCATCAGCTCCAGCATGGCTTCACTTGTTCCCATCCAAACCAGCCCACTCCTTTGACCTGCCACCTACAAGCCTTACCCTTTATTATCAAGGCTCTTCTTAGTGCTCATACCAGCCTCTGACATACCAACAAAATTTAATCATCTGCCTTATTTTTTAACAAAGAGCTCTTTTCATTCACAATCCCTACTGATTTTCACAGAGCTGCTCTTCTGCTGCACCATCAGCCTCAGAGAACAGAGTACAACCATAGAATGGTCCAAGCCAGAAGGGACCTCCAAAGCTCATCCAGTCCAACCTCCTTGCAGTCAGCAGGGACATCCTCACCTAGATCAGGTTGCCCAGAGCCCTGTTGAGCCTCATCTTGAATATCTCCAGGGATGGTGCCTGAACCACCTCCCTGGGCAACCTGCGCCAGTGTTCCACCACCCTCATAACAAAGAACTTGATCCTCACATCCAATCTAAATAGTTGTAGACAGCAGTAAGGTCTCCCCTGAGCCTCCTCTTCTCCAGGCTAAACAATCCCTGCTCCCTCAGCCTCTCCTCGTAGGGTTTGTGCTTGAGGCCACTGAAGCTATATGCATCCATTAGGACCAGCTTTAGGTCCTTCCAATAAATTCACAGAGCTTTAGTACCCCAAAGAAAAATACAAATCAAAAAATCCTGGAATGGTTTGTGTTGGAAGGGACCATCAAGATCATCTAGTTCCAGACCCCCACTGCCTTGGGTTAGGGACACCTTCTACTAAACCAGGTTGTTCAGTCCTGTCCAGCCTGGCCTTGAACACCTCCAGGGAGGGGGCATCCACAACCTCCCTGAGCAACCTGTTCCAGAGTCTCACCACCCTCATTGGAAAGACTTTCTTCCTGATCTCCAGTCTCAATCTCCCCTCTTCCAGCTTCAAGCCATTCCCTCTCATCCCATCATACAAGCCCTTGTAAAAAGTCTCTCCTCATCTTCCTTGTAGGCCCCCTTCAGGTACTGGGGATCTACTGAGAAGCTTCACAGCTCACTGTAGCTGAAATCTTTGGCTAACAAAGGTTTTGACATCCCTTCATGCTGCCTTTTTTTCCACATGTGCACTTCTGTGCTTGAAACATCACCACAAAGGATTATTGGCTGAGTCTAAACAATTCATCTTGTAAATTAAATTTCCACACACTACCCAGGCTCTTGTGGTATCTTTATGCACTTGGAAGACCAAAGGAGGAGAAAGAAAAGACAGAAGTTACAACATATCTTTGGAGGATTTGTCTTTCTCTGACAAGTAATCCTCAGAGCCGGTGACACGCCGGTTTCCTCTGATCTGTTTAGCACATTGCTCCTGCTGTCTCTCCTCAGCTGTCTGTGGCATCTCTGACTCCCAAAGAACGTATGTATAAAGGTACCTTCACTTTTTTTTAATCACTGGTATTAAAAATGGACAGTGATCAACCCAGTTCTATTTGAAAACAAGTCCTTGCTCTCACAGCAGCAGCAGCAGCAGCCCTGAACCCCACAACAATGTGTTAGCAAGTTGGAAACACTGATAATTAAGCACTTGCACAGAACTGCAGCTCACATTCAACATTTCATAGAAACATAGAATCAACCAGATCGGAAAAGACCTCAGAGATCATCAAATCCAACCTATGACCTAACACCTCCTGACAACTAAACCATGGCTCCAAGTGCCACATCCAAGCCTTTTGGGAACACCTCCAGGGACGGAGACTCCACCACCTCCCTGGGCAGCACATCCCAATGGCCAATTGCACTTTCTGGGAAGAACTTTCTCCTCACCTCCAGCCTAAACCTCCCCTGGTGCAGCTTGAGACTGTGCCCTCTTGTCTGGTGCTGGTTGCCTGGGAGAAGAGACCAAAAGAGGCTCTGCAGAGGGACCTGGACAGGCTGGACAGATGGGCAGAGGCCAAGGGCAGGAGATTGAACACATCCAAGTGCCAGGTTCTGCACATTGGCCACAGCAACGCCAGGCAGTGCTACAGGCTGGGGTCAGAGTGGCTGGAGAGCAGCCAGCCAGAGAGGGACCTGGGGACAGTGATTGATGGTAGGCTGAACATGAGCCTGCAGTGTGCCCAGGCAACCAGGAGGGCCAATGGCATCCTGGCCTGCATCAGGAACAGTGTGGCCAGCAGGAGCAGGGAGGTCATTCTGCCCCTGTACACTGCACTGGTTAGGCCACACCTCGAGTCCTGTGTCCAGTTCTGGGCTCCTCAGTTTAGGAAGGAGGTTGACTTGCTGGAATGTGTCCAGAGAAGGGCAACAAAGTTGGTGAGGGGCTTGGAACACAGCCCTGTGAGGAGAGGCTGAGGGAGCTGGGGTTGCTTAGCCTGGAGAAGAGGAGACTCCGGGGTGACCTTATTGCTCTCTACAACTACCTGAAGGGGGGTTGTAGTCAGGCAGAGGTTGGTCTCTTCTCCCAGGCAACCAGTACCAGAACAAGAGGACACAGTCTCAGGCTGTGCCACGGGAGGTTTAGGCTGGAGGTTAGGAGGAAGTTTTACACAGAGAGAGTTATTATCCATTGGAATGGGCTGCCCGAGGAGGTGGTGGGGTCGCTGTTGCTGGGGGTGTTCAGGGCGAGGCTTGGCAGGATGCTTGGTGCCATGGGTTAGTTGATTAGGTGGTGTTGGATGATAGGTTGGACACGATGATCTTGAAGGTCTCTTCCAACCTGGTTTATTCTATTCTATCTCCTTTCAGGTAGGTTTCCCTCAACAACTTCTGAATTCTACAGTAGAAATCCCAAACTCACCAACATGAAAGGACCAAACCTATTCCTTCAATCCATCCACTCAGACAAAGCTGAAGATCCTCAACAACCTCACAGCAGCTTAGTTGAAGATCTTCAACAAATGCACAGCAGCTTTGCTCCACCTTCAGTGATTTACAGCAGCCTTGGCTCAGCCAACACACTCTTTGGTCAGTAAATTGTAGCTTCAACAAACCAGACCAGAAATGAATCCCCACTGTCAAGGCACTGATGAGACAGAAATGGTAGCAAATCCTGCTCTGCTCTCACTTGATGTACACTGGCACTCCATGTGACACTCCCATTATGTGACTTCATGTAGAAGTGTCTCTCTAGTGCCAGGCCATGGACAGAAGGAAGTAAATACAAAAAGGGTTTTCTAAAGGTGGTAATTAATTATCTTCCAGAGAATCACAGAATCACTCTGTTGGAAAAGATCTTCAGGATCATTTAGTCCAACCATTCTCTTACTCTAACAAGTCTGGTGTTAAACCATGTCCTCCAGCACCACAGCTCTGACTCTTTTAAACACCTCCAGCAATGGGGATGCAACCACTTCCCTGGTCAGCCTGTGCCACTGTTTGAGAACCCTTTCAGTCAAGAAGTTTCTCCTGATTTCCAGCCCAAACTTTCCCTGGTGCAACTTGAGGCCATTTCCTCTCCTCCTATCACTTGTTCCCTTGCAGAAAAAACACCACCACCCACCTCACTCCAGCCTCCTTTCAGGGAGTTGTAGAGAGCCAGGTGGTCTCCCCTCAGCCTCCTTTTCTCTAGGCACCTTACACCCCCAGTTCCCTCAGCTGCTCCTCACCAGCCCTGTTCTCTGGACCCTTCACCAGCCTTTGTGGCCCTTCTCTTGACCTGCTCCAGGCCCTCAATGTCCTTCTTGGAGCAAGCAGCCCAAAACTCATCCATGGGACTTGTGGTGTGGCCTCAGCAGTGCTAAATACAGGAGGACAATCACTGCCCAGGTCATGCTGGCCACTCTATTCCTGAAACAGCCAGGATGCCATTGGCCTTCTTGGCCACATGCAGGCTCATCTTCAGTCAGCTGTCAATCACTCGTATTCAAAAGACATGTTGCAGTCTATATAACTAAATGCATATACCATTGCTGCCAGAAGTAATGAGCAATGTGTTAGCAAACCCCCACTGCTCCTATATGTTTTTATCCTTCTAACCTGCACCATTCAATGGTTAATTTATTAGGAATTCAGCGAAGGGCCATCAGCATACATTTGCAGGGCCACAATCTGGAAATTATTCATCTGGCTGCAGACTGGGATTTGTTTTGTTATTGGGGGTCAGTGAACATGTAACAGGTTTATAAACTGATAGGGAACAGCAAGAAACTGCAGTAGAATGAAGCCAGAATAACAATAAGCCAGAGAGTCAGGTGAGTATTTCTTGCTTCAGCTCTTACATACACTTACATTTTCCCACTGTAAGGAAAAGAATGCTTTGCTTTGCTTCTCATTTCTTTCCCCCCTTTTCTTTTGTTAATTTTATTATTTTTTTCTTGAAATAAATCTTTACTTTCATTCCATTCCAACTTCCTCCCCCCCCCCCCCGCCCCTTAGCTTTTTAAGCCCTTTGCCAGCTGCCATGCTGACAGCCTCCTGTCAGCTAAAAGGGCAGAGGAAGGAATGGGAAATGTGGTCTGACAGGTGAGGCCACATCTGGAGTGCTGTGTCCTGTTCTAGGCTCCTCAGTTCAAGAAGCACAGGGAACTGCTTCAGAGCCTGCAGCAAAGGGCTACAAGGTTGATTAGGGGATTGGAACATCTGTCTTATGAAGACAGGCTGAGGGACTTGGGGCTATTTAGCCCAAAGGAGATGGGGGGGGGTGATCTCATCAATGCTGATCAATACTTCAAGGGTGGGTGTCAGGAGGATGGGACCAGTCTATTTTCAGTGGTACCCAGGAACAGGCAAGTCATAACAGACACAAACCTGAACATAAGAGGTTCCATCTAAGCAGGAGGAACTTCTTTACATGGAGGGTGGTAGAAGACTGGAGCAGGCTACCCATAAAGGTGGTGGAGTCTCCATTTCTGGAGTCATTCAAAACCTGCCTGTGCAAACTGCTTTGAGGTGAACCTACTTTAGCGTGGTGGTTGGACAAGATGACCTTCCAAGGCCCTTTCCAACCCCTACCATCCAGTGGACCTGTGTCAGTGCATCACTGCACATGGCATACAACAGGGCTTTGTCCTGAAAACAGCAATTCCCTGTTGCAAACAGATAAAAGCTTTTAACACTGCTTTTTACTCTGTCTTCAAAAATTACATTTTACTATCAAATCACTGATTCATTTCTTTCTATAGATTTGGTATGATCTGGTCATCAGCTTCAGGAAAATTAACCCTGATTTACATCCTTGGAAGTGTCAGGAGAACTGAGCTCAGTACTTTGAGGATAACAGCTGTTGAAAATGTTTATTTGCATAAACACAGGGAAACCAACCCCATTACTGAGTCAGTGGAAACACATCCTACCCTAGGCAGTGTGAGCTTGCAGCCCAGGAGGCCAATGGCATCCTGGGCTGCATCAAAAGCAGCATCGCCAGCAGACTGAGTGAGGTGATTCTGCCACTTTACTCTGCTCTGGTGAGACCTCACCTGGAGTACTGCATCCAGCTCTGGAGCCCTCAATATAGGAAGGACACAGACCTGATGGAATGGCTCCAGAGCAGGGCCACAAAAATGATCAGGGGGTTGGAGCACCTCTGCTGCAAGGACAAGCTGAGGGAGCTGGGGATGTTCAGCTTGGAGAAGAGGAGGCTCTGGGGAGACCTAATAAAGTCCTTCCAATATGTGAAGGGGGCTACACGAAGGATGGAGAGAGACTGTTTACAAAGGCCTGCAGCGACAGGACGAGAGGCAATGGCTTCAAACCAGAGAAGAGCAGATTTAGATTAGATGTTAGGAACAAATTCTTTACTGTGAGGGCAGTGGAACACTGGAACAGGTTGCCCAGGGAGGTGGCTGGTGCTCTCATAGAATCATAGAGTGGTTTGGGTTGGAAGGGACCTCTGAAGGTCATCCAGTCCAACCTCCTCTGCAGTAAGCAAAGTGAGGCTCAACAGGGCTCTGGGCAACGTGATCTAGTGGAGGATGTCTCTGCTCACTGCAAAAGGGGTTGCACTAGATGACCTTTGGAGGTCCCTTCCAACCCAGACCATTCTATGATTCTAGGCAGTCCCCATCTGAGAAATGACAATGTACAAGCTACTACCTGCTACCTCTTACACTCACACCACACCCAGTCTTCACAAACACATCAAGAAACAAGGTAAAACCAGGCAGAACTGGGGAGCAACACAATTATATTGCAGGAACCTCTTCACAGCCTGTGTTCAGCTGAATTACAGAAAAATAACATCAGGCACAAACCCAGAGACTCAGGCAGCTGTTCAGGATTCTTTGGTGATGAAAAATAAACTGAATTAAAAATATCTTTCACTTTCTCAATCAAGGCAAACATTCCCAAATTTTCTTATCCTAGCTGTCATACCCCAACATAAATAATGGTAAATGGGCTTGTGCCAAGAATATTTGCATAGAGCATACGCTGAGAACAGATCAGTGTGTTTAGGATGAGCTTTGCCCATTGCAGAAGTTGTCAGAAGAGCTGAGTTTCATGCTGTGTTATTCCCAGTTTAGGCAAGCACTCCATTGGAGAAGGGAGCACAGGGCTGATTTATGTTTAATATCTTGCTCTCATTTCCAGAGAATGGCTGAAACACAAACACAGGCAAGTTGAAAGTCTCAATGTTCTACTTGAACTCACATGATTTATGGGAGGGAAAGAAACCTTACACTGTTTCACCAGGCTGAGCAATGCTAGTTTCATCTACACAGGCTTGAAGGAACCCAAATCCAAATAACAGACACTCAAGCTACCATTTAACACTTCAGCTGACATTTGACACTGACATTCAAATGAACATTCCAGCTAAGAATAAATCTGCTTTTGAAAAGTCCTAGCTAGAAAATAGGGCAGATACTGCATTCATCTGTACTGGTATAATTAGACATACTGGACTGAACTCATGTTCTTGCTGTGGATTTCTGCAGTGTAACTGAAGCCTGCCCTTCAGTCTGCAGGCAAATGCCAAATACACCGCTGAGAGCGCTCAAATGAGAGGTTTCTCCTAAGAAACATTGTTCAAATTGGAATCAAGAAAAGATGCCCAAATATACCAGAGAGAATTTTCTCCCAGAAGGGTGGTGAGGCACTGGCTCAGGTTGCCCAGGGAGGTGGTGGAAGCCTCATCCCTGGAGGTGTTTGCAGCCAGGCTGGATGTGGCTGTGAGCAACCTGCTGTAGTGTGAGGTGTCCCTGCCCATGGCAGGGGGGTTGGAACTGGCTGAGCCTTGAGGTCCCTTCCAACCCTGACAAATCTATGATTCTGTGATTGTTCAAATTGGAATCAAGATGCCCAAATATACTTGTGCAGTCTTGCAGTATTACCATGAAAGACTTCAAAGTATTGGTCATTGGAATGTGCTGCCCGGGGAGGTTGTGGAGTCACTGCCCCTGAAGTGTTTAAAAAAAGCCTGGATGAGGCACTTCATGTCATGGTTTAGGTGAATAGATGGTGTTAGGTAATAGGTGGGACTTGATGATTTCAAAGGTCTTTTCCAACCTGGTTAGATCTGTGATTCTGTGCAAGCATTGTCATCCATTTTCAGAATCCCTTGGTGTCTTTGTGAGCTGTCCCTCACATGTGAACTGCACTCATATGCTCAAGTGGCCCTATTGCTTCTCTCTCTGGATTAGGACATGGATCTGTTTTACAAGGGTTGGCAGTCTGTGCTTTCCAGGTCTCTCTTCCTGTACTCAGCATTGGTGAGGTCATAGCTCAAGTGCTGGGTTCAGTTTTGAGGCCTTCACTACATGAAGGACATGGAGGTGCTGGAGTAGGTACAGAGAAAGACAACAAAGCTGGGGAAGGGGCTGGAGAACAGGGCTGGTGAGGAGTGGTTGAGGCAACTGGGGTTGTTTAGTCTGGAGAATAAGAGGCTGAGGGAAGACCTCATTGCTCTCTACAGCTCCATGAAAGAAGGTTGCAGTGAGGTAGGGTTTGGTCTCTTACTCCCTTGTAACAAGAGGAAATGGCCTCAAGATACACCAGGACAGAGCTTTATGTTGGTTAGTAGAAGAAACTTCTTGACTGAAACGGTTCTCTAAGACTGGAACAGGCTGCCCAGGGAAGTGGTTGCATCCCCATCCCTGAAGGTGTTTCAAAGAGGCAGAGATGTGGTACTGAGGGACATGGGTTAGCACCAGCCTTGGTAGGTGGTTGGGGATCTTTTCCAGTCAAAATATTTCTCAGTATATGTGAGGTGATGATCTCCTGGCAAAAACTGGCAATCCTTCCACTTCTGTGCTCCAACCTCCATGAGACCCTCATGGTTCCTTGGATGTCTAGGTCAGACAATGAGTGGGTGAAGTCAGTTCCTGCTGTGCTGCTATCATAATGGAGAAAAGCAAAGGCTAATCACACAAAGCCAACCTGAGGAGCATGCACAGACTGCGGAGCGTGCTTTCCAGAGAAAGATCACAGACTTCCACAAAGCTTCCTAAACATGGGTGAAGACAGAGCAAATACTAACACCAAGCTTCAAGCAGCTCCCTGAGAAGCTACCTCTCCTAAAGCTATCATTCACTCAGCAGAATAGATGCCTTTATTTGTTCAATAACTACACAAACTCCTTTCCTTTTCCCACTCCAACTTGGAGGGAAACTTTCCTTTATATGGGGGATAAACCAACTTAAGAAAGAATTCCTACTCAGACCACATAATAAATATTCTATCAAGCTTGAGAAGAATTTGTAAGGATTTGTGGGACTCAAGGTTTCTTTTCTAGATTACTGGCCTGCTGGCTCTTTTCAAATTAACCAAGATAATCATCTTCCTTCACATTCACTGATAGCACAGCTGCTGCTGTCAAGGAGTTTTCTTCTTTAACAAGCTAAAACCTCAAGTCCACTGTAAAAAGGTAGATAATATGTAATTAACTGGTCTAAATTTGAAGAGTGTTTTAACTCTGCTTTACCTGGACTTTATCTTTTGTCTGTAATTAACCAAAAAAAGAGTACTGACAATGACAGCCAGAGGCAAGTAGCAGCATTTTCTTTTTGCTGCTATGTTATTTTTCCCAAGTGAGTTCAACATGTCAGGTGTGAGTTCAGAAAGGAGGAACATAGAATCATTCAGCAGGTCACGAGAGGTTCTCCTTCCCCTCTACTCTGGTGAGACCACATCTGGAGTATTGTGTCCAGTTCTGGCCTCCCCACTTCAAGAGGGACAGCTTGGAAGGGACTTCCAGAGATCCAAGTCCAACCCCACAGCCAAGGTCAGCTAGGGCAGGTCACACAAGAAGGGATCCAGAAGGGTATTGAAAGGCCCTAGAGAAGGAGACTCTACAACCTATCTGGGCAGCCTGTTCCAGGGCTCCAGCACCCTCACTGTTTTTTCCTTATGTTAAGGTGGAACTTCCTGTGTTCCAGCTTGTATCCATTGCTCCTTGTCTTAGCACAGGGCACCCCTCAAAATAGCCTGTCCCTTTCTTCTTCACACCCACCCTTCAGATATTTATGGACATTGATAAGATCCCCTCTCAGGCTGCTCTTCTCCAGACTAAGCAGCCCCAGGTCTCAGCATTTCCTCATCAGACAGATGTTCCAGTTCCTTCCTCAGCCTAGCCTCTGTTGGATACCTTCCAGTAGCTCCCTGTCCTTCTTGAACTGGGGAACCCAGAACTGGACACAATACTCCAGATGTGGTCTCACCAGGGCAGAGCAGAGGGGGAGAAGAGCCTGTCCCGCAGTAAACTGCTAGAGGGTTCAGAAATGCTACCATATACACTCTTCCCTGAACACTGTAACTTTAGTTTGGTTTTTGGTTTTATTGCCCCCAATAAAGCTAATTGATTTCCTCAACAGAAGTATATCATCTTTACAGGATTTCCTTCCTCTCTCAAGTTATAGACCTTGTAGATCAGTCCACTGACTTATAAGTAAAAACAAAGACTCCACCATCTTGAAGGTCTCTTCCAACCTGGTCTGGTCCGGTCCATTCCATTCCATCTCATCCATACCTATTTTTCACCTATATTCCTTCCTTCCCAGCCTGTTAATCCTTATATTTTCTCTCTCAGATAAAACCTCAAACCAATGATCCTCATTTTCCCCCCTACTGCATGGGTTCAGCACTTCAGCGCTGTGCTGACAGAAAAAAATGAGATCATAGCATAGAATCATAGAATCAATAAGGTTGGAACAGACCTCAGAGATCATCAAGTCCAACCTATCACCCAACACCTCATGACTAACTAACCATGGCTTCAAGTGCTACATCCAGTTCCTTTCTGGACACCTCCAGGGATGGTGACTCCATCGTCAAATAGAAAACAAACCATTATTAATTAGGATCTCAGGTAGTGACAGGACTAGGGGGAATGGAATGAAGCTGGAGGTGGGGAGATTCAGGCTGGAGGTGGGGAGATTCAGGCTGGAGGTGGGGAGGAAGTTCTTCAGCATGAGAGTGGTGAAGCCCTGGAATGGGTTGTCCAGGGAGGTGGTTGAGGCCCCATCCCTGGAGATGTTTAAGCCCAGGCTGGATGAGGCTCTGGCCAGGCTGATCTAGCGTGAGGTGTCCCTGCCCATGGCAGGGGGGTTGGAACTAGCTGATCCTTGTGGTCCCTTCCAACCCTGACTGATTCTATGATTTCCTTTTAAAATGTCTTTACCAACTGTGGCTCCCTGAACACCTTTAGAAAACAAAAGGAAGTTTACATCAAGAAATAACTCCGCTCGCACCATCCTGTCAGGGTAATATTTTCCCCTCTTGTAAGCATTAAAGCACAATGTCATGACCAAACTTATTTTCTTTAATATCTATATGCTAATTCTCACCAAACTAACAGCTAATAATTTATTCTTTTTGCCTTTCCAGAAAAATCTGGTGGCTTTTCACCATGGAGTGCATCAACTCTTTGCAACCCCCTCCCTGGCCATTTCTCGTTCCAGCTTAAGGGAGGAAATGAAGGATATATCAACTAAACAAAAATGAAAGGAACTGAGCAAAATAATCCCACCACTAATTAGGGTATTATGTTTGATTACAGGAAACACAATCAAGTTGCTAAACTAAGTGAGAAGTGCCACACCATTTCAAAAGATATTAATTTATCCCTGTATTTCCCCTCCAGATTATTATTGTTAGTTGAGTAGGATATAGACAGGGGAGAGGGTTGAGTTCTAATATAAACATATATGACCAAATCAGGAAGCTTCTCTCATAATAACAGATTAAAAAATACAGAAGCTGTGCCAGACAGACTATCTGTGCCAAACCCCACAGCTTTCTACATATGTTTTGTTTTCTTTTCAGTGGCTGCAATGAACAAATAACCACAATTCACAGGCTCAGGTACATTTCTATTGGCCAAATTAAATACGCTTTCACAAACAGTTTATGCTGACCAAAAAGTGCATTTCTTGCCAGAGACAGTGTTTCACACAGCTTCTCTCTAGCCCCTGGTTTTCCCAGAATAACTCAACCCCATGAGTTTGCAGCTTGCATTTCTGGATTTAACATCCCCAATGTGCATTTAGAATAGAATAAACCAGGTTGGAAGAGACCTTCAAGATCATCGTGTCCAACCTATCATCCAACACCACCTAATCAACTAACCCATGGCACCAAGCACCCCATCAAGTCTCCTCCTGAACACCTCCAATGATGGTGACTCTACCACCTCTCTGGGCAGCCCATTCCAATGAGCAATCACTCCCTCTGTGTAGAATTTCTTCCTAACCTCCAGCCTAAACCTCCCCTGGCAAAGCTTGAGACTGTGTCCTCTTGTTCTGGGGCTGGTTGCCTGGCAGAAGAGACCAACCCCCACCTGGCTACAACCTCCCTTCAGGGAGTTGGAGACAGCAAGAAGGTCTCCCCTGAGCCTCCTCTTCTCCAGGCTAAGCAACCCCAGCTCCCTCAGCCTTTCCTCATAGGGCTGTGCTCCAAACGCCCCACCAACTTTGTTGCCCTTCTCTGGACACCTTCCAGCAAGGCAATCTCCTTCCAAAACTGAGGGGCCCAGAACTGTTTCCAGGGCTCACAGCACTTTGTATAGATTCATGGCATCAGCCCCAGCATGGCTTCACTTGTTCCCATCCAAACCAGCCCACTCCTTTGACCTGCCACCTACAAGCTTTACCCTTTATTATCAAGGCTCTTCTTAGTGCTCATACCAGCCTCTGACATACCAACAAAATTTAATCACCTGCCTTATTTTTTAACAAAGAGCTCTTTTCATTCAAAATCCCTACTGATTTTCACAGAGCTGCTCTTCTGCTGCACCATCAGCCTTAGAGAATAGAGTACAACCATAGAATGGTCCAAGCCAGAAGGGACCTCCAAAGCTCATCCAGTCCAACCTCCTTGCAGTTAGCAGGGACATCCTCACCTAGGTCAGGTTGCCCAGAGCCTTATTGAGCCTCATCTTGAATATCTCCAGGGACAGTGCCTGAACCACCTCCCTGGGCAACCTGCGCCAGTGTTCCACCACCCTCATAACAAAGAACTTGTTCCTCACATCCAATCTGAATCTGCTCTGCTCTAGTTTAAAGCCATTGACTCTCATCCTGTCACTGCAGACCTTTGCAAACAGTCTCTCTCCATCCTTCTTGTAGCCCCCTTCAGGTACTGTAAGGCTGCTATTAGGTCTCCCTGGAGCCTCCTCTTCTCCAGGCTGAACACCCCCAGCTCTCTCAGGCTGTCCTCATAGCAGAGGTGCTCTAATCCCCTGATCATTTCTGTGGCCTTTCTCTAGACCCTCACCCTTTAGCCACACGCTGGAGACAGAAATTTATTTATCAGTTACCATCAATTACCTGAGGGTTTGAGCTTCACAGGCATTTTATGAATTCCTGAGGTTTTACACGGGCCCAACAAGGACAAATACATGGCAGTATGTTGTAAGAGAGTTCAAACTACATCATCAAAACACTGAAGTGAGGGGAAAAAAAGGGTCAGCTTTAGTAGCACTTGCTGTGGTTGTTATTGTTATCATTCTGCCCGTACAGGCTTGTACAAATACAAGAGTGTTCTGGGAAGGAGCCTTTCTATTCAAGGAAGATGGTCTCACAAGAGTCTCCAGGCACACTGTGAATTCCACAAGTGACTAAACATTAGAATCATAGAATCAATACGGTTGGAAAAGACCTCAGAGATCATCAAGTCCAACCTGTCACCCAACACCTCCTGACCACTAAACCATGGCTCCAAGTGCCACATCCAATCCCTTTTTGAACACCTTCAGGGACTGTGACTGCACCACCTCCCTGGGCAGCACATCCCAATGGCTAACATTGTCTTGCTGTCCCTTTAGATTATACATGTGTTCTCCAGAGGTCCTCCTTGCCTTTAAGAACTACCAGAAGATGCAAATGGTTGCTTTTTGAAAGAGATGGTTTTGCTACATCTCTATGGTTAAATAAGAAAACCTTACTGATTGATCTCAGCTCTCTCTGATCCACTTATGTTCAGAATTATATGTGTATCTACCAGGCCAAAAGGCTTGGACTTAACTCTCTGAGGAACTGCCGAAGGAGCATGGATTACCTCAACGTCCATCAGACCAAGGAACTGAAGAGCATGGAAAAGATTAAGCAGAAATAGAAATTCTATTGGCTGCTCCATCATGAGGAATTCCAACAACTCTGACAGGCTACAAGCCCAGCTGATAATCTATCATAAAACCCATCTTTGTGTAATCAATTTTCAAGACTAAACAGACCAGAGATAAAGCGTCCAAGACACAGGGGCAGATAAAGATGTTGAGGGGAAAAAAATCAATAGCAATAATTTAACAAAATACAGTAAAGTTTTAGTACCAACCATTGCCAGACTCCACTGACGACAGCCAGAGGTGCAAAGAGAGCAGCATGAACCACTCAAGCACAAAGAGTTTCTAGGAAGGCTGGAGAACTGGAACATCAGAAGCTGCTACAAAAAGGTATTACAAAGGCATTTGTGGGAAGTGCCTGGAAGGAAGAAAAGAACTGAAACTTCATAATATGGTAAAGGTTTCAAAATGAAATTGAGAAGATTTGTGATCAGTCATAGAATGGTCAAAGCCAGAAGGGGCCTCTAAAGGTCATCTAGTCCAACCCCCTCTGCACTCAGCAGGGACGTCCCCAACTAGATCAGGTTGCCCAGAGCCTTGTCCAGCCTCACCTTGAGCATCTCTAGGTATGGGGCCACAATCACCTCCCTGGGCAACCTGTTCCAGAACTTGCCCCTAACATCTAACAGAATTTGTTCCTAACACCCAGTCATGAGAATGCAATTCTGGAGTCACCTTCCAAAGAGCTCTTTGAAATAGTGCTTGAAAGTGTCTGGAATATACAGATTAGAAATCAGATTGGAAGCAGTAACTAGAATATAGGGCATTTAGATAACTTGATCTGACGATTTGCCATCATTGGTGGTCATTCTTGCGTTCATCTCCATAACACTCAGCACATAAGCAGGGTTTTCAACATCACTTAAGGCTTGCTTTGTTTGTTTGTGTTGGTGTAGTTTTGGTGGAGTTTTGGGATTTTGGTTCATTTGTTTTGCTTTATTTTGTCTGACTTTACAGGCAGCCTCCCGCACCTTCACAGCAAGTGCTCTGCTCTCCTGGTAAGTGCAGCCATAGAATGGCTTAGGGTAGAAGAGAACTCAGAGGTCATCTACTCCAAATCCCCTGCCATGGGCAGGGATGCTGCTCACCTAGACTTGGTTGCCAAAGCTTCATCCAATCTGGTCTTAAACATCTCCAGGGAGAAGGCATCCACAACCACTGTGGGCAACCTGTTTCAGAGTCTCACAACCCTTATGCTGAAGAGCTTCTTCCTAAGATCCAGTCTAACCCTACTCTCTCCCCAGCTTCAAACCATTCCCCCTTGTCCTGTTGCTAGACACCCTTGGAAAAGTCCCTCTGCAGCCTTCAGGTAGCTGCAGCTACCTACAATCTATGATCTGCAGCTCTATGATCCCCTTGGAGTCTTCTCTTCTCCAGGCTGAACAACCCCAGCTCCCTCAGCCTATCCTCATAGCAGAGGTGCTCCAGCCCTTGGATCATCACAATTTGTGACCCTCCTCTAGACTCACTCCAACAGCTCCATGTCCTTATTCTGGGGACAGCAGAACTGGGTGTAGTATTTGAGTCTGGGTCTCATAAAAGCAAAGTTAAAAGGTAGAATCAGCTCTCTTGACCTACTAGCCACACTCCTCTCCATGCATCACACATCCTATGAGAAGAATTTTAGAAAATTCCTCCCTTACTCTCCTCTAATATAATGAACAACCCTTAGACATAGGGATGAAAAAATAATCATCATAATTATCATGTAAGTATGACAGAGGTACAGCATGAGGTACAAACATGAAATTTAATTTAATCACAAGAGCTTCCTGGGGATGATTACTTATGTAACATACAGAGAGATTCCTAACTTTGAAATGAAGTATTTTATAAAAGGAGAGTTTCAAGTCAGAATCACAGAATTGTCAGGGTTGGAAGGGACCTCAAGGATCATCTTGTTCCAACCCTCCTGCCATGGGCTGGGACACCTCACACTACAGCAGGTTGCTCACAGCCACATCCAGGCTGGCTGCAAAAACCTCCACCTCCCTGGGCAACCTGTGCCAGTCTCTTACCACCCTCATGGGGAAGAACTTCTTCCTAACATCCAAGCTGAATCCACCCATTTCTAGTTTTGTTCCATTCCCCCCAGTCCTATCACTCCCTGACACCCTCAAAAGTCCCTTCCCAGCTTTCTTGGAGCCCCCTTCAGATACTGGAATAGAATAGAATAGAATAAACCAGGTTGGAAGAGACCTTCGAGATCATTGTGTCCAACCTATCATCCTACACCACCTAATCAACTAACCCATGGCACCAAGCATCCTGTCAAGCCTCGCCCTGAACACTCCCAGCGACGGCGACCCCACCACCTCCTCGGGCAGCCCATTCCAATGGGCAATCACTCTCTCTGTGTAAAACTTCCTCCTAACCTCCAGCCTAAACCTCCCCTGAAGCAGTCTGAGACTGTGTCCTCTTGTTCTGGTACTGGTTGCCTGGGAGAAGAGACCAACCACCGCCTCAAGGCCACAATAAGGTTTCCTCAAAGCCTTCTCTTCTCCAGACTGAGCAGCGCCAACTCTTTCAGTCTGTCCTCATAAGAGAGCAGCTCCAGCCCTCTGCTCATCCTCGTGGCCCTGCTCTGGACACCTTCCAGCACCTCCAGATCCTTCCTGTAATAGAGGCTCCAGAAACTGGACAGTACTCCTGGTGTGGTCTCAGCAGAGCAGAGTAGAGGGGGAGAATCACCTCCCTCAACCTGCTGGCCGTGCTTCCCTCTCTTAGATACTCTTCCTTTATTTTCTCTCTCCTACAAATCATCTCAATAAAGATTAAATAAGTCCCTCTTGTTTTGACTCAGATTTACAGTTCTTCAAGCAGAGAAATACAGATGACTCATTTTTTTTTTCCAAATCAATATTGAAAAGAAAATGCCATAATTACAGTATAGGATGTGAAGAAGAACACACAAGAGCTTGTTTTTGTTCATTATAATACTGAATAAAAAGGCAATGAGGAAGAATGAAAACAAGCACAAAAACCTCTGCACAACACACTGTGGAGAACAAGATCATTAGGTAAAAACATAGATTTCTGCCTCCCTACACCACTGACTGATGTGAAAGGCATCTTTATTACTTAATTACACAGAGTGGTTTTGTCCTTTTCCTTTGTACATACTGAAAAGAAGCCATCCAGAGCTAGACTTAAACCTCCATACTCACACTTGGTGAAGGAACAATAGTTTTACCATGGCTGTGATTAGACCCTAGTACAACTGCAGTTCTGTCTGTACCTACCTGGGCAACATTTGTAGCTCATATAATTGGAAAAAATCAGCCACAAAAGCCTTCCTACACAGCACAGGAACTAGTTGGGGTCAGAATGTCTGGAGAGTGGCCAGGCAGAAAGGGACCTGGGGTTAGTGGTTGACAGCAGCTGAACAGGAGCCAGCAGTGTGCCCAGGTGGCCAAGAAGGCCAATGGCATCCTGGCCTGCATCAGGAACGGTGTGGCCAGCAGGAGCAGGGAAGTCATTGTGCCCTGTGCTCAGCACTGGTTAGGCCAAACCTCGAGTCCTGTGTCCAGTTCTGGGTTCCTCAATTTAAGAAGGACATTGAGACTCTTGAACATGTCCAGAGAAGGGCAGCAAGGCTGGGGAGGGTTCTGAAACACAGCCCTGTGAGGAGAGGCTGAGGGAGCTGAGGGTGTTTAGCCTGGAGAAGTGAAAGCTCCTCCTCCTGTTTAGATGGAGCTTCTTATGTTCAGGTTTATGTCTGTTATGTCTTGTGCTGTTCCTGGGTACCACTGAAAATGGACTGGTCCCATCCTCCTGACACCCACTCTTGAAGTATTGATCAGCATTGATAAGATCACACCCTTTCCCCATCTCCTTTAGGCTAAAAAGCCCCAAGTCCCTCAGCCTTTCTTCATAAGACAGATGTTCCAGTCCCCTAATCATCCTTGCAGCCCCTTGCTGTAGCCTCTGAAGCAGTTCCCTGTCCTTCTTGAACTGAGAAGCCTAGAACAGACCACAATACCTTATTGCTCTCCACAACTACCTGAAGGGAGGTTGTAGCCAGGTGGGGGTTGGTCTCTTCTCCCAGGCAACCAGCACCAGAACAAGAGGAC